>NC_135813.1:44293171-44631699 GCF_964213995.1 Mustelus asterias
AGGGGGGGGGGGGAGATGCTAGCGGGCCCAGAGAATATCATCCCAGGCCCGCTAATCGTATGGAAATTGTAATTTCCATATAATAATCAAATTCACCCCAATTTCCCACGCAGAGTTGATTGTGCTCAGAAAAAGCGTTTGGGAGATTCGCGACGAGCGAATGCCTCCCGCTGTTGTCTCCCGGCCCACTGCACTGCTCGAGCAGGAGAATCCCGGCCAACATCTTTTAAGTGAGACATTAAAATAAAGCCCTTCTTCTTTAAATAAACTTCTGTTTCATACAAATATACCAATAAGCAAAGTAATGAGCACATTAAACCAATGTGTTTGGGTGACCAAATATTGTCACTCTCAATGCGAAAGCAAGTTAAAGGTCTGTTCCAGCTGACTGTTCATTTGGTCTTTACAAAAATCAGATATTGTTGGTGGTTAAAATCCTTTTAAATTGATTTTAAAAAGCAAATCTACTCTAATTCAGACTACGCTGATTGCACCCAATGTAATTTCAGCACCAGTGATTCACACTCCCACTGAGGACGGACCATGAGCAGAACAATTGAGTATTTTCACAGATCTCGCTGTGTGCTTTATATGTGCGTTTAAGGATTTTGAAACATATTTTTCTTCAGAATCTCTGCACCAGATTATTTACAAGCAGATCATCTTGTTTTGTACTAGATGGTGGTTTCATTCCTTGGCCATAGTTCCAAACATTTGCAAATGTTTGTCCTGTGGTTTATAGCCTTGGCAAGCACTGTGCCTCAGAAGTCTGAATATGTTATATCTGTGAAGTAGCAAGTGAGAAATTAAACACGGCAATGAGCCACCAAAAAGCCACCCAAATCCTGCTTATGTCTGATAATCTGGTGCAGGGATTCTGAAGAAAAATATATTCCTTAAACGCACACCAGAAACAAGTACTTTTTGAAGTGCAACCACTATTGTAGTAATCCCAGACCCACTCACCTGAGAGTTGTTGTGATGCTAGTTATGCCTCAATTTTGCACTCTGCCCGTGAGCTCTCATTGTCTAGCCAGCTCCATATCTGGGCTACCTTGAGCTTCACTAATCAGCCATAGGGAATGGATCCCATGCCACCCACATGGAGTACACCCAAGTTTCTGTGCCACAGATGCTGACAATGTGACTGAGTGTACAGGATAAACAACAGTAGAACTGCAAACCTGGAGCACATATGAATATTTCAGGTATTATATTGAATTTTCTTTATTGAAGAGGTTACGTTTACTCCATATTTGCTCCGTACAAATTAACAGTAAAGTTCAGATCTTTTCTTTGACTCAACTTTCCACATTACATGTATATCTTGGAAGCTTAAGCAAGTTGGTTTATGAATCTAGACCCATTAGCCATTGGAGTTTCAGCAGTAACAAGGAAAACTCCATCCATTTCTACAAAATTCAGCAAGGCTACTTCCTATTCACTCCCATAGATACAGTCCCAGTACCCACCTCCAAACATATACTGCATCTGTAAAGACTTTGAGTTGCACCAAACAACATCACATTCACTCCAACTGTATGGAATTATATTGAATCACATTCTTTCCTATTCACTCCCATTGTATAGGATTCTATTGAACAAAACCCTTTCCCATTCAGCCCCCTTATAAAATTACATTGAATCAAAATCCTTTCTGATAACTCCTTGTGTACTGGATTCTATTGACTTACTCCCTTGAAATTCACTTGCAGTGAAATTCCATTGGACCAAACACCTCATTATGTAGAATTCCAATGGATGTAACTCCTCCTCATTCCATGTCACTGTAGAATCTTGGTGGATTAAATCATTTCTCATTCATTATTTTGCATAAAACTTTGTGCATTCAAAGCATTCAATTCTCACCAATCCAATCAACAAATCAGCAGAATATTCAATCAAGACAAGGACAGCAGATGCACAGGACCATCATCACCTCCAAGTTCTCCTCCAAGTCATATATCACCATGATTTTGACCTATATCACTGTTCCTTCATCACTGTTGGGTACAAAATTTGGAACTCCTTACCTAACAGCACTGCAGTACTAACTTCACAACATGAATTGCAGTAGTTCAAGAAAATGACACACCACCTGACCTTCTCAAAAGCAACTCTCAACAGAAATAAACATCAGCCTTGCCAGCGATGCTGACATTCCGTGAATGAATTTTCAAAATTTAGTCACACTAATCTAATATGTAATACTGAACGTGATTATTGAGTGATCTCAACTTGCATTTCTCCCAGCTACATTTAACCCAGTTCTGCCAACAGTACAAATATCTGTTTCAGTCGTGGGAAACACCTCAGAATATTCTGCAAAATGTTTTAGTTCAGAAGAATTTGGGTTATAAGTAACTAAATGGACTGAAGAATAAATATGAGACACGGTAATTTCACCTCAAGCACACCAGATCCAAGTCTCAGATTTCTTGACAAATTGATTACTTCCAACTACATATCCTTCTTTGTTTTAATTTATTATTTAAAAAATTGTTCAAAGGCTGAAGTCCTACCTTCTAGATTCATTACTAAAATAAAGAGTAAGTAGTCTCACAACACCAGGTTAAAAGTCCAACAGGTTTATTTGGAATCACGAGCTTTCGAAGCGCTGCCCGAGTCACTTGATGGAGCAGCACTCCGAAAGTTTGTGATTCCAAATAAACCTGTTGGACTTTAACCTGGTGTTGAGAGACTTTTTACCATGCCCACCCCAGTCCAACGCTGGCATCTCCACCCACATCAAAATAGAGAAGAGGATAGATTGATTACTATTCCAATGATTTTTGAATGTGCTTGCTTGAAAGTAAATCATGCTGGAATCATGTTTAAGAGAACCTCCACAGAGGAGTTCCTGAGCCCATCTGACCTATGCTGCTATATTAATAGTAGTGGTGATCCAGGCCTTGAGATTCCTCAAACTCCATAGAGGGGGGCAGGACTGTGAACCAACAGTCTGACTTGCTATTGACCCCACCCAGTTATAATCTGGGTCACTTGCATTAAAAATTCAGTTGCCCACAAATTCACACCTATCCCTGGAAATTCAGCCTGTCAAAGGCCAGGAATACTGGAATGTCAGTTAGCACTTGAGTGAAACCTATAAACTAGCAAAAATTCTATATCCTGTCTAGTTCATGCCTTGTTTACAGAGGCAAAGTGATGAAGGGGTTACCATTTAAATGCCCAGGGCACACCAAGAACACTGACGGAAAACTAAAGTAAAAATGCAAAATTGTTAGACGTTTCCAGACCAAACGACTAATACTTGGGGAAAAAATACAGCAACATTTACAACAATGCATGCAGGTAAAGCAAGCAGGTAGGAAGGCAAATTGCATGTTGGATTTCAATGCAACAGGAGAAAGGATGTCTTATTACAGCTGTACAGGGCCTTGGTGAGACCACAGACCACAGTGTACAGTTTTGGTCTCCTTATCTAAGAAAGAATACACTTGCCATAGAGCGAGTACATCAAAAGTTCACCAGACTGATTCCTGGGATGGCAGGATTTTTGAATGAGGAGAAATTTCTCCAAATTTTCCTGTTTCACCTGCAACGATGCCTGCTGGTGCGAGAGCCTGAAAATCCTGCCCCTTGTCTTTCCTTGTGATGCCAAGGATACATTGTAGACACTGGCGATTAAAGTTATTGACCCTTTTCCCTTAGTAGGTGTAGGTTGCCCAAGCTTTGCTTCAGTCAACAATGAGCTGACTGAAGAGACAGGCCTACCTGACTTGTGCTTTCCCTGCTGACATGCAGGGAGTGAACATCCACATATGATCAGATCGGAATCTCTTCAACCTCTCAAGACTGAAAGCCAAGACTGAAGTGTGGCATGTCCTGATCAGGGAACTTCTTGATGTTGATAATACCACAACAGTTGCCCTGACAGGAGGCCAGCTCCAAAAGATTGTCTGTCCCATCCCTGCGTCATGTTCACCCTCATTATCAGTATCAAGATGGAAGTGTTGGGTCTCCACCTTAAGGCTTTGCAACACACAATTGGAAGCAGTCAGCAAATTCTGCTACCTTGGATCTACAGTGGTAAACAATCTGTCTCTTGACAATGATCTCAGCATGTGTATTGGATGGGCAGCCACCAACTTTGTTTTATTTATTTGTTCATGGGATGTAGATGTCGCTGGCTGGGCTAGCATCTATTGCTTATCCCTGAGGGCATATAAGAGTCAACCATATTGCTGTGGATTTGGAGTCACACGTAGGCCAGACCGCGTAAGGACGGCAGACATCAGTGAACCACATGGGTTTATGCAATAATCGACAATGCTTTCGTGGTCATCATTAGACTTCTAATTCCAGATTTTTACTTAATTCAAATTTCACCATATGTCTTGGTGAGATTCAATCCCCGGTCCCCAGAGCATTACTCTGGTCTCTGGATTACTAGTCCAGTGACAATACCATTGTACCATTGCCTGCCCAAAAGGCCTGTAGCCAAATGGTTATGCAAAAGCAACAAACTGCAGGACTAAGATGCTTGTCCATAAGACCTACATCCTCAGCACAAATATTGCCAAGACACCAGGAAAATCTCCCCTATTTTTCTTCGACATAGTGCCATGGGGATCTTTTACATCAACCTGAGAGCAATGAGAGCCTCAGTTAAAGGTCAAAAGACAGCAGCGAAATGCAACACTCCCTTAGCACTGGACTGGGGTGCCAGCCTGGAGTGGGACTGGACGAAAGAGTTGAGACAGCCAGCAAATCACTCGCATCAAAACCAAAATCATGCTATTGCTACATTGAGGAAGGGGTTTCCTGGATTTGGAAACACTGACCCATAGCATTCAGCCCCATGTCTGCTCTGTACCTCAATTCCATTTTCTCGCTTTTGAACCATACTCTTTGACACCATCACCTAACAAAAATCTATCAATCCCGGTCCTGAAAATTTCAACTCACCCAGCACTCAAAGCCTGTTTTGGGAAAGAGGGTTCCAGGTTTTCATTAATCTTTGGGTGAGAAAATGCTTCCTGATTTCACTCCTAGATGACCTAACAGTGTGTCAATATACTTGTTTTTGTTTACAGGATTCATGGATCAGATCACTCTGCAGCACTCTTTATCTCTAATATCTTTGTAGGTTATTTTTCTCATTCCAAACATCCAGTCACATTTCCCTGACAGACGAGCACTCTTCACTTTCTGACTGATCCTTCCCTCATTTAAAGCTCTTCTGCCTGTTCTAACTGGGATCTGGTGTCAGTGAAGGAAGACCAAGAAAGAAAAAAGGGGGGAAAAATAGTGCATACCCTACCGGGAAAAAAACCGGGTATACTCCTCTAAGCTGCAGGGTCCATGCATGTGCTGCAGTGTGTAGCAGCAGATTGGGAGACTCGCCACGCAGTTGAAAAAGGGTGAACTCTCTCTCTGTCATTTTAAAACAAGAGTTTTTCTGATCAGAGAAGGGTGAGATTCCAGGCAGTATCTGGCATATTTGAAAAGAAGGGATGCCCTGTTGTATAGCCAGGGCTGTTTGAAAAGAAAATACATCAAGTAAACGTTTTCCAGGATAAACAGGATATTACTGGGAAGACAGTAAATACAGAGCAGTCTCGAGGCACTAGTGCCTGCAAGAGAAATGATGAGTCAATTAGGCACCAGGGCCCTTTCAAGAAATCGTTCAATTCATGAATTTTCAGTACAAGCAAAGAGAATTGCAAATGAGTTGCTCATACCAGCTTTTCTCAGTACAATAGAAATAAAACCTTCAATTTGCTTCAGAGCTTGGTTCACCCAGCAAAGTGAGGAACCAAAACTTATGGTGATTTGACAAAGATTCTTGAAGAGCATTACTCCTCAAAGCCACTGATCATTGCGAAACGGTTCAGCTTCCACCGAATGAATCAAGTGGAAGGCGAAAGTATTGCTCAGTTTGTGAAAACATTAAAAAGGCTGGCACAACATTGTGAGTCATTAGAAGATCCTCTTTGAGATTGTCTAGTTTGTGGTCTCCAAAATGAGGCTATCCAAAGAAGATTGCCTACTGAACATGCTTTAATTTTAAAGACAGCAGTGGAAATCACAGTGCTGATGGAACTGGCTGCTAAAGAGGCTTTGCAATTTGGTGCAGGGATGAAGATTCGCAAGTTGGGAGACTGCCCATAAGAAGTCAAAACAGGACAAGCATGTCACAGATGTACCAAAATGAGCCATTCAGCAAGAGAATGCTGAAGCAAGGATAGTCAACACAAGAATTGTGGTAAAATGGGTCACAATGCAAAAGCTTGTTGGGCTAAACCAGCTTCCTGGAAAAGAATATTCAGAAGAAGAATCTTAGTACTTTCAAGAAGAAAATGTTGCATTTTACATAAAGAATTTACCACATGGACAAAAAGAATCATGGTTGCGAAGAAGAGAATGTCCAGAAATATGATAAAGACCTCAAACTGAACATCTGTCCACACAGGGTTAATCACATAGATTCTGGGTGATTCCAAAGCAAAGTGGACAACCAAATGTGAGGTGATGCATTTTGATAGATTGAACCAGGGCAGGACTTACTCAGTTAATGGTAGGGGGTTGGGGAGAGTTACAGAACAAAGAGATCTAGGAGTACATGTTCATAGCTCCTTGAAAGTGGAGTCACAGGTGGACAGAGTGGTGAAGAAGGCATTTGGCATGCTTGGTTTCATCGATCAGAACATTGAATACAGGAGTTGGAATGTCTCGTTGAAGTTGTACAAGACATTGGTAAGGCCACACTTGGAATACTGTGAGCAATTCTGGTCACCCTATTATAGAAAGGATATTATTAAACTAGAAAGAGTGCAGAAAAGATTTACTAGGATGCTACCGGGACTTGATGAATTGAGTTATAAGGAGAGGCTGGATAGACTGGGAATTTTTTCTCTGGAGCGTAGGAGACTGAGGGGTGATCTTATAGAGGTCTATAAAATAATGAGGGGCACAGATCAGCTAGATAGTCAATATCTTTTCCCAAAGGTAGGGGAGTCTAAAACTGGAGGGCATAGGTTTAAGGTGAGAGGGGAGAGATACAAAGTGTCCAGAGGGGCAATTCTTTCACACAGAGGGTGGTGAGTGTCTGGAACAAGCTGCCAGGGGTAGTAGTAAAGGCAGGTACAATTTTGTCTTTTAAAAAGCATTTAGATAGTTACATGGGTACGATGGCTATAGAGGGATATGGGCCAAATGCAGGCAATTGGGATTAGCTTAGGGGTTTTTAAAAAAAAGGGCGGCATGTACAAGTTGGGCCAAAGGGCCTGCTTCCATGCTGTAAACCCCTATGACTCTATAATAGGATGGAGGTTGATACTGGTGCTGCTGTACCTTTGATTCCTGAGACTACATACCAACACGGTGGCACAGTGGTTAGCACTGCTGCCTCACAGTTCCATGGACCTGGGTTCAATTCTCAACTTGGGTAACTGGCTTTGTGGAGTTTGCATGTTCTCCCTGTGTCTACGTGGGTTTCCTCCGGGTGCTTCGGTTTCCTCCCACAGTCCAAAGATGTGTGGTTTAGGTACATTGGCTATGCTAAATTGCCCCTTAGTGTCCCGGGATGCGTAAATTAGAGGGATTAGCTGGGTAAATGTGTGGGGTTACGGGGATAGGGACTTGGTGGGATAGGTATCAGTGCCAATTCAATGGGCCGAATAGCCTCCTTCTGCATTCAAGGGATTCTATGATTCATCTTCCTTTAAAACTAGCTGATGTGATTTTAAGGACATACATGGAAGAGATTGTGCCATTAAAAGGTTACATCATGGTCGACATAGAGTTGAGTTGGCAAACAGCGGAGTTGCCTCCATGTGGTCTGTGGTAATTTTCCAGCTCTGTTTGGGAGATCATGGTTGGAGAAGGTAAAGCTTAACTGGAGTGCTGTCAACAGATTGGTCGATGCCATAACAGACCTGCAGCACCTTCTGGATAAACACTAGAGTGTATTCGAAGAGACACTTGGCTCAATGAAGGAAGTTCAAGTGAAACTCAAGATGAAGCCTGATAGTCAACCAAAAAGTCTCAAAGCAAACGCAGTGCCATATGCAATTTGTTCCAAGGTCAAGGAAGAATTATTACGACTTGTGAACACTGGTGTGTGAGAGCCGGTTACAATGAGTGACTCGGCTATCTCCATCATACATGTCATGAAACCAGATGGTTCCGTTCATATTTATGGTGATTTTAAAACAACCATTAGTCTGATGTTGTATGCTGATCAGTACCCGCTTCCTTTAATTGAAGATTTGTTTGCTGGGTTATCAGGTGAGCAGAAGTTCAGCGAGATTGATCTTTCACAAGCATATTTACAGATGAATGTAGCCGCTGAATCATAACAATTCCTTACCATTGTTACTCATAAAGCCCTATTCCAAAGATCAATGGATCAGGTTTTAAGTGGTCTCTTTGGTGTACAATGTTTCCCAGATAATATTCGCATTGCAGGTCCAGTGAACACGAACACTTGAATAATTTAGAAGCAACATTGAAACGTCTTCAAGTGAATGGTCTGCGTATCAAGAAAGAAAAGCATGACTTTTTCCAGATGTCAATTCAGTATTTGGGTCAAGTTAATGAGAGTAAAGGCCTACATTAAACATCTAAAAAGATGGAAGCTATTTTAGAATCACCACATCCGGTGAATGTGATGTAACTGAGGTACTTTCTAGGATTAGTAAATTATCATGGCAAATTTGTTCCTACATTGGCTACATTATTGAAGCCATTGTATAATTTACTATGGGACAGGACAGCAGAATGTGCAAAAGCATAGAAGGATGTCAAAGATGCTTTGCAGAAGCCTGAAGCACTAGTTTATATTAATCCGAGGTTACCATTACTGCTTGCTTGTGATACTTCACCTTATGGAATAGGGACAGTCATTTCACATATTATGCCTCTGGGAGAAGAACGACCAATAGCTTTTGCTTCGCTGAATTAGAAAAAGAAGCATTGTATATAATTTTTGGCATACAAAGGTTCAATCATTATAAATATGGTCATCATTTCACATTACTGACCGATCATTGACCATTAACTACTATTTTTGGGTTGTATAAAGGCATACTTTCGTTAACTGCTAGCTGATTGCAAAGATGGTCACTGATCTTATCTGCACAATCCTACAATATAAAGTATCATCAATCAGAGCATGTTGCTAATGCTGGTACATTATCATGCTTACCTTTACTTATTGCACAGATGCCCACCAATAGGTTTTGCTCATATTCTTTTTCACTTGTAGATCATTTGCCTGTGACAGCTTCTCAAGTTCAAAAGCATACCAGAAGTGATCCTGTGATGAAGAAGGTGATGGATATGGTATTGAAAGGAACAATAGCTGGAATGTATTGTATGGCTCCTGATTGTCCCATCGCGACCCGCAACTTTTCTGGCGGGTCGGGCTGGGAGATGCACGTCTCCGGCCTTTTTCCGGGATTTGCGCATGCACTGGGAACGCATGCGTATCGCCCAGATCCGGAGAACAGTCGGAGTCTAGACCATGCTGAAAACTGGCGGGAAGACAGGCAAGTCATTTGAATCTTTTTTTTAAATGTAGTTTAAATATGTTTAGCATCCGGTTATGGGGAACTTGCCGGTCCCGACTGAATCTTCCACCCCGGCAGGAGTACTTCATTCCGGCGGGGTTTAGACTAGCTCCCCACGTTCAGAGAACTAGCGGGTGACCCCACCGGAATGAAGAGGAGAGCAATCGGGGCCCCCCAGGGCGTCGGGGGGGGGGGGGGGGGTGCCCCCAGGCATGGGCACTCTGGCAGTGCCAACCTGTGGCCCCTGGCACTGCCCAATGGGCAAAGTGCCCATGCCCAGGTGGCACCTTGGCACTGCCCATTGGGCAATGCCAAGGGGCAGGATCTGTGGGCGGGGCCATGGGGTGATCAGTGGAGGTGGAGATCCTGCTGTCACTCTGCAGACAGGATCGGTCTGGAATGGGGGGTGGGCAGCGATTGGGGTGGGCCAGGAGGTGGTTGGTGGTAGTCTGCTGGGGTGAGAGGGTGGGGGATCGCCACTGCTGGGTGCGGGAGGCTGGACATCGGGGCACTCCGGGACAGGAGCAGGAAGGTCAGGGCTGACCCGGGAATTGTTGTGGGGGCCACGATCGGGCCGTGGGGGGGCGGCTGGAAGTGCAGCACTACGGGGATCCCGGCCCGCCAGCGATCGAGCTAGCCAGCAAACGTGGAGACTGACAGATCGGAGCCACTGCGTATGCGCAGAGTTCCGGAGCTGTCAGACTCTGGCGCGAGTAGGTCCCGCCCTCTGGGTTTTTAATGATATTCACGATTGTGACCTCTGCAGTGCACAGAGTGCGGAGATTCGAGTCTGAAGTTGAACTGAGAAAACAGTCGTGATCTAGAACAGTTTTCCCACCAATTCGGCACTTTGAGAGAACGCCCCCATCCCCCCCCCTGCCCGCTCCCCTCCCCTCTCCCCCCTACATATGTGTGAAGAAAGCTTGAGTTGACCGTCCACGGTCAACAATCTATTGTTGGGAGTCCGAGTGATCATTCCTTCTAGCATGGAAGATTTCTTGAACATCTACATGAAGAATATCCTGGTATAGACCAGATGAAGGAATTAGCACATAGTTATTTTTAGTGACCGGGTCTGGATGATCAGATTGAAGAAGTGGGACGTGTCAATCCTGTGCACAAATAAGAAATACACCACCACTTTCTCCTCTATACCATTGGGAGTGGCCTAAAATACGATGGCAACGATTGCATGTCGATTTGTTATTTAGTTTGAGAGTTACATGTTCTTAGTCATAATTGAAGCACACTCAAACTAGCCAGAAGTTGTTATCATGAGATCTACTACATTTAACAAACCATTGAAAAACCTGATGAGACTTTTGCAAGATTTGGTAAACCAGAACGGATTGTTAATGATAATGGCTCACAGTTTGCTTTACAAGCATTTCTCAAAGTAAATGGTATTAGCATTTAAAATCCACACATTATCATCCATTAACCAATGGATTAGCTGAAAGATTTGTACAATCCTTGAAACATTCTTTAAAGCTTCAAGCGAGCAGGATTCATTATCACGTCATGTGAATAGCTTTTTGACATCTGATAGAAACACTGCTTATGCAACTACCCAAAGTTCACCTGCATTACTACTCTTAAAGAGAAAGTTGAGAACTACATTTCATTTATTATTATCTCCAAAAACTTCAGAAGTTTCAGAATGCTCAGATAGTACAGCATCAATAACAATCTCAAGTTGTTAGATGAAAAGTGGGGGCAATATAACACTTCATTTCAACAAGGAGATGGAGTGTTGGTGCAAAATTATGCCATGAATGAGAAATGGGTTTTAGCAAAAACAGGTCCAACTTCTTACACAATACAAACCGAAGATGAACTAATTTGGCGACACCATGCTGACCAATTGTTGTCATCTCAAAATGATTTCTCAGAATCACCTCCAGAAGGACCAACATCTTTTGTCCCTAGTGCTGTGAATACTAATACGGAAGACATAGTTGAATCTGAGTTGTCTGATGATTGTATCTTTGCTATTATACCATGTGAGAATGATGCAGGATTAGATCCAAGAGAAGAAGTGTCTAGTGAAGTTCCAAATCATACTTTTAGGGTTAAGGTTGGCCAAATTCCAGAACATTGTATACAACCAAAGAGGAATAAATGTTCTCCTGATCGACTTTCTTATTGACTGTGTAATGATTAATGGTGCACAGTACTGAATCCAGAGTATTAGTGATCCTATGTTTAACATCATAATAATTTGTTGTCATGGCCACAGAAGTAAGAAGGGGAAAAGTTTTAAAGTTTATTTATTAGTGTCACAAGTAGGCTTACATTAACACTGCAATGAAGTTACTGTGAAAATCCCCTAGTCGCCACACTCCAGCGCCTGTTCGGGTACACTGAGGGAGAATTTAACATGGCCAATGCATCTAACCAGTACGTCTCTCAGACTGTGGGAGGAAATCAGAGCACCCGGAGGAAACCCATGCAGACATGGGGAGAATGTGCAGACTCCGCACACAGTGACCCAAGCAGGGAATCGAACCCTGGTGCTGTGAGATAGTGGTGCTAACCACTGTGTCACCATGCCAGGGAGGGATATTATATATTTAAGTGGTTGTATGATTGCTTTAGGAAGCAGTGATGTCATTGGGATGTTTCACAAGCTCTTGCCTTAGTTTCATTTTCTACTCTGTACAGGCAACAGGTCCTACAATCAACTGTTGTTGTTATCTTTGAATCTACCTGTGCAAATCACATCTTTTTCTTTTTGTTTAAAACCCACAACCTCTAACATAGTTAAGGCATTACAAGAGTGTTACGACTGAGCCATGGTTCAAAGGATAAACAGTTTGTCCCTAACATGTTTCCTATTAAGTATACACTTATTCTTATATCTTTGAAAAATTACTGACTAATTCCATCTGCCATAAAGCTTGGAATTGGTGATAAATGCCAGGAAAAGATAAAACTAAGTACTCCCACAAGCAACTGTTTCACCAAAGACTGCTATTTATTAAAAAGCAGAATGGCAGCCAGTACGGGCCAATACTGATGTAAAGTCTTTCAGATATCCTGGGTTTGGCAGAGTTACTTAATAAGATGATCATTATATTGCTATTTGTGGAATCTGTGTGTAAGTTGGCCTCGTTTCCTACATTTCACTTGTGCTTCTTCGATTGTAAAATGCGTTGGGACTTCATGGGTGGGATTTTACAGCCTCGCTTGTCCCGAAACCGTAAAATCCCACCTCAGGTCAATGGACCTTTCCATGGCCCGCCCCTCGCCGGCTCTGATTCCCACCGCGGGTAGGCCGGTAAAATTCCAGTGCATGAAATCGTCAAAACTGCTGCATAAGTGAAAGCACTTTCATTTCAGTGAGCGCCTCTGCAAGCAGCATTTGTGTGGGTTTTGGTTGATAATAGGATTGAGCTTGGTTGTGATCTTTTTCCCCAATAAAATAGATTCCTAAGACTCAGCCTTGATACACAGGTGACAGTACAACAACGGGCAAGGGACTAAAAGGCTGGTACTATACCAAATCACTCCCATATTATGAGTGAGTTGGAAGAGTGAAAGGAAGATATAGACCAGGATTTTACCAGCTTGCAGGAGGCAGCCTGTGGTAAAATTATCAAGCAAATCCTGCTGCTGCAACTGTGGGCTTGGAACCTAGTTTTTATCCCAGTGTTGCCGTTCCAACTCACCTCATAAAATTCTGCCCATAGTAGCAGATACCACAGTTAGATACCCAGAACTTTCTACAAAAGGTTAAAGCAACATTATATCAACATGCTTCATGTGGCCAAGGCTGGGTGAAAAATAAACTGTTGCCTCGAAGTTCAGGGCCAAAAACATTTTTAGTTAATAAAATTTGTGGTAATAAAATTAATGATCTGGTCTCTTGATAAATCTAGGCCATGTCATAATTTAGGTTAATGCTGCTGACATAACTGTTTTGGTATCGTAAATGACCAATTCATAAAACTTTCCTTTTAAACTTCTGAGACTTGAAAGGCTCTACCATTACCAAAACAAATTTCAAGCTGTGCTGCCCTGGAATAATAAAAGAAAGTTAATCAAGTGAGATGAAATTGATTGTCCTCAACATCATTGCAGCATTTGGGTGAATGGGGCACCAAGGAACCATAGTAAAACTGAAATCAATGGAGTTCAGGTGGGACCCTCTTGACAGGCCTCTTTCCAACAGAATTTGGAATGTTCGCTATTGATTGCAGTGTTCAACTCAATTTTACAATTCATCAGACAATGAAGCAATCTGTACCCATATGCAGCAAGAGCTGCACAACATTCAGGTTTGGGTGAATGACAAGTAAGATCCATGCCACTCAAATGCAAAGTGATGACCATCACCAACCAGAGAGTTTAACCAATGTGACAACATTTGACCTGGAAGCAAGGGATCAATTGTAATTTTGAGTATTGCGGAAAAAATACATTTTTGGAAGTTTCTTACCTTGCACTACACTTATCAGGGCAATAGCAAGAATACCAGTGTTAGGGCAAACCAATAACTTTCTGCTGTGTGAGAAAAGACTGCTGATTGGTTCGCAAGTGGCCACTGATTGGTAGAGGCATTGCCATGAAGAATGCACCAGTTAATGGGTGACTGGTAGTAAACTGCCAAGTATCGTTTTGAAATTTAGACCAGACAGCTTTACTCTGATTGGTCAAGGCATTGCCCTGAGGGCTCAACCAGCGAATGGCTATCACGAATTATGTTTAGCTGAAACAGGCACAATGGGGGGGATTTTCTGGCCGCGGTCACCCTAAGGCCAGAAAATCGCACCTGAGGTCAATGGTGCTTTGCATGGCCCGTGTCCCGCCTGCTATGATTCCCGTGGCAGGCGGAACGGGAAAGTTCCACCCAATATGTGTAAATGTTCTTTCTGTCTGTAGCTTCCAGTATGCTACACTGTGAGCCCAACTGGCAATCTTAAATTGGTTGTCAGTGTAATTTTTAGCACACTATGATTATTTAGCAAATATTATCCAAATGCAGAATCACATCTAATGTTGAACACTGAGTTTTGCAAGCATGGGCTAGTTGGGTACAGTCTGTATATTACCCACTGTGAACAACAGAAGGGATACGCAGTTTGATACAGTCCACCAGTCTTTGGGACCTACGGCCTAAGAAAATGTAAAGTTGTTCACTTTGGCAGGAAGAATAAAAAAGCAGATTATTGCTTCAATGGACAATGACTGCAGAATTCCAAGGTGCAGAGGGACCTAGGTGTTTCAGCGCATGAATCACAAAAAGTTAATATGCAGGTACAACAAGTAACTAAAGGCTAATAGAATGTTATCCTTTATTAAATGTGGATTTCAACATAAACGTAAGAATAAAAGTACACACAATGTCCCTGTTTCAGCTAAACAAAATAAGTGACAGCCATTATTATTGCATAGCACTCCTAAACTACCCTGCATGAAAACAGCAGACCGTGGAACTGTGTAACTACGTAGTGCCACATTTTTGCAAGGAGTGATGTGAATGTTTGTGGTTGTGTAAGAGATATCTTTATTGCAGTAACTATTTAAAATTAAATTTACATTTTACTTGATATATCATTTGCCTGTTAATTTATGTGTAATTAGTGTTGTTTCTGATTTGTGTTAAAAGCTAGAAAAAGTGAAACCTTATCTGTAGTTTCTTCACCTGAAGGTCATTCAGTAAATTTCGCTATTTCAGCTTGCAAGTTCTCAATGGGGATTGAAACACCATTGTCCCATGATATTCAACGGCATTACCATCATTGAATTCTCTACCGCAAACATCCTTGGGGTCACCATTGATTAAAAACTTAACAGACCAACCATATAAATACTGTAGCTACAACAGCAGGCCACAGATTTAGTATTCTGCAGTTAGTTATTCACATCCTTACTGTCCAATGCTTTTCAATTACCTACAGGGCATAAATTAGGAGTGTGATTGAAATATTCACCACTCTTCTGTGTTGTGCAGATCCAATAACAAGCAAGAAACTCAATATCATGTAGGACACAGCAGCCCACTTGTTTGGCATCCCATCCACAAACTAAACATTCACACCCTCCTCCACATGATGACTCTTTGACTGTCGCTGGGTTAAAACCCAAGTGCACCCTTCCTAACAGCATTCTGGATCTACCTACACCACATGGATTGCAATGGTTCAAAAAGGTGGCTCATAACTATCTTCTCAAGAGCAATTAGGAATGGATAATAAATACTGGCCTAGCCATTGACCCCCACATCCTGTGAAAGCATTAAAAAAAACACCCGCGCACTGTGGAAGCATTCATTGCTTTGACATCACCAACTAAACCTGTAATCTCTACCGCCTAGAAGGACAAGAGTATATGGGTGCTTAGACAATCCTCTCCTCCAAGTTTCATACTGTCTTCCTGTTTCACCAGCACCTTCTCAAAGTCTATTATGGATGGGTAATAAATTTTGACCTTGTCAGTGTGCCTTCATTCTGTGAATAGATCATAGAACCATACAGCGCAGAAGAGGCCCTTCGGCCCCTCGAGTCCACGCTAACACATTAGAAGCACCTAAACTCCCACCTAATCCCACCTGCCAACATTTGGCCCATAGCCCTAAATGTTATGATGTGCCAAGTGTTCATCCAGATACTTTTTAAAGGATGTGAGGCAATCTGCCTCTACCACCCACCCCGGCAGCGCATTCCAGACCATCACCACTCTCTGGGTAAAAAGATTTTTCCTCACACCCCCCCTAAGCTTCCTGCCCCTCACCTTGAACCTATGTCCCCTCATGACTGACCCTTCAACTAAGGGGAACAGCTGTTCCTTATCCACTCTGTCCATGTCTCTCATAATCTTGTACAGCTCGATTAGGTCACCCCTCAGTCTTCTCTGCTCCAACGAAAACAAGTAAAAGTTTTAACAACACCAGGTTAAAGTCCAACAGGTTTATTTGGTAGCAAATGCCATTAGCTTTCGGAGCGCTGCTCCTTCCTCAGATGGAGTGGATATCTGCCCGGGTCCCTGGTACTGTGAAACAGCAATGTTAACCCTTGTGCCACCGTGCTGCCAGTAACCTCATTGTGATGATCTGTGCCCAGTATTTATGATCATACATGATTCCCAATTAACAATGCTCCCAGCACCACTGTGCCCAAGAAAATATCTAAGACAAGATTCCTATAAGCTTACAAGAAAACTTGCAGAGTAGGGATTTTGATTCAAAAGGGGAATGAGTTTTGCAAATAAAATTTTCCATTATTAGACAAGCATTCCAGATGTCACATATTACATAAACAGAATAAATTGGAAATCTTGATGTAAGCCATGCATACCAGAACTGACATTACTCAATAATTTACTTCTTAAGTAAGCTCTTAAAAGTCCTCAATACTAAGCTACTCATGTTTGCCTATTTTAAATCGCTGCTTCCGTAATACTTCCAACTGACTTGTGCTTTAAACAAAGAATTGTCTGCAGAATGTAATGCAGTGAAACAGACTGATTGAAATTGCATACAGGTTTTTGGTCTGTTTGTGTGTCTGTTTTTAGATCTCCTTTGTTGTTGTCCACGGTGAAATAAAGTTTTTACGGGAGCAATGATGTTACTGTGGCTCATTGGTAACATTCTTGCCTCTAAACAAGTCCAGAGACTTGAGCACTATCCAGGCAGACACTTTGGTGGAGTACAGAGGAAGTGTCGCGTTGTCAGAGATGCTGACTCTTAGTAGGGATGTCAAATTGATCAGCAATCTCTGGTGGATTGAAAAGGTTCCAAGGCATTGTTTTAAAGAACAGCATGGGAGGTCTCCCTAGTGTCTTGAACAATATTTATCCCTCCGCCAACATCACTAAATCAGATGATCTGGTCATTACCACATTTCTGTTTGTGGGTTCATGCCATGTACAAATTGTTGCCGTATTTCCAACATAATAACAGTGACTAAAAGCAAATCAGAGTGGATAAATCCCCAGGACCGGACAGGGTATTCCCACGGACCTTGAGGGAAGCTAGTGTCGAACTTGCAGGGGCCCTGGCAGACATATTTAAAATGTCAGTATTCACGGGGGAGGTGCCGGATGATTGGAGGGTGGCTCATGTTGTTCCGTTGTTTAAAAAAGGTTCCAAAAGAAATCCGGGAAATTATCAGCCAGTAAGTTTGACGTCGGTGGTGGGCAAGTTATTGGAAGGTGTGATAAGGGATAGGATCTACAAAATTTGGATAGACAGGGACTTATTACGGAGAGTCAACATGGCTTTGTGCGTGGTAGGTCATGTTTGACCAATCTATTAGAGTTTTTCGAGGAGGTTACCAGGAAAGTGGATGAAGGGAAGGCGGTGGATGTTGTCTACCTGGATTTCAGCAAGGCCTTTGACAAGGTCCCTCATGGGAGGTTAGTTAGGAAGGTTCAGTCGCTAGGTATACATGGGGAGGTAGTAAATTGGATAAGACACTGGCTCAATGGAAGAAGCCAGAGAGTGGTTGTGGAGGATTGCTTCTCTGAGTGGAGGCCTGTGACTAGTGGTGTGCCGCAAGGATCGGTGTTGGGTCCTTTGTTGTTTGTCATCTATATCAATGATCTGGATGATAATGTGGTCAATTGGATCAGCAAGTTTGCTGATGATACAAAGATTGGAGGTGTAGTGGACAGTGAGGAAGGTTTTCAAAGCTTGCAGAGGTATTTGGACCAACTAGAAAAATGGGCTGAAAAATGGCAAATGGAATTTAACGCAGACGAGTGTGAGATATTGCACTTTGGAATAACAAACCAAAGAAGAATGTACAGGGTAAATGGTAGGACTCTGAACAGTGCAGTTGAACAGGGGGATCTGGGAATACAGGTACAGAATTCCCTAAAAGTGACGTCACAGGTGGGTAGGGTCGTAAAGAGTGCCTTTGGTACATTGGCCTTTATAAATCAGAGTATCGAGTATAAAAGTTGGAGTGTTATGGTAAGGTTATATAAGGCATTGGTGAGGCCGAGTTTGGAGTATTGTGTACAGTTTTGGTCACCTAGTTACAGGAAGGATGTAAATAAGATTGAAAGAGTGCAGAGAAGGTTCACAAGGATGTTGCCGGGACTTGAGAAGCTGAGTTACAGAGAGAGATTGAATAGGTTGGGACTTTATTCCCTGGTGCGTAGAAGATTGAGGGGAGATTTGATAGAGGTGTATAAGATTTTGATGGGTATAGATAGAGTGAATGCAAGCAGGCTTTTTCCGCTGAGGCTAGGGGAGAAAAAAACCAGAGGGCATGGGTTAAGGGTGAAAGGAGAAAAGTTTAAAGGGAATATTAGGGGGGGCTTCTTCACGCAGAGAGTGGTGGGAGTGTGGAATGAGCTGCCGGATAAAGTGGTAAATGCGGGGTCACTTTTAACATTTAAGAAAAACTTGGACGGGTTCATGGATGAGAGGGGTGTGGAGGGATATGGTCCAAGTGCAGGTCAGTGGGACTAGGCATAAAATGGTTCGGCACAGACAAGAAGGGCCAAAAGGCCTGTTTCTGAGCTGTCATTTTCTATGGTTCTATGGTTGTAAAGTACTTTGGGACATTCTGAGATTGTGAAAAGTGCACTTTAAATGCAAGAATCTTTTTCTTTCTTGCAATATCACAAAGGAACTGATTTATCTGCATTGGGAAAATGTTTTGGGACCACTAGGAAGAGGGCTAAGGGTCTGACAATATATAGATGGAATCATAGGCTAGGATTTTGTGCCCCCCTTTGCCGTGAGCAGAAATGGCGACAGGGGTGCAAAATCTTGCAAGAAGCCAAAAACGAGATTTGTGCTGGTGAGCTCTCACGACGTGATGGCCCCAGTAACGTAATGGGTTCCTGCTGTGCATTGACGGGAACCCCATTTAGATACATTCTCGAATGATTAAAGGGCTTCACTGCTGTACCATCCACCAACATTCGGATCTCCCCTCGCCGATGTGACATCGCTTTGGCAGATTTAAAACAGGTCTGGAGCAATATGAACTGGCGAAGGGAACCCGCCAAGGCACACAGGTAAGTATAGCCCTCGGGGGGAGAGGGACATGCCCGGACAGTGCCCTGGCAGTGAGTTAGGGGGCAATGCCAGTGAGGGGGAGGGTTTCCTCAGAAGTCCATGGGGTGGAAGGGCAGTTGCAGGAATATAAGGGGGCATTCAAAAGTTCTGGGAGAATTGAGTTGGAGGTACAAGGAACACTGGAAAGTGAGATTCCAGGATTACTGCAACAAGTGTTAAAAGCTTTGGGAAAGGAAAAGTACAGGTTCTCTGCAGATCTGGTATCAGTTCCGAGATAAGGAAGCACTAGAAATATGATGTAGGGGCTTAAGAGCATCGAGGAAGAACTCTGGGCTGGGAGTTGGAATAAATATTGGGAGGAAAACTCTGGAATCCTGTTGGGAGAGCAGGATCTAAGAGGTAGGAATTTGACATTGGCAGTAGCATAAAATGGGCTGTATTGTTTTAGCCACTAGTTATATTGATACTCAGATAAGAAACCAGATTGTCTGGGGCTTGTTTAAGAAGGTAAGCATGTCCCACATGCCTTGGGCAGTGGATGGCCTCTCTGGGGCAGTGAGCATCAGAGACAGATAGGTCTAAAGGACGTGGTCGGTGAATTGAAAAAGGTGCTCCAAGGGATTTGAATGACGGTACTGTGAGGCAGAGATTTCAGTTACAGTCAGAGGGGGGAGTTAGATCCGGTCAGGTGGAAGTGCTAGGTTCATGGGAAGGTAGTGGATGGTCTCATGGGGAGGGAGGGTCACAGAAAGTCAGGATTCAGCTGGCCTCGAGAAAGGAAGGGGTCAGGATGGGCATGGACACATTGACAGTTATGGGAACTGGAGGGGGTGGAGGGAAGGGGGAGAGCAGGAACATTCACATATGTAATATGGTTTGGCATAATGGGAGGGGGGGGGAGGTTTAAGGGTTACAGGATGGAAAAGAATGGGGAAAACATGATGGGAGGGTAGAAGGTGCTTGATACACTGGCAAACCTCATATACACCATGCTGAAGCTCTCAAGGTTGTAATGCAGTTCGTAAAACCTCACAAACATTTGATTTGGGCATGGTCTCTTTTCAGATGAGTTAATCCCTCTTTTTCTTTGGCAGAACAAAAGGCACCCTATAAATTATTATTGTTAGCCCACCCCATAAAGAACAGGTTTAGCTGAGTCCTACTCTCCTGTATATCCTGTACACAAAAACCAGGACAAATCCAACTTGGCCAATTACCCCATTAGTCTACTCTCGATCATCAGTAAAGTGATGGAAAGACTCATCAACAGTGCTATCAAGCAGCACTTGTTGCACTGCATCCATGGCTTGCGTGACCGAGTTCAGGTGTAAGCATCTATCCGGCAGCTACTCTATGTTCTGCTTTACCTGGGTCTCCAAGGCAGCCATCACCCTTTCCATTGGGTGCTCACATGTCAGAGCCACAACAACAGACAGGACATGGACAGACTCCTTCCACCTTCAGTCCAGATTTCGTAAATGATTAACAAGCAAGATGCCCTGCAACTGATAGAATATTGAGAATATGTAGTGGCTGCCAGATATTCCGTGCACATGTCCCATCTGCTGCTGCTAAGTCTGCACTCACACATGTTGTCATTTTAACTGTCTCTTTGCAGTGAACAGACTGTACCAATTAGACTGCCAAGTGCACCCAATCATTCATCCTTATCCTGCACTGCTGAGTGGTTCTTTCGTGGGTTTCATGGGTGCCAATCTCTGTTGCCCTGGTCAGACATGAAGGCCTCCTGCTACAGTCTCTGGGAAACAGGACCTGCCCTCTTTCCTGAAGAGTCTGGAGGAGAATCTGCAGGGAGGCATCATTGAATTGTGGGGCCACATGTTGTCTGCTCTCTGGCACGCTGCTTGATGCAGGATCTGCAGCTCCTAGCTTGCTGTGATTGAATGGTTGTCTGGGTGCCCTTCAAATATAGTGCCAGGACCTTGGCCCCCTGAGGTAAGGGCAGGTATGGTGTCTTCCTGCCCACCCACCATAAGATTCATTGAGCTCCTCATGTATGCATATGTAATGAGCTGAAAGCAAATGAACGCCTGTGATTCTCACAGGATGAAGAAATGCAGCAAAATAAAATCATTAGAATACAGAATGAAGCGGGGAGAGAAACAAACAAATACTTTACAACTCCAAGCCTTTAACAGTCCAATATCTCAGCTGTTGGCTACACTGCATTTAAAAGAACATGTTTTAATCAAACTTTTTAAAATTGAACTTCTGTTTTGTCTATTATCAAACCAAATGAGGAAGATCTTCCATTTATATAACATTCATGATACCCCATAATCCAAAGTGCTTTACAGCAAAGGGAAGAGACAGAGAAATTATCAAGCATATAGTCAAAGAGGTGGATTTTAATGTCAAAGTTCAGAAGGATGAGTGTGAGCACTGGCACACAGCATTGTAGGAAGTCACAGAAACAGGTAAAGGCTAAGGAAGATGTAACAACATAGTTGAGGATTTGGAACTCAATACATTGAGGGAGAGGGAACAATGGAGACAGTGAAGGGCAGGGGTACAGGACATAATTCACGATGGGATACAGGGAATAGATATTTTGATGAGTTGTAGGTTATACTGAGTGAGGGACAGGAAGCTTGTGAAGAGACTTTTGGATAAATTGTGACTAGAGGTGACAAAGGAAGGTAAGGGCAGGGGCAAAGAATGTTGTTCAGATGGTAACAAGTAATTTGGACATCTGAAGGTTGAACTTCAAGACTACATACAAAAGTAAGGTTGTGCATCATCAACTTCAAGTTGAGAGCAGCAACCAGAGCGGGAGGTGGAATCAGGTATTGTGTTTGTGAACAGCAGGTGAACAGAATCTGTCCTTGATATTGAAATCTACAGACACATTGCAAAAGCTGTAGCTGTTATATCCAAACTGAGTGAGAGAGCAACAGCAACCTGACTAAGATGGTCAAATTGTGAGTCTATCAAGCCTGCATCCCTGATGTATTCATTTCCAGTAGTGAGACCGAAACAACATATGTTAGGCAGGAGAAAAGACTGTCGCAAATATATCCTTGGCATTTCTTGGCAGCACAAGGTCACCAACTCATCAGTCTTGGAGTGTGCTAATTTCATCAGCATACACTCAGTGCTAAATCAAAGACATCTGCGCTATTTTCGTAATATTCATTAGATGGATAACAGCTGTATATTCAAAGATTTTCAGTACAGTGACCCAACTTCTGGGTACCACCATTCATGTCTTACAAACGAGATTTGAAGGGGTCAATATCTGCATTGGCACTGCCAACTGGGAGGCAGTCGCTAATGATCATGACATCTGGAGGCAAACTGTTTGGGAGGGCATTGAAAGAGGGAAACTGAAACAAAAAATTCAGCTGGTTCAGAAGAAGGGCCAGAGAAAACAAAGGCCATCAAATCATGAGCCTTCTCAGCCCACTGTCTTCTTCCTCAACAAATGTGGCAAAGATTGCCATGCCAGAGTGCGATTCCTGAGCCACACCAAGCAATGCTTAACACAGAATTGACCACCATGGAACAGACCATTGCCTTACGAGACAAATGACTGCCACAGATCAGGACCTTATCAGTGAGTCTAGTTTAGCTAGCCCCAAATATTGACTAGCTGAACCATGATGAGTGTCTGAATACTGTCTGCCTTATTTACAAGGGAGCAGATACTGCATTGTGCAGGGTTATGTGGGCCAGAGTTGTACCAGTAGAGAAAAATGAAGTAGTCTAGGATGCTGCATTGGAAAATCAATAGTGAGCACAATGGAAAGCAACTGTGATACAGTGCAACAGAGCAAAGACATTTGCAGGAGGGTTTCAGTTGGGTGACAGCAAGAAGGTCAGTGGACTAAGAGAAGGGGCAGTAAGAAAGTCAGATCTTTAAAAAGTCTGTGCTTAGGGTTGATGGTATCAGACAACCTGCAAAATATCCTTCAAAGAGTTACATTTATGAATGATAAACCATTATTATCTCAACACAACATTCTTACTTCAAATATATAAATGCCACTAATACAGAACCATGAAATATTCTCTTAGGCGTTTCCATTACATACATTCTCTTTCCCCATAGTGGCTGAAATGAATACAACCCCTATTAAACAGGAATTTTGATTTATAGTGCTCAAGACAAATCACATACGGGGGTTCCCTCTCCATATAATTGTATCTTTTCTCCCCGATTCTAAATTGATTTCTCTTGACAGTTCACACAAAGGCTGTTTATGAAGAATTGAAGAACTTCCTTGTCTGACACCAACATGGACATATTGAACTGATTTATTGCACTTTACTTGTGTTTTAATGGCACAATTGTCAAAGATGGAGTGCACCATTTCTAGAAATGTAAACTTTGGTGCATCATGAAAAGTTAAGTAAATTAGCTGCATCCCTAATGTCACCGGCCTTCCAGTCTTCACTTTTAGGTTAATAGCAGAGTCAATCTCCCTGTGATGTGCTTTAAATTCACCCTCACATGGACACCCCCAACTTCATCATTTAATGATCAGAAAATCCTGTGCTTCTCAGAAAGTCAATAATTTTGTGTCAGTTTGAGCCAAATCATGACTGGTTTTGTGTTCTTGGTACACATCCATAAAGAATTGCATAGACGTGCCCTAAACCTATCAAATGTTATGTTTTAATTCAGATCTTTTAATAGCCAGGAAATGAGGAGCCTTTCATCGCATCAGTCTGAGTTGAATTCAAACTTAGTTCCAGAAGTATAAATATATAGATACAGTCACCAGACCACCCAGACAGCCAATATCGTAAATATCTTGCCTTTTGACTTTGGTTTCCAAAGTGGAATATTCATTTATAACCATCCTGGCATTCAGAAGCAATGTCTCTGTGTATACAAAATGTAATCCCCTGACTCCCTCCCATCCAGTTTTGAAATGTTCAGTTAACCTCTTCAGTTTTGATAGAGATGAAAATAAAAATCGAAGAACCATGAGGTCCTTCAAGCAAATAATAATTTATACCTCATGGAGAAAAGGTCCAGGGATAGACGGAAGTGTTACAATTTGCTGCTGAATGAACTATATTTCATAAAGCAATAACTGATTATGACCTGAATTCCTGTACTGAATCTCTTTTCCTGCATTTGCCAAAATTTTGAGTAAAATAAGAACATTCTATTTTGTTAATGTCTTTGCTCCTTTTTATACAGCCAAGCTAACATCATTGGGTTGTATATTCCAGTTCACAAGGTTGTATATTCCACTGCAGGATTTCATCACATTATATAGATTTAACACTACAGTGCAGCGATAAAGAAGTGCTGCACTATTACAAATGCTGTCCTTTAGATGATCTGTAAAACAAAGATACCATTTACCTTGGTTCAGGTCGACAATAAAGACCCTATTTAATATTTAAATCTCTCATTCTGATCCTGGAGCTGCCTCTCCATAAGAGTCACCACTTTCTCAATAGGGAAGGCTTTTTGCTCAGAGCTCCAGGCCGTCACAATGCTCATGTTCCGCATGGGCTCCTCTTGCAGACAAGATAGCAGTGCAAAATGCAGAAGGAACAGCACTGTAGAAACCTAGCTATAGCAACTAGCCTTTTTACCCAGCCATAAACCTTAAAATTTGAAGCCTCCTCAAAACCTGTTTCCAATAGATTCACAGAGAAAACATTTTCTGAGAAACAGACAAGAGCTTCTCCCAGGGAAAGCCAGAGACACATCCAGAAACAGCTTTGATTTTGATTTATTATTGTCACATGTATTAAAATACAGTGAAAAGTATTGTTTCTTGCACGCTATACAGACAAAACATACCGTTCATAGAGAAGGAAACGAGGGAGTGCAAAATGTAGTATTACAGCCATAGCTAGACTGTAGAGAAAGATCAACTTAATGCAAGGTAAGTCCATTCAAAAGTCTGACAGCAGCAGGGAAGAAGCTGTTCTTGAGTCGGTTGGTACGGGACCTCAGATTTTTGTACCTTTTTCCCGAAGGAAGAAGGTGGAAGAGAGAATATCCGGGGTGCGTGGGGTCCTTAATTATGCTGGCTGCTTTGCCGAGGCAGCGGGAAGTGTGGACAGAGTCAATGGATGGGAGGCTGGTTTGTGTGATGGATTGGGCTACATTCATGACCTTTTGTAGTTCCTTGCAGTCTTCGGCAGAGCAGGAGCCATACCAAGTTGTGATGCAACCAGAAAAAATGCTTTCTATGGTGCATCTGTAAAAATTGGTGAGAGTTGTAGCAGACATGTCAACTTTCCTTAGTCTTCTGAGTAAGTAGAGGCATTGGTGGGCTTTCTTAACTATAATTCGGCATGGGAAGACCAGGACAGGTTGTTGGTGAAGTGGACACCTAAAAACTTGAAGCTCTCAACCCTTTCTACTTCATCCCCAGTGATGTGGACAGGCGCATGTTCTCCTTTACGCTTCCTGAAGTCGATGACAGTCTCCTTCGTTTTGTTGACATTGAGAGAGAGATTATTGTTGACGCACCAGTTCACCAGATTCTCTATCTCATTCCTGTACTCTGTCTCGTCATTGTTTGAGATCCGACCCACTACAGTGGTGTCGTCAGCAAACATGAAAATCGAATTGGAGGGGAATTTGGCCGCACAGTCATAGGTGTATAAGGAGTAGAGTAAGGGGCTGAGAATACAGCCTTGTGAGGTACCGGTGTTGAGGATAATCATGGAGGAGGTTGTTGCCTATCCTTATTGATTGTGGTCTGTGAGTTAGGAAGCTAATGGTCTGTTGTAGGTAACTGAGCATCTAGAAGTGCCACACCTGCAGAACTAGATGCAATGAACCTTCTCTCCTCCCTGTAAAGCTGATTCCATCTACAAAATTCACTTGCTAAAGTAACGATTGACAATTCAATAGTGAAAGCCATTGCAGCTGCAGAGACAACTTTACAATCTCAGACCTTCACTTAACCAGTGCAACATCTCAACTTCAAACAAATCAGGACAGTATTAAACAACAGGGAGACTTGAACTAATTAAGTTTTTATAAATATTATTTTTATCTTCCTCTGTACTAATCTTTGTCTCTGTATGTGTTAGTGACTAGTATGAAATAAGCTTACCTTTTCTTTTTTTTTAAGTAAAAAGGCTTTGCTCCTGGATTATTTTAAATTGAATTTCTCTCACAAGTAAGAAAATGGACTCACGCATACAAATATATTGTTCATGCACGACATTGGAAAAATATCCTTTAAAGCTTCCATGACTCTATCCTGTGTCACAAATATCTCTTTTTTCATTAAGACTTTGGTAGCATCTTCTTTCTTAGTAAAACAGATGCGAAGTACTTGTTTAGTACCTCTAACACCATACGTAAATTCCCTAGTTGGTCTCTAATCGACTCTACTCTTCCTTTTACCACTTTTATTGTTTATATGCCTATAAAAGACAATTGGATTCCCTTTTACGTTGGCTGTCAATCTTTTCTCATGCTCTCTCTTTGCTGATGGTAGTTCTTCTTCAGTTCCTCTCTGAATTTTCTATATTCAGCCTAATTCCCAACTGTATTATCAACCTGGCATCTATCATATGTACACTATCTGCTTCATCTTACCATCTATTGCTTCCATCATCCATGGACCTCTGGTTTTATTTGCCCGACCTTTACTTCTCTTGGGAATATACCTTGACTGTACCTGAACAATTCCCAATGTTCAATAACAGCTTTGCTTACCAATCTTTGAATCCAATTTACCTGGGCCAGATCTCTTTTGACCCCCATTGAAATTGACTGTCCCCCAATGAATTATTTTTATTCTGCATTGCCCTTTTCCATAGTTAATCTAAATCATATACTATAAATACTGCCCCCTATACGCTCCCCAACTGACACTTAAGCCAGGATTTTACCATTGCGTTGTGCCCATTTTCGGGTGCGACGCAGTCGTAAAGTGGGGCGTAAAGCCATTAGCACGATTGGCGCGGGTTTTAGCGGCCGGAAGCAGTTTACAAATGCTGGAGTTCCGGCACTGTCAGCCTCTTGCCTGAAATGGCCGAGAGGTGAGTTAATGTATTGAAATTTATTTAAATAAGCATTCAAATGACATTAGCGAGCCCGGCGCCCAATCGTCCGGGCTCACCTGCCTGTGTGACCTCACTGGGAAAGGTTCTCGCCAGCGAGAAATAGACATGCTCTCCATGAACTGGGAGCAGTCGACTTGGCCTTGCCGGTAGAAACAAAGGCCATTGAGGAATCCTAGGGAGGTTGAGGGCAAGAGGGGTGCCCCTTGGGCAGTGCAAGGGGACGGGGCTAATGGGGGAGGGGACCCACTTCCACTCTCCAATGATAGGTGGGGCCGGGGGAGGGGGGGTGGGTGGGGAGGGTAGTGGAGCGTGATCGATCTGGGCGCCGGGTGGGGGGGTCAACGGGGGCTGCATCTACGGCCATGGGCCCCCGCCATTGCAGAGGGGGATCGAAGCTGCTTCAGGCTGCCTGCAGCTCTCTCTTTGTCTGTCAGACCCCTGCTACTGCTAATGCGCGTGTGCAGCAGAGGCCTGCACATGCGCATTACTTCTCTCTGCAGGCTTTCAGGTGCGTTAAGTCCTTCCCACAGGGTTCTGCAGTGAGCAACAGGCTCATTCAGTATTTTGCAGGCAAAATGTATATGGGGGGAACTCAAATTCACACCCAAAAGATGGATCTGTAACTCTCCCAGTTTCAAGTCCACCCATCCTTAGGGCGGGATTTTACAACCTCACTCGGGTGAGATCGTAAAATCCCACTCAAGACCAACGGAGATTTCCGTTCTGCGATCCTTGCCCACTCCGGAATCGAGGCAGGTGAGGTGGTAAAATTCTGGCCTTAATTTGTTTATCACACCTCATTGCCCAGAATCAAATCTAGCAATGCCTCCTTCTTCATTAGACTGGAGATAGTCAGATATAGAAAATTCTCCTGAACACCTTATAGAAATTCATTCCTCTCTATCGCCTTTACAGTATTATCCCAGTCTATGTTAGCAGAGTTGCAGTCCCCTATTATAGATACAATTTACTTTTTGTAACTCATGTTATTTCCTTACAAACGTGTTCCTCTATATATTTCCCACATGTTGGTAACCTATAGAATTTAACCAGAAATAGAATGGTATCTCTTTGCTTCTTAGCTCTATGCATATAGAGACTGTCCTTGACCTCTCTAGGACATCTTTCTGACTCTAACACTTTAATATTATCCTTCATTGAGATTATAACCCTTCCTCTTTTCTTTCCATCACTATTTTTCCTGAACAAATGAATAAAAGATTAGTGAAAGTTTATTTATAAATGCTGACTGTGTTGAAGCCTGGTCTGTAACCTTATATTGTTCTGAGGTTCACTTAGACATAGAATGCAGTATTCTTCCAAGACCGCACATATCATTTTGCAATCACATTAGGATTGCATACAAAAGAAAATTGATCTCGGGAAAGATGAAATACTGACCCATTCAAAATCCTCATGATGTGCTATAAACAGCGCATTGGTAAATCAAATTCTTATGATTAATTGGGCACTAATAAGGCACAGAAATACGACTGGAACTAATTTGCAGATAATGCACTGAAACAATGTAGATTTATCCACTAAAACCACAGCATGTTCAAATATTCTAATTATGATTCAACTTCAAAACAACCACATTGGCCACATCACAATATCTTATATGAAATATTCATTTAAAAGGAATTATTATTGAATGCACATGGGTGAAAGGTTATCATTCATTGGCGCCTGCTAAATTTAGAGACATCTGGGTTCTCGATAGTTAGCATGTGTGTTTGTGCCAACTCCTGTAGTCACAATACAATCTATGAGTCTTTGAAATGGCTTAATTGTTTATCTGTCTTGGCAAATGGACATATATTTGACAGCAGAACAATCTGTCTTTTGGATGCTGGATTTTTGTGTAACATAAGAACAGGTTGTGTCAATACTACGGCCAAAATGTGAGACTGGAATATGATAACTTGGTGATCCCAAAGCTGTTATAAATAAAATTCAACAAGCTTTATCTGCAACACTGGGAATGGCGTGTCAAATCATGCCAGGCTCCATGGGTTGATGATATTGAAGCCAGCGAGTGAGATCAAGTGTCAGTGATACCAGTGCCTTTAACTAAAATTACGATGGGTTTTGTCAGAGATGTCAGAACTGGAGATAAACTGTACAAAAACACAAAAAGGGCAAGAAAAGGCAGGTTATCAGCCAGTAACCAACCCATCTACCATGCCTGCAATCTGATGCACAGCCCCTGCTCAACTGCTAATAATATCAATTCTTGGAGAGCCAAACCAAAATGGAACTGTGGGGGGAATTTACTACCTTGCTCATCCCAAAACCTTTCTATGTTCTTCCCCTCGCCCGCTCCGATTCCTGTGGTGGGCGGGGTTGTAAAATTCCAGCCATTATCTCCAATTTCAGGGAAGTTCCTCCACTTCTCCACAAGTAACCAAACATGCTCCATAAACCAAGGGTACCCATGATGTAGCACTGATGACCTTAAGTATTCCATATAGCAACGTCATCTTCTATGATCAGCTTATCAGGTCTCTTTTCTAAAGGACTGCAGCATACTCATAACTGACCAAATCACCAATGTCCTGTTTCAGTGGCCACAATCCTTTGGTGACAAAGTAAATATCTCCCTGCCATTATGATGATTTCTTTTCCCAACATGTCTTAATCTACTATCCCCATTTATTTTAATTGTTATTTCTACATCTATATCAATCTGTTCCTTCATAATTTTAAAACCCACAAACTCCTAGGCTACATTTCTCCAATAGTTCCAACTCTGTAAGACTATTTTCCTCAAAGATTTCAAGCTTAAGGATCATTCTTCACGTCTTCTGAAACTTTTCTGTAGATTTATTATCTATTGCAATTGTGGAAACTTATGTAATATTCCAACACCATACCTGGAAACATAATGTTGGCCGGAATTCTCCCCTCCCACCCACCACTGGAATTTTAGTGGGCAGGTTGCGGAGAATGTGAAATGCCATTGACGTTTCTGGCTTTTAGACCAGCATGGGTGGAGAATTCCTCCCAATGTTTCAGCACAAGCTTTGAAAGGAACAAAAAGTATTTCAGCACCCTACCAGAACATTTTGGTGGAGACTAGTCAAACTTTAGACAAGTGTAGGAAAGATCCAAAAATGTATATAATTGCACCTTCAACCTGAAGAAATAATTCAGCAACTAACGGGTAGGTAGTTCATGATTCTTTTGAAAAGCTTTTGCTGGGAGTGGGGGGGGGGTGGAATCCTTCACACCGTTTAACACTGTGTTCAGCTGTGTGAGGTTAAAGCAGGACAGTCTGGAGCAGTGATGCGCAGCCTAGTGAGTGGCCCACATGAGTGGCCCTCCTTCATCTCAGTGAGCCACAAGATTGAAATCAGGCTTGTTCACTAACCATGACCCAATAATTAAGATTAAATATATTTCATAGAATCACAGAAACCCTACTGTGCAGAAGGAGGCCATTCGGCCCATCGAGTCTGCTCCGACAACAATCCCACCCAGGCCCTATCCCCGTAACCCCACATATTGGCCCTGCTAATCCCTCTAACCAACGCATCCTGGGACACCAAGCGGCAATTTAGCACGGCCAATCAACCTAACCTGCACATCTTTGGACTGTGGGAGGAAACCGGAGCACCCGGAGGAAACTCACGCAGACACAGGGAGGACGTGCAGACTCCACACAGACAGTGACCCAAGCTGGGAATCAAACCCAGGTCCCTGGAGCTGTGAGGCAGCAGTGCTAACCACTATGCCACCGTTGAATATTTCATAATGAATTACAGAAAATGCCTAATCATTTATACATTAATCTTTTGTCAACTTCAGATGGTAAAAAGAAAATAAATATTTACACTTTGGATGCAGCATACGGCTCTCACAGTCAATTTTGTGTGCAATCAGCATTCATCTCCCTTCACTTGCCTTGTTTTACGTACGTATCACTTCAGTCATGCTGGTGGGAAAAAAAATTATGCAAATGAAAATGAACAGAATGTGGCAACCCTGCACGTGGGCAAAAGTCAACAGTGTTTCATGGGCCACATTCAGAACTCATTTGAGCCACATGTGACCCTGGGCTGCAGGTTGCCCATCACTGGTCTGGAGTTTCATCCTCTAAAATGGCAGCAGTGGTATCAAATCAGACCTTGACCCTGATTGACTCAATCTGCCTGCTCTGCATGCCGCCTGCACTTGTCAGGTGGGGACATGCACTTCCTTTTACCAAGATTGGACGGAGCACTTCCATGAGCAGGGTGCACAGATCTCAGATCCCATTTATGAATGACAGGAGGCTGTTCAATGCCCAAAACCAAGCACATCACAACACATTTTCTACCCCATAATGCTAGCCTATCCTAATCACAGTTGATATATAGCCAGTGGGGAAAAGCTGAAAGAAGTGTTAATATGAGGGCAACTAGATACTAATTGGTTAAGCAGCTAATATCTCCATGCTCATATCACGAGACTTCTTGTCATTCAAACACGATGGGACTAGAGTGGATCTATTGTGTTTCAACTTGATTTTCTACATGGTAAACCACACTGAAATGGCCTGTTGTTTCTTGCGACAGAGACAATTGCCAAAATGAGGTTAATCCACCACAGATCATTCAAAGTATTAAAACCTGGATTATCCTGCTCTGTTTATTCCAACTGCAAAAGTCATTCTAGCTTTACCAACCAAATCAGAATTCTCAGGATCAAGCTGAAAACTGCCTAATCTACATTGTTCTTAATGTTTCCTTTTGTGTGATTTAAAAATGGCTACCAAGTAAGTACAGGGAATCACAAAGTTAGAACCCTATTTTCCACTTTTGATAAGTTCTTCATTTGTTTTTATTATTAGCACCACCAGAATGGACTTGCTTCCTACAAATTAGCCAAATGTATGGAATGGGATTTTGTTACCCTAACTTTCAGAATTCTGGAACATCCCAATGCATTTTAGTACATCTCTCAAGAAGCTTAATGGCTACTGAACTATTTGAAATATTAACTGAGATTGGGCAATTCTAAAAAGCTAGAGTTGATCAAAACATGCACAAAGCATGTTTCTCTTGGACAACTATAGGTCAATTCTGGAGACCTTTAAAAACGGTGGTTAGATCCTGGATGTGAAAGTTCCACCCCCATTTCCCCCAATGAGGAGGTTGATGCGTGGATCACAGGTGGGAAACCCAAACTCAGCTGGGCCATTTGAGATTAATTCTAAGTTCAAACAGATCACATTTTCACTGTTCCAAAGGTCTTAACTTGCAGTGTGGAAGTCACAAGTTTACGGAGTAAATGTAAATGCTCTTGAAGGGCAAATCAAGTCTGTTTAAGTATCATAATCTGAAATTTTCAAAATCTTCAGCTCTTTTAACATGAAAAAAAATAACTGGCTGAAGCTCTCAGTTAGAGTTAAAAATATACTCACTCCTGGAATGCTTTGATTGTCAGGCCATCTACTACATGCTAGAAAAAAAATCATCTGGTTCTGCAGTTTGAATCGAGTTCTTTTAACATTACAGCTGAGATCCTTATGAACGTTAGGCTGAGTTTCGAAAGCAATTATTCCAGCAAGAGCAGCTGAATGCATGATTTGACAGTTTAAAGAGGCGATTAAAGGGTTAGGTATCCTTGATGTCATTACTCAACAGAAGTTTGCTTTTGTAACACGTTGGACAATTGAAAGAATTTAATATCTTCAAATGGGTTTCATAACTGAAAGAGTTTGTGTGTCAAGTGTGTAAGAGTCAAAATTCTATACGATTGTTTTTCATCTTCACTGGCTCCTGAGATCTGCCCATAACGCATTCTGGGTGAGTGGCTGTGAAGATGGTATGGGGATGTGAGATGGCCTGGAGGGCACATGGGGTATGAGGAACCATGGGGTTGAGTAGAGAGCATGAATTGACATGCAGAGGTATGGGGATAAGAGGCATGGGGTCGGAGGGGCATGAGTTGGCATGGAGGGAAAGGGGAATAGGAGGGGAGTGAAGGGTGTGAGCATCGGCAAAGACACAATAGGAGGAATGGCCTCCTTCTATGCCATATGATTCCATGATCTTGCAATTTTGAAGGTTTCATGGTTTCAAGAAAGGTGAGCTCATAGGGAAGGCTTCAAGGGAAAATATGAAGAATGACCAAAAATGGCTAAATGTCCTCTGCTTGTTACCAGTGAAAAACTGCTTAGATGTGCAGCTGATGTTCTGCTGTAATGTAAACACAGATATAAACTGTATCTTGTTTTTAGTTACAAGGCTGCACAACCTAAGTTAATACAATGACTTCCGAACCGAAACTGGGATGACTGTAGGAGGCCCAAATATGATTCTGAAAGAACAGTGGAAGAAATTTCACAATTTACAAGTTCCTAATAGAACCATAGAATCCTTACAGTACAGAAGGAGACCATTTGGTCCATAGTGTCTGCACCAACTCTCCAAAAGAGCATCCCATCAAAGCCAATCCCCGTAACCCCATGCATTTACCCTGCTAACCCACACATCTTAAATTTAAGGGGCAATTTAGCATGACCAATCCACCTAACCTGCACATCTCTGGTCTGAGAGAGGAAACCGGAGCACCCGGAGGAAACCCATGCATGGGGGGGGTCCCAAATGAGGCACTGTTCATACAGAGCAGAAATGTCACAGAGATAAAGCTGTCTGTATCCACCTGGTACCCAATGTTTAATTATAGTACTATAGCAGAAACCCTACGAGAGCAATCAGTATGTCTCATTTATTACTATTTATTCTATGCTAAACTGTCCCACAATTTGAGGGGTAATGGAAGTGGGGAGTTTTCCGCAGAAAAGCCCTGGGAATTTCCCTGGTCATCAGATCAGCAACCCTCTTGGCAGTAAATCTTTGAGATGCAAAGATACACTAAGAGGTGCGCTGATTTTACCATTCAACAACATATGAAAATGCTGTCTATCCACGTTATAGAAACACTTTGAAGAAACTTGGCTTTCCAAATATGGGCACAGAGTTCAAAACCAAGGGAGTTATGATTAGGGTTCCCAACTGTGATTAAATGTATTTAAACATACTTCCCTCACACTCCAGCAATTTGTTGGTCAACAGATCTAGCCTTGCGATGCCTTTGTACACTAATTGGAAAGCAAAATGTCTCGTTACTAAATGGGATGATGCTTGACTTTCAGCCAAACAGACTTTTCTTCCCCCTATTTTCAATATTTTATATCTGGTAAAGAGTGGCTGAATGTCTCTTCCTTATGGAACATCAAAGGGCCATGGAGGGGGGCTTGTCCTCTGTGGCAATCTCTGATTGAGATTCCGCTGCCTCTGTCTCCATTTCTGAGGCCGGGTCCTTGCAGACCTCTCTTGGGCTTTCTGCAGGTGGATTTCCATCTGCAGGCTCATGTATAAGGTGTCAAAGGTGGCATGTCCGTTGCAGCAGTCACCCATGTGGAGGGTTTCCAATGGCGGAGGTGATCGACATTTCTTTTGTAGTCTTCTCCCCAATCTTTACCGTATAAGACACTGGTCCCATTTGAGAGAACAACTCCTAGGATCCACGGGGAACCATCTCCCAAATTCCACACATGAACAATGTCTCCCGGTTTGAAGGACCCATCAGACTTTTGTCCAACGTGGCCCCTTTTTTGGGCTTCTTGTTTTACTTCAATTTTGCTACCCAAATTCAGGAAAATTAGGCTAAGCCTGGTCCGAAGGCTTTAGCCCATCAATAGCTCTGCTGGGGCTACTCTTGTCGCTCTGTGCAATGCTGTCCTATAATTTAAAAGGAAACATGCAAGCTTTGTTTCCAAAGAGCCCATCGTTTGTTTTTTCATGTTCATTTTGAATACCTGGACTGCTTGCTCAGCCAGGTTGTTTGAAGAAGGGTGAGAGGGGGCTGTGAGATATGCCTCACTCCACTTGTGTTCATGAAAGTTTGAAACTCCCCACTGGTAAATGGAGTCCCGTTGATCGTTACAAGAACCTCAGCTATACCATGTGTGCAGAAAAACGGCCGGCGTTTTTCTATGGTGTTGTAAGAGGCAGTAGAGGCCATCCTCAATGCTCAGCTCTTGATATTTGGAAGTATAAGGTTTTAGATCCTTTATAGGACACACTTGTGGTCCACCACTTAGGACAATAGAAGGTGGCTTTGTTAACATGGGGTCCTTTGGGATCGAAGCCTGAATTTTCTTTGCGGATACTGGCAGTGTCCATGAACTTCAAAGTCATGATAACTTCATCCATCGTTGGAGGTGAGGGCAGGCTGGTGTGTAGCAGTTGGCGGTTCAAGGCATCAGTGTTGGTGATCCATCTCCTTGGACGATGTTCTAGGGCGTATTCAAAGGTGCCAAAAAGCAGTTCCCCGCGGTGGATCCAAGCTGAAGCTATGGGAGGAATCTCCTTGCTTTCAGAGAAGTGACCCAACAGAAGTTTGTGGTTGTCACTATGGTGAATAGATGTATTGGTTTCATTTTTTCACCACAAATGGCATTGTCAACCCTTCTTTCTCAATTTAGGCGTACTCTTTTCTGCATTGCCAAGGTTTGTGAAGCATACGTGATTGGATGGTCTGCCCCATCGTCTCAATAGTGTGAAAATACCACGCTTGTCCCATAGTGGAAGGCATTGTAGGTTACAATGAGTGGCCTCAGTGAATTGCAATGGGCCAGTATGTTTGTTGACAGCAATTGCTGTTTGACACTTGTAAAGACTTTCTCCTATGGCATTTGCCATGGCCATTTCTAATTTTTTTTTAAGCAGGACATGGAGGGGTGCCAGCATTTCTGGTAGTAGTTTATGACACTTAGGAAAGACTTCAACTCTGTTGTGTTCATTGGAGTAGGCACCCCTTTTATGGCCTTCAGCTCCTCTTCGGCAGGGTGTAGCCCATCCTTAATGACTCTAGTACCCAAGGTACATTACTTAGTTTACCTGGAGCACACATTTTTCCCTTGAAGGCCTGACACCAACCTCAGAGAAATGAAATAAAATCTCCTCCAAACTCTCCAAATGTTCCTTTACAGTAGTTCAAGAGATTAAAACATCATCCAGGCAGACTGCAACTCTTGGTACTCCTTGAAGGATGTTCTCCATGACCCTTTGAAAAATGGCACAAGCCAAAGACACCCCAAAAGGTGAGCGGGTGTACTCGTACTAGTGACGTATATCCTGGATTACACCTTAAGCTCTAGATGAAGGTGGACATGGCTCATATGCAATTGGAAAATATATGACCCCCAGCCAGATTTGTATACAAGTCTCCTATGCGTGGCATAGGTTACAATAAAGTTAAGAAAGCCCACCAATGCGTCTACTTTAAGTAAGAAAATTCAGAACGTCCGCTACGACTCTCACCAATTTTTAAGATGCACCATAGAAAGCATCCTTTCCAGATGCATCACAGCTTGGTATGGCTCCTGCTCTCACTAAGACCTCAAGAAACTACAAAGGATTGGGAATGAAGCCCATCACGCAAACTAGGCTCCTATCTATTGACTCTGTCTATATTTCCTGCTGCCTTGGAAAAGCAGCCTGCATAAACAAGGACCGACGCAGCCCAGACATACTCTCTTCCACCTTCCCCTGTCAGGGAAAATATACAAAAGTCTGAGATCACATACCAACTGACTCAAGAACAGCTTCTTCCCTGCTGCCAAACTTCTGAACAGACCTATCTTATATTAAGTTGATCGTTCTCTACACCCTATCTATGACTATAACACTACATTCTGCATCCACTTCTTTCCTTCTCCCCTATGTACTCGTTGATAGGTATGCTTTGTCTGTATAGCGCGCAAGAAACAATACTTTTCACTGTATCTCAATACGTGACAATAATAAATCAAAGTACAGCATGGATGCGCTTGATCCTCACTATATTGTGGAACATGGCGGCTTCCTCGTCCAGTCGCCCTTCCTTGGCAACAAATGGGAGACACGATTATCTGCTGGGGTCTTGTTTCTGTTGTATGGGAGTCTCCGAAGGCTGACGATGGTACCATCTATGGTTCCCTGAAGTTCCTGGGCCCTTTTCTCTGTGTTTTTGTGAAAAAGGGCCAGTTCTATTGTTTTCCTAAGGTCCTGATCCGTCTCAGTCAGTAGCTTCTGTCGGTTCGCTATATTATTTATTCTACATTCCAAGCAGTGCCTTAACATTTCTCCAAGTGCTGGCCCATACTCAGTGTTCCGCCAATTTCCACAGTCTTATCAAGAATTCTATAACTGCTTCCCTAGAAAGTCTATTTGCTGTGTTAAACCAGTAGCACTGCAATATAACAGACAGTTTGGGGTTGTAGTGGTTCGCTAAAGGATTTTGAATCCAGATCTGCTGAGTAAGTTAAAGTCATTATGATGCTGAAAGTTGGGACCCCACAAGTGGTCAGGTGGATGACTTTTGTGCCGGTTATTTCCTTCTATCCCGTTTGTCCGGAAGAAATATTTAATTCATTTGGTGTGCTGGGGCCAATTCTTCTCACTTGCATCATATGATTCCAATTTCCCGAACATCGACATTTTCAAATCTCCCTATTACCTACCGTCTTACCAGGTCCGTTGAAAGGAAAGGTTATCGAAACTTTCCTTGTTCCTCATTGCCAATGGAAATAACTCAGGAAGCCTGACTGGAAAAGAACAGTATTTGTTAAACACAATAAAGCCACTACACTACTAGGCCCAACTTTCTTTTATTTCAAAACAATTTATCCAAATACATTACAAATTACAATCGAATACATTATAATTTCAGTCCATTTATCAACCTCTTCAAAATAGGTGCTACTAAAACATGGTTTAGAATTAAGTATTAACAGACTGGCAAAATTTGCCTGTTCCCTTATCAATAAGATTGAGAAGATGGCCAATTCCCCATTAACTGTCACTGTATTAAACAAACTGCCACAGTCAATTTTGACATAAAACCATGGCAAGCCCATTAACATGGTAGATAGTCAGCCTCTTTTAAAGATTAATAGGTTGAATATTATTACACAATGATAAATTGAAACCACAAGTTGATATGATCACATCATCAACAGCAAATGTACATCATACAATGAAAACAATTCCTATTCTTGTATGTTAATTAAACCAAAGGTTTTCACTTCCAGGGGTACACAAGTCCCAAACGGGCCAACAGTTCTTACACAAGTCCCAAACGGGACAATAGTTCTGCAGAACCTTCTTACTGTCTGCCTTATAAAGGGCTCAGGTGATGAGTTTCACCTGGGCATTGCCTGTTCCCATGGAACTCATGAGGGTTTTCACACAAGCATTAGCCTGCACAGTCATCAATGCAATCTTGTTATGCCCTCTTTTTCTTTAGCACCACCACCCTGTAGTTCAAGATGTCACATTATGACCACTCTACAAGAAAAATAATTTCTTGAGTGGTGCTAAATGAATCAAATGATACTTACCCGTTAGTCATTGCTGTTGGAAGAAAGTGATTTACCCAAATGGAACCATTTAAATGTCTGAAACCCACACAATCCACTCAAATGTTATCTGCTGGCTAATTGTAACTTGCTATAAGCTAGATATGGTGCACTTTGTAAGATGGATTGGATGCAACATTATATGTCATGATTCCTTTCACTTCTGTCATTTAGTTCACATATTGGAGACTTAGAAGTTACATAATATTGAGGTAAACTGAGAAGAGAAAGAAAGTAATACCACAGGGCCCTGACACATGATCCAATCAAATTATAAGAATAGATGAAAAGGCCCATTGCATTGGCAGGAAACGCAACTTAAAATGAAAATTCACTTCTCCAACTTATCTAAAAGACAATAGAAACCTGCGAGGGAATTCAAAGTAGTAATCCAATCTCATGGTGCAAATGCCAATTGCAAGCATCTGTCACATGCAAATTCCACAATTACTGCTTTATTATTCTCTTCTAGCCTTCAGTTACCAGATGATATATGATAGAGAACTCAATTATAACTGAATCTGCCAAAGTTATTCAAAGGGTGTGCACGATTGGATTTTATCAACATGTTTAAAGTTCTTTTGAACCTTGGGCCAAGGAGCTTTCAAACTAATTTAAATGTCGACTTCAGTAACTTTTATAAATACAATATGATACAGTTAATGTTACACAGCGATTATATTTTTGGAGCTGGTACATATTTGACTCTTTCACAGCCTGCCTGTCACAACTGATACCATGGAGCAAACATAATGACAATTACCTAGCTTCTATAATCATCTACATAATGAGGAAGCCCCAACACTGTGCTCATAACCAGTCCACAATCAAATTTGTCAAACAGCCTTTAAGCCTGACTTTCTGTCAAATTCACCTTGTCCTGTGCACCCCTGATGAATTGTATTACGATAAGTTAAGAATAAAACAAAAGACAGACTCCTGCTCACTTTGCCCTATATAGAGCAGTAACTGAGTTAAAGGAATGCAATGCAATTATGTCTTAACAACAACAGGGAATTATTCATGAAAGCTCCGTGACATTAGGTATCACTGACATAAAACAAATAACCAAATGCCAGTGCTATGAATCTATTTGCTCCGTGTGTTAGTGGGAGTTATGGATAAGAGATAGTTAAAAGTAAACTAGTTGGTGTAGGATTGGAATTACATATAGGCTTGACCAGGTCAGGAAAGGATGCCAGATTTCATAGAAACAAAGAAGAAACATAGAAAAACTACAGCACAAACAGGCCCTTCGGCCCACAAGTTGTGCCGAACACATCCCTACCTTCTAGACCTACCTATAACCCTCCATCCTATTACGCTCCATGTACTCATCCAGCAGTCTCTTAAAAGACCCTATGGAGTTCGCCTCCACCACCACTGACGGCACCCGATTCCACTCGCCCACCACTCTCTGTGTGAAAAACTTACCCTTAACATCTCCCCTGTACCTACCCCCCAGCACCTTAAACCTGTGTCCTCTCGTAGCAGACATTTCCACCCTGGGAAAAAGCCTCTGAGAGTCCACCCGATCTATGCCTCTCAACATCTTATACACCTCTATTAGGTCTCCTCTCATCCTTCGTCTCTCCAAGGAGAAAAGACCGAGCTCCCTCAGCCTATCTTCATAAGGCATGCCACTCAATCCAGGCAACATCCTTGTAAATCTCCTCTGCACCCTTTCAATCTTTTCCACATCCTTCCTATAGTGAGGCGACCAGAACTGAGCACAGTACTCCAAGTGGGGTCTGACGAGGGTCTTATATAGCTGCATCATTATCCCCGGACTCCTAAACTCAATCCCTCGATTGATAAAGGCCAGCACACCATACGCCTTCTTGACCACCTCCTCCACCTGCGGGGCCGATTTCAGAGTCCTATGGGCCCGGACCCCAAGGTCCTTCTGATCCTCTACAGTACTAAGAGTCTTTCCCTTTATATTGTACTCCTTCATCCCATTTGACCTACCAAAATGGACCACGACGCATTTATCTGGGTTGAAGTCCATTTCCTTTTTCTTTTATTCGTTCATGGGATGTGCACATCACTGGCAGAACCAGCAATTTTTGTTCACTCTTAATTTGCCCTTGAAAAAGTAGTGGAAAGTTGTCTTCTTGAACCACAGCAGTCTGTGTAGGTACACCCAGAGTGTTGTGAGAGAGGCAGTGAAGATTTTAATCCTGATGCAATGAAGAAACAATTTTATAGTTCATGTCATCATAATTGACTTGGAAGGGAACTTGCAGATGATGGTGTTCCCATCTTCTGCCTTTGTACTTTCAAACGATAGCAATCGTTTGGAAGGTGCTGACGGAGGAGTCTTGGCAAGTTGCTTCAGTTTGTACTATGATTGGTATTTGTTGCTGTGCAACAATGGTGAAGAGAGTGAATGCTTGAGGTGGTGGATGGAGTGCCAACCAAACAGGCTGTTTTGTCCTAGATGGTGCCACGCCTCTCGATTGTTGTTGGAGCTGCACTCATCCAAGCAAGTGGGGAGATTCCATCACACTCTTGACTTGCAGATGGTAGACAGACTTTTGGGAGTTCAGAAATCAGTTACTTGCTGAAGGTTACCCAGTCTCTGACCTGCTCATGAAGCCAGAGTTTCTACATGGTAGATCCAGTTAAATATCTGGTCACTGGTAATCCCCAAGTGTTGATGGTGAGGGAATCAGTGGCAGAAAACATCAAGGGAGCTGGTTAGATTCTTTGTTAGAGGTGGTCAGTGCCTGGTAGTTGTGTGCCACAATTGTTATTGGCCACTTAACTGCCTCCAGGCCTTGTTGCATGTGGGCACAGACTGCTTCAGCATGAGTTGCGAATGACACTGAAGACAATGTAATTAACAGTGAGCATCCCCACTTCTGTTCTTATAATGAAGGGAAGGTCATAGATGAAGCAGTGGAAGATTGTTAGGCCTACACACTATGCTAAAACACCTTCAGCTGCAACATTAATGACCTTCTCTTCATGATATTGACAGAATTAGGAATGTCTGTTGATGATTGTACAGTGTTCAGTTCCATTCACAACTCCTCAGATATTGAAGTAGTGAACATGTTGGAGTTTTAACAAAAATCAAGTTTCATGGTCACTTTACTGATTGTTATGAATGGAAGATATGGTTGGATTTATTTTCCCCTTTCTCTTCACTTCCTGGTGTCCACAATGCAGTGTATGCTTAGAGGGATTGTTTTACTTCTTTAGTTTTGTGACTTTTATATTAGACATGCAGCAGGCTTTCAGGCAAGTTTAAATCTGAAGAAAAGTTAACATTTATTCACACAACCCCCCAAAGTGTAAATGCAACGACGAGCACTCACTCCCTCCAGCAACAATCAGACACAGTAAACATGGATTCTAGAGAACAAATTATGCAGCTTGAATATTAACAGAATACAAGAAGCAAATCATGGTGCGATCGAGTCCTTTAGGGTGTACACAGTCTTAATGGATTCTCTCACATGGTTCTTTGGAGATGAATTGAAGTTGGAAGTCTCGAGATACGCAGATGAAGTCCTGGCCAAGTTTATGTAGAGGTGAATCTTTGCAGGTCAAAATGAATTAAAATTCCCTCGCACTACCTGAATTGTTGGATTCTGTTGTCCTGGCTAGAGGAATGGCCCCTCTTATCCTGATGCTTTCCATACTGATCTGGTTTCTCCTTAGTGCTTGTAGTAAAATTGGTTATCTAAAGACAGTCTTGATTATGTAACTTACATGACCAATATCTCGATTGTCCAGTTAACAATGGCGTTTTAATGATGGTGTAAAATGAACTGGTTTCTGAAAACCTCTCTTTGCTAAGGCTTGAACTTTGGGTTATGAAGTCTGGACTTGAGGTTTGAGTAAATACCCAGTTATTAGGATGTGTAAACTCGCGAGTGATTTTGCATTGTGAATGCATATTTAAGGGAAGGCATTCCACCCATGTCACTTACATTTTAAGAACTTTCAAGAAGCATGTTCAGACATAAGTTAAGTCGGTTGTTTGTGTGTCAAAAGCATCCTACCAAGATACCACCAACACGTCTCCTGTTCCACCAGAGGCCCAAACGTTCTAGACCACTGCTACACAAACAACAAACATGCCTACCACTTTATGCCCACACTTTGGCAAATCAGACCACAGGACTGTGCTCCTGCTCTCAGCTTACAAGCAAAAACTGAAACAGGTGAATCAGTTAAAGAAAGTTGTGCAATGTTGGTCTAAGGAATCGGGACTGCTTCGAGTCAGTAGACTGATCAATATTTAAAAACTCAGTGACCAACCTGAACGAGTACGCCACTACAGTAACTGACTTCATTTGTAAGTGTGTAGAAGACAGTGTGCCAAAGAAGCAAATCTGTGTGAATGAACAGGGATATCCACTGCTGGCTGAAGTCCAATTCTGAGGCGTTCAAATCAGGCGACTCTGACAAATCCAGATATGATCTACGGAGACCCATCAGAGATGTCAAAGGACAGTACTAGACCAGACTAGAGTCCCAGGCTAGCCACACGGACTCCCACCGACTATGGCAAGGTCTGCAAGACATAACAGGCTGAAAGATTAAGGCATGTAAATTCGTCGGCCCCAATGTATCCCTACCCGATGAACTCAATGCATTCTATGCCCATTTTGAACAAGAGGACAGCGAGAGCACGCCTTGCACCCCAGAAGTCTCGGCTGAACTCATATACGAGGTCACCATCGCAGACGTGAGAGCAGCCTTCTCGAAAGTGAACCCACGGAAAGCGACTGGCCTGGATAGGGCACTCAACAAGCACTCAGGTCCTGCGTGGATCAGCTGGCGGGGGGATTCGTAGACATCTTTAACTTCTCTTAATACCGATCTGAGGTCCCTATCTGCTTCAAGAAGGCGACCATCATCCCTATACCAAAAAGAAGCCAGACCGGTGGCTCTGACATCCATCATTATGAAGTGCTTTGAAAGGTTAGTCTTGGCACGAATCAATTCCAGCCTCCCAGATTGCCTGGATCCACTACAGTTCGCCTATAGCCGCAAAAGGTCCACAACAGATGCCATCTCCCTGGCCCTACACTCAACCTGGAACACCTGGATAACAAAGACACCGATGTCAGACTCCTATTTATTGATTACATCTCAGCCTTCAACATTATTATTCCTAAAAAACCCATCTCCAAACTCCGTGGCCTGGGGCTCGTCTCCTCCCTCCAACTGGATCCTAGTCTTCCTAACCCACAGACTGCAATCAGCAATGATAGGCAACAACACCTCTTCCATGATCATCCTCAACACCGGTGCCCCACAATGCTGTGTCCTCAGCCCCATACTATACTCCTCATATACCTATGATTGTGTGGCTAAATTCCCCTCCAACTCGATTTTCAAGTTTGCTGATGACACCACTGCAGTGGGTCGGATCTCAAACAACGAGGAGATAGAGTACAGGAAAGAGATAGAGAATCTGGTGAACAGGTGCGGCAACAATAATCTCTCCCTCAATGTCAACAAAATTAAGCAGATAGTCACCGACTTCAGAGAGCATAGTGGAATCTAAATCAACAGGGATGAAGTGGAAATGGTCGAGGGCTTCAAATTTCTAGGTGTCCAGATCACCAACAACCTGGTCCCCCCATGCCGACACTATAGTTAAGAAAGTCCACAAACGCCTCTACTTTCTCAGGAGGCTAAGGAAATGTGGCATGTCCGCTACGACTCTCACCAACTTTTACAAATGCACCATAACATAGAAACATAGAAACCCTACAGTGCAGAAGGAGGCCATTCGGCCCATCGAGTCTGCACCAACCACAATCCCACCCAGGCCCTACCCCCACACATTTTACCCGCTAATCCCTCGAACCTACACATCCCAGGACTCTAAGGGACAATTTTTAACCTGGCCAATCAACCTAACCCGCACATCTTTGGACTGTGGGAGGAAACCGGAGCACCCGGAGGAAACCCACGCAGACACGAGGAGAATGTGCAAACTCCACACAGACAGCGACCCGAGCCGGGAATCGAACCCGGGACCCTGGAGCTGTGAAGCAGCAGTGCTAACCACTGTGCTACCGCTACCATAGAAAGCATTCTTTCTGGTTGTATCACAGCTTGGTATGGCTCCTGCTGTGTCCAAGACCACAAAAAACTACAAAGGACGGTGAACGAAGCCCAGTCCATCATGCAAACCAGCCTCCCATCCATTGACTTTGTCTATACTTCCCGCTGCCTCAGAAAAGCAGCCAAGCATAATCAAGGACCCCACGCACCTAGACATATTCTCATCCATGTTCTTTTGTGGGTAAAAAGATACAAAAGTCTGAGGACACGTGCCAACTGACTCAAGAACAGCTTCTTCCCAACCGACTCAAGAACAGCTTCTTCCCTGCTGCCATCAGACGTTTGAATGGACTTACCTCGTATTAAGGTGATCTTCCTCTGCACCCTAACTATGACTGTAACACTACTCTCCTTTCCTTCTCTATGTACGGTGTGCTTTGTCTATATAGCACAAAAAAGAATACTTTTCACTGTATACTAATACATGTGACAATAATGAATCAAATCAAAAGTCTGGAGATCACAGAATGGCAGTTGACATTGGTGGCCATCATGGGCAACATTTTGACCATGTTTTGAAGTTAACTTCAAAAAGTCCAGATTGACTGAAGATCATATTTTAAAACTTTGGAAAATGATATCCGTATCTGGTATGTCACTGATACCAGCACTCTGCTAGTTCTCGTAAACTACTGCCCAGGGCCTCTATGGTACTAGTCCAGCGACATAACTGTTACACATATCCCTCCAATGAAGACAGATGGAAACTTAAGAGAAAACGTGGTCAGTGCTGAGTTTTGGATAAATTATGGAAAATGTTCAAGATGCATCACTATATAGTTTCAAGTGATATTTGATCAAGCTTTAGTGCTGCTGTATATATTGCCAAAAGCTACAAATATTGGGAATGGTTCAAAAATCTAATTTTGGTACCCAACCTGTTGGCAAATCATATCGTTTTGCACTTGGAGAAGTCAATGTCGTCAAATATCTAACAATGGCTGAGTGTTTTTCATGAACAGAGTGTGCCTGCAGAGAGTTACTATGCAAATCCAGGGGAGTATGAAGATTTATAGTAGGATCTGGGCTGACAGCAGTGAAGAAAAGCGCCTCAACCGAAGAAGGGATTTGAATTAGCAAAAATACATTAAGAAAATCGAAGGCTGGCTTATGAAATTATTTATCAGAATTATTTTTTGCTCTGTTGCTAAGCAAGATAGGACAGACACAAGTAGAGTTCAGGCTGGTGTGAGTGGATGGACTGAAATATTTTATGAATTTATATAAGTGCATTCTCCACCACTTACACCACCCATTGTTTTCATCAGCAGCCCCTTTTGACAGAAGATTTCTGAAAATCCAAATACACCACATCCATTGGTTCTCCCTTATCTATCTATTCTTCTAGTGACATCCTCAAAAAACTCCAGTAGGTTTATCAAACATGATTTCCCTTCATAAATTCATCTTGACTTTGTCTAATCCCATTGATATTTTCTAAGTGCCCTGCTATCATATCCTTTAACGTAGACTCCAGCATGTTAGGGTAACCGGTTTGTAATTCCCTATTTTCTCCCTCCCTCCTTTTTTGAATAGTGGGATTACATTTGCCTCTCTCTGATCTGATGAGAATGTTCCATTAATCTGATTAAAATGAACTTTGGCCTCTTCTATTCTTTATATGATTCACTTCCTCTTTTGAGAGGGAGATCAACCTGTTTCCCCCATCCTGAGCCCATCCAATCTCCAGGACCCTTGAGGGACCCTTTCTCTGCAGCCTAGTAGCAGCAGAGGGGCAAATGGCTACTGGACCTACCTCCTCGAGCCCCCACGAGGCCTAAGGCGCCAGGCCTGGTTGTCAATGCCAGGGAGCAGTGCATTGTTGGTACTGCCAAGGTGTGTGGCCTGAAGGGGCCTGAATCGGGTGTCTGATGGGGCAGCAGGCCTGAGTGAGGGGTATGGGGGCCTGAGTGGAGGGGCCACGGGGGTCTGAGTGTTGGTTGGATCGGATAAACGTCATGCCTGCATGGTGTGGGGGGAGGATACATCTCATTGCTGAGGGGTTGGTGGTGCTTCATTGGGGTCTAACACGCTAGGTTCTCACTTGTACCAAAACCTGCCCTGTGCAGATCCCACTGGGAAGGCAGAGGAATAGCAAGGGCCATTTGACTCAGGCCATTTGTCACTCCCCCCCAACCTCACCACAGCTCAAGGCTGATCAACAACCTTGAGGAGGGTGAAACATTTCAAATAACCAGGGCAATGAAAATTTGTCTCAATTCTGCCCATTCTTAAACACAGGAAATGCTACAGCCTCTCTCAAATAATCAACACTTTTTAAGGCTATATTCATAAAAGTAATTTCACTGATAGCACTTTCACCTCTGAGTCAAATGGTGCGAATCAAATTCCATTCAGGGACTTGTGCTGTAAGCCAGGCTGAAACCTCAGTGCAGTGCAGAGGGAGAAATGCATATCGGAGATGCCACCTGTCAGATGAAACAGTAAACCGAGGTCCCATCTGCCCTCTCATATGTAAGTAAAAGATCTGACTGCACAATTTTGAAGAAGGACAGGGAGGTTTCCCCAGTATCTCAGCCAACATTTATCCCCCAATTGATATCACTAAAAGAGATTTACTTGTCATTTATATCATTGCTGTTTGTCGGAGCTTGCTGTGTGTAAATTGGCTGCTGCATTACCGGTGTTACAACAGTGACTACATTTCAAAAATACCTCAGTGGCTGTATAACATTTGGGGATATCATGAGAAATAAACCAAAGGCTTTCTTTTCTTAACTGATGACAGAGGATACTTAACATTGGCAAATTTGAGCACATGTGGAAACTTTCGGACACTCAATGAGTCTTAGAGGAATACATGTAGGAAATGTCTCCAGTTGTTTGATTAGGATTTCTGAGCTTGAGTGGCAGCTGGACTAACTGATGCATCATGAGAGTTCCCACCACTGGGAATATTCTACAAGCCTCCAAATAGTGAGTGAAAGATAGAAGGGGGAATGTGAAGGAAAATCACAGAGATATGCAAGAACAAAAGAGCTGCAATATTAACTATCCAAATCTGCAAAAGTGTTAAAGGGTAAGGAGAGGGAGGAGTTTCTGAAATGTATTCATAAGAACATTCTTGACCAGTACATTCTCAATTCAACTAGGAAGTAAGATCTAGGGCTGGGGAGTGAGGTGGTTCAAGCTGGTTGACTAACTATGTCTGCGGGAGAACATATGGGTAAGAGTGATCATCATATCACAAGGTTTACATTAGTAATAGAAAAGAGCAAGGAACAATCTAAAGCAGAGGGCTAACTTCAATGAGATGAGAGGAAAACTAGCTAGATGATTTTTATTTACACATAGATTGTTCGAATCAGATTGGCAAAAATAGCCTGGAGGATGAGCTCATACAAGTGACAAGGTCCCACATGGGAGACTTGTAAAGAAGGTAAAGTCACATGGGATACAGGGTAATTTGATTAAGTGGATTCAAAATTGGCTCAGTTGTAGAAGACAGAGGGTGATGACAGAAGGCTGCTTTAGTGACGGGAAGCCAGTGTCCAGTGGCATAACACAAGGTTCCGTGTTGGGCCCCCTATTATTCGTCATTTATATAAATGACATTGATGACTATGTGAGGAGTAGGATTAGTAAGTTTGTTGATGACAAAAAGATTGGATGAGTGGTTAACAGTGAGGCGGAGTGTGTTGGGCGACAAGAAGATATAGACGGAATGGTCAAATGGGTAGGTAAGTGGCAGATGGAATTTAATCCTGAAAAGTGTGAGGCGATACACTTTGGAAGGAGTCATTTGACAAAAAGTACTCAATGAATGATAGGACACGAGGAAGTTCTGTAGAACAAAGGGACCTTGGTGTGTTTGTCCACAGATCTCCGAAAGCGGAACAGCACGTTAGTAGGTTGGTGAAAAAGGCATATGGGACACTTGGCTTTATTAATCGAGGCATAGATTACAAAAACAGGGGAGTCATGTTGAAGTTGTAAAGAACTTTGGTGAGGCCACAGCTGGAGTACTGTGTGCAGTTCTAGTTCCCACATTGTAGAAAGGATTTGATTGCACTGGAGGGAGTGGAATGGAGATTCACCAGGATGCTACCTGGGATAGAACATTTAAATTATGGAGAGAGGTTGCGTAGGCTTCGGCTGTTTTCGTTGGAGCAGAGAAGACTGAGGGGCGACTTGATCGAGGTATACAAGATTATGAGGAACATGGACAGAGTGGATAGGGAGCATCTGTTCCCCTTAGTTGAAGGGTCAGTCACGAGGGGACATAGGTTCAAGGTGAGGGGCAGGAGGTTTAGGGGGATGTGAGGAAAAACCTTTTTAGCCAGAGGGTGGTAACAGTTTGGAATGCACTGCCTGAGAGGGTGATAGAGGCGGGTTGCCTCACATCCTTTAAAAAGTATCTGGATGAGCACTTGGCACATCATAACATGCAAGGCTATGGGCCAAGTGCTGGCAGATGGGATTAGGTGGGAGTTCAGGTTTTTATAATGTGTCGATGTGGACTCAATTGGCCGAAGGGCCTCTTTTGTGCTGTATGATTCTATGAGCGCTTTCAGAATAATTTCTTAGAGCAGCACATTCTAGAGCCAACCAGGGAGCAGAGTTTTCTAGATTTGGCTGTGCAATGAGGCAGAATTTCTTAATTACTTCACAGCAAAGGTGCCTCCATGGAGAAGTGATCATAACATGACTGGATTTTACGTTCAGTTTGAACCCATCCCACATGGCCCCTTGTACCCTCCATGCAAACCTATGCCTATCTACCCTCTTCCCACCTCCAATGGCTCCTCATACCTTTTATGTCAACCTATGCCACTCTAACCAACCTGGTGGCCCTTTATGGCCCCTGCCAACTCATGCCACCCCATGCCCCATCATCCATTGCCCTTACTCCATGCCAATTCACCCAGTATCCACGATGGGCAGATTTAAGGACCTATGCTGAGATTAAATCAAGTTCTAAGTGTCCATTATAGACTTCGTGAAAAAAACTCTCATTCATAAAAACATTCAATGCACTTACATTCCTTCAATTACATATTATCTGAATGGTGACAGTTTAGGAAAAGGGGAAGTGCAATGTGACCTGGGTGTCATGGTGGAACAGTCGTTGAAGGTTAGCATGCAGGTACAGCAGGCGGTGAGGGAAGCTAATGACATGCTGGCCTTCATAGCAAGAGGATTTGCGTATAGGAGTAAGGATGTTCTGCTGCAGTTATACTGGGCCTTGGTGAGGCCACACCTTGAGTATTGTATGCAGATTTCATCTCCTAGTCTGAGGAAGGACATTCTTGCTATTGAGGGAGTTCAGCGAAGGTTCACCAGACTGATTCCCGGAATGGCAGGACTGATATATGAAGAGAGACTGGATTGTACTCACTGGAATTTAGAAGAATGAGCACGGATCTCATATAAACATATAAAATCTTGAGGGGACTGGACAGGCTAGATGCGAGAAGAATGTTCCCAATGTTGGGGAAGCTCAGAACTAGGGGTCATAGTCTAAGAATAAGGGGTAAGCTATTCAGGACTGCGATGAGGAAGAACTTCTTCACTCAGAGAGTTGTGAACCTGTGGAATTCTCTATCACAGAAAGCTGATTGGGCCAGTTCATTAGATATGTTCAAGGGGGAGCTGAATGTGGTCCTTGCAGTTAAAGGGATCAAGGGGTATGGAGAGAAAGTGGGAGTGGGATACTGAAAGTACATGATCAGCCATGATCAAATTGGATGGTGGTGCAGGCTCAAAGGGCCGAATGGCCTACTCCTGCATCTATTTTCTAAGTTTCTATAATCCCTTAGGAAACAAACAATGGAATTTATAGTCCCACTTGTAGCTGTATCAATAGAGCTATGAAATAGCAGGCACCCCACTGTGATAATGGAAGGTTGTGAAATCAGTCATGCAGCACTAATCCAGTAATGATAAGCATCAAGCATATGCCAAAAGACAGAGCGAAATAGCAAGCAATGATATTTAACAGTTTTTTCAAACATTTTAAGGGTAGGAGGTTTAAATGCCTTGACAGGTTGACAGTTGCTTTTGACAATTGCTTTTGACAGTTCAGTTCATGCAAATTTTACACACATTCAAGTCCATGTTTAACAATCCAAATGAACATCTTACCCTCCAAAAGAGAACCTGACCTCCCCCAGAAGTGTCCCAGGACCCATATTCTAAGGAGTATCCTATCTGTCCACCTTTCCAAAGAACTCCACAAAGATGCTACCAGGTCTAATCTGCACACATTGTGTTTCCCACTTCTGATCCTGAATGAAAATCAGACATGACTAGAGGCAACTTCTGTTTTATATGGCAACTGCCTCCACATAACTCACGTATGCAAATCCCAACCTGAAAATGTTCATGGTGTCATGTTCATGGGGAGGATTCCTAAATTGCAGCCTCCTCTGCTATTATGCACTAATGAACATACTCTCCGTTGTTGCGAAAATCCAGGCTTAATGTTTCATACAGGATACAGTAGTCAGTTAGCAGGGAGATCTGATGAAGCTGTGAGAGGATTAAGTTCAGGCTCATTCATGACCATGTTTATCTTAGCACACTGCTGCCAGGACACATTTTATTTCCGTCACCTGGTTAAAATATCATTTCATTGTTTCAAAACCCAGATGATTATGCCAAAATTGGGATTTAAAATGTAATCCAAAAGTTCTCAGCTAAAGGCATGGTATAAAAATTGATATCTTGGTGTTCTTTAAAATCCATTAAACTAAGTATATGAGGTGGAAGAGAACGCACAGTGAGAAAATAACAGGAACTATTTATGTCCTGAACAATAAATAATTTAATACTGCTGTGTATATAATACAGAAAACTTAGATCTTATTTTACTGATATGCTGTGGCTTAATTTATACAAAGATTCACAATGAGTGCAGCAATGTACACAGGACGCACCGCAGAAAACAACAGATACAGGGGTGACACGCTAGGAAACTGCAAAATACTAAATAGGCACACTGGAAAACTGTCAGTTACAGGGATGACAGATTAGGGAAATGATAGATACAGGAGAACTAATGGTTAGATTCTACAGCTGGAGTCAGGTACCAGGAAAATTTCCTGATCACTACCTTGCACTACCTCTCATCACTCAAATAACACCATTTTCTAATGCAGATGCCCCAATTGAGCCTATGCCAAGCTCGGTATCCAATTCATGGTGCCAAGCTCTGCCAGCAGGCAGGAAATGACTGTTCAGCACAACCCTCAAAAGCCATAATGGGGCTTGTTACTACCTTGCAGAAAGCAGAATGCAGGACATCAGTGCAATGCAGACCAGTGCAGAGAAATCCCAAATGGTAGGGGATAAGTTATTGCACCCAATCTGGCACAGTAGCCCTTATTACCAGAAATCTTTCTTCAGAATGAACATTACTTGATGGCTCCCTGCATTGCATCTGACAATTGTGTACTAACTTGCATCAGACTGATCAGGCTTGGCGATCTGTGATTTGATAATCACCTTCTGGCCCACCCCATCCCATTAGCTCCTCAAGGAGCTTAATAAGCAGTTAGTTGGAGGCAAGTAGCTTGCTGGCTTGAACCACAATGCCCTTGCTGTAAAAATAGCAGCAAGTTCTGGAGGGGTTGGGACATTGACATACCATCCAGGAGTACTATCTGCAAAGCACAACTCACATGTTTGAAAATCAAGCCCTTGGAACAACAGGGTATGGGGAGACACTAGTGAATGGCAGCATATGGAGAAGACATTGGGGAATAGCAGGATATATGGGAGATACAGGGGGAACAGCGGGGTACAGAGAAGACACTGGGGAATGGTATGGTGCTGGAGAGGTACAGGGGAAACATATAGGGAACTATGGAATGCACATGAGAGACTCACTGGGGAAGAATCAGTTATAACGGAGATAAAATAAATACAATGGAAAGTACAAATTACACAATGAGTAAACAATTAAATTTTGTGCTTGTATACAGAACAATGGGATATAAAAGCAACTTGCCTCAAAACTCACACAGGGATCCTACCAGCCTTAGGAGAACATAAACATTGAAAGAAAACTGTATAATCTCCCAGTTGTATCATTTCCTTTTGGGGTCCAGCAGTAGACTGGTAGATCCAGCATCAAACCGTAGGATATAGAATCATTGGTTATGAAAAGACTGGAGACTGATGTCACTGCTAAAACAAGTTAGCTTTTTGTTATCTATGGAGCAATATTCGGGGAATTTTATTAATTCATGCTCCCCTAAGAGGTTTACACAGTAAATTTGGGCATTGAGATCCCTGGGCTGTTGAAGTCCAAGGATAAATTAGTCTCCAATATTCATAGTAAGAAGTTTCACAACACCAGGTTAAAGTCCAACAGGTTTATTTGGAATCATGAGCTCCTTCCTCAAGTGAATGGCTCACGTGAGGAAAGAGCAGCGCTCCGAAAGCTCGTGATTCCAAATAAAGCTGTTGGACTTTAACCTGGTGTTGTGAGACTTCTTACTGTGCCCACCCCAGTCCAACACCGGCATCTCCACATCATGGCTACCTCCTATATTCTTCACAAATGGAATTATAACTTATACCCATTTGGTTTAGTATAGATCATTCCCAACTTCAATATTCCTCATTAATGGATTGTTACTTGTAAGTAGAGAACAGAAATAGGCTGAGAAAATCTGACACCTCTTCTAACAGAACTCCAGTGTGTGTTTGCTCTATTTCTATCTCAACTTATTCCCTGCACGTGACCATAGTCCATTGGTTACCTAGCTTGCTTTTCACTATCCATCCTGGCTAATCCTTCCTTGCTTTACACAGTCTGCACCCAATCTTATTCCAATCCACTCCACCTCTTTCCTAGCTGATTTTCAGACCTCTCTTCTCTTTTAAAATTTTCTTGCTCCCTCCTTTCTCATTTTGAGCTCATTCCTAATTTTTGTTTCTCAACTCTACATTTCTCTACAGTTTTCTTCTAAACTCTACATTTGCACCTTGATCATTTATTGGTAGACATATACATGTTCTCAAACCTATTTTTGAATTGTTTTGCCTTTTTGGTTGTTATCCTGCTCACATTGATAGCTGCCCACCTCCAACCTGCACCATACAATTATCAGGAATATGCTGCCTGATCAATGACCTGATGCCCTTCAGGAAATGGAATCCAACAACACTACCCAGTCTCACCCAGACCTGACGCCACTCTCAGACTGTGCAGTTACATAGAAACAAAAATAGAAGCTCCAACATTCATTATGAACATGGCTGATCATTCAGCTCAATAGCCTGATCCTGCCTTCCCCATATCCTTGGATCCCCTTTGCCTCAGGTGTCATATCTAACTGCTTCTTGAAAACATTCAATGTTTTGGCTTCAACTACATTCTGCGGTAGCGAATTCCACAGGCTCACCACTCACCTCATCTCTGTCCTAAACGGTCTATCCTGTATCTTCAGGCTGTGACCCCTGGTTCTGGACACCCCCACCATCAGGAACATCCTCCTTGCATTTACTCTGTCTAGTGCTGTTAGAATTTTGTAGGTTTCTATGAGATCCTACCTCATTCTTCTGAACTCTAGCAAATACAATCCTAACCAACTCAATTTCTCCTCATACTCAGTCCCACCATCCCAGGAATTAATCTAGTAAACGTTTTCTACACTCCCTCTAGAGCATGAACATCCTCAGATAAGGAGACCAAAACTGCACACAATATTCCAGGTGTGGCCTCACCAAGGCCCCTTGCTTCTGTACTTGAATCTTTTCTCTATTGAAAGTCAACATACCATGTGCCTTTTTTACTGCCTGCTACGCCTGCACATTTACCTTCAGTGGCTGATGTACGAGGATACCCAGGTCTCATTGTACATTCCCCTCTCCTAATTTATGGCCATTCCTGTTTTTGTTATCAAAGTGGATAACCTCACATTTATCCAAATTATACTACATCTGCCAAACATTTGCCCACTCACAACCTGTCCAAATCACATTGAAGGATCTCTGCAGCCTCCTCACAGCACATTTCTGGTACGCTATTTGTCTCCTCCTTTGTGAGAACAGAACCAAAGTATGTATTCAGTTAGTCAGCCATTTCTTTGTTCCCATTATAAATTCACCTGTTTCTGATTGTAAGGGACCTACATTTGTCTTCATCACTCCTGTTCTCCTCACATACTGATAGAAACTTTTGCAATCAGTTTTTATGTTCCCCACAAGTTTACTCTTATACTCTGCTTTACCCGTCTTAATCAATCCCTTGGTCCTCTTTCCTGCTTTGGGAAAGCATCATACTATTGTTCCTTGAATGCTGTTAAGAGTATCCAGAACCCATAACTTAAATATTCCAATTGCTGGATTTTACAGGCCACTTGTGGATTGGGGGGGGGGGGGGGGGGGGGGATAGTTCGGTAGGCTTCCTACCTGTAGCGCAGTTGAGGCTCATAAATGAACAATTAAAATCCACTTAAGGTCTTCCTCTTACCATCACTCAGATTTAATAGGCAGTAACAGTACATCAACCATTTAAAACCTTCACCCAAAGTTAAAATGACACTATTTTAACCAAAACCCTTGTGGCTGTCAGTGACAGCTGGGTGCTGTAATATTCAATGCAAAACACACAATAAACAACCGCCTCATTCTGTAACTACTGCTCTGAAGGTAATAGTATAAATTGCCTTTTGATCCTGAAGCCATATTAACTGTTGATTTGACTGTGATTATGGATAGATGTGTAGGAATTTAGCACTAATTTGTAATGTACTTTTAGAGCACTGCAATTTTTTGTTTCCAAAGAGCCAAGTGTGAATTTCTGCACACCATGCTTGCTAATTAATACAACGTATTCCCTTAGATTAAATTTAAAAATGGAAATCCACTCTGACAAATTTTTACATAATTCTAAATAGATCGGCCTGACCCTGTCTCACAGATGCATCTAGTCACTGCGTTTCATGCTATATAATTGTGAGTTAAAACTGCTTATGCAGATAGACCATAAGATACAGGAGCAAAATTAGGCCATTCGGCCCATCGGGTCTGCTCCAGATTCAATCATGGCTGATATGATTAGCATCCCCATTCTCCTGCCTTCTCCCTGTAACCCTTGATCCTCTTATTGATGAAGAACCTATCTATCTCTATCTTAAAGACACTCAATGACCTGGCCTCCACAGCCCTCTGCGGTAATGAGTTCCACAGATTCACCATCCTCTGGCTGAAGAAATTCTTCCTCATCTCAGTTTTAAAGGAGCGTCCCTTCACTCTGAGGTTGTGCCCTTGAGTTCTAGTCTCTCCCACTAGTGGAAACATCCCCTCCACGTCCACTCTATCTCGGCCTCTCAGTATTCTGTAAGTTTCAATTAGATCCCCCCCCTCATCCTTCTAAACTCCATCAAGTATAGACCCAGACTCCTCAACTGCTCCTAATATGACAAACTCTTCATTCCTGGGATCATTCTTGTAAACCTCCTCTGGACTCCCTCCAAGGTCTGCACATCCTTTCTTAAGTATGGGGCCCAAAACTGCTCACAATATATTCCAAATGGGATCTGACCAGAGCATTACACAGCCTCAGCAGTACATCCCTGCTTTTGTATTCTAGCCCTCTAGAAATTAATGTTAGCATTGAATTTGCCTCCCTAACAACCAACTGAACCTGCATGTTAACCTTAAGAGAGTCCTAAACCAGGACTCCCAAGTCCCTTTGTGCTTCAGATTTCCAAAGCCTTTCCCCATTTAGAAAATAGTCTACGCCTCTATTCTTCCTACCAAAGTGCATAACCTCACACTTTCCCACATTGTATTCCATCTGCCTCTTCTTTGCCCACTTTCCTAGCCTGTCCAAGTCACTCTGCAGCCTCCCTACTTCCTCAACACTACCGATCCCTCTACATATCTTTGTATCATCTGCAAATTTAGCAACTATGGCCTCAGTTCCATCTTCCAGATCATTAATCTATATAGTGAAAAGTTGTGGTCCCAACAGTGATCCTTGTGGGACACCACTGGTCACCAGTTGCCAACCTGAAAAGGACCCCCTTACCCCCACTCTCTGCTTTCTGTCTGTCAATCAATCTTCTATCCATGCCAGTACCTTGCCTCTAACACCACTGGCTCTTACTTATTTAGAAGTCTCACAACACCAGGTTAAAGTCCAACAGGTTTATTTGGTAGCAAATACCATAAGCTTTCGGAGCAGAGCTCCTTCGTCAGATGGAGTGGATATCTGTTCTCAAAACCTATGGGGCCTAACTGCCCCTGTCTTACTTATTTAGCAGCCTTCTATAAGGCACCTTGTCAAAGGCTTTCTGGAAATCCAAATAAATCACGTCCACTGATTCTCCTTTGTCTAACTTCTTCGTTACCTCCTCAAAGAATTCTAACAAACTTGTCAGACATGACCTCCATTTGACAAAGTCGTGCTGACTCAGCCCTATTTTACCATGCATTTCCAAGTACTCTGTAATTTCATCCTTAATAATGGACTCCAAGATCTTACCCACAACCGAGGTCAGGCTAATCGGCCTATAATTTCCCATCTGCTGCCTCCCTTCCCTCTTAAACAGGGGTTTTACATTAGCCTTTTTCCAGTACTCTGGGACCTTCCCTGACTCCAATGTTTTCTGAAAGATCACCACCAATGCCTCCATAATCTCCTCAGCTATCTCCTTCAGAACCCTGAGGTGTAGTCCATCCGGTCCGGGTGATTTATTCACCTTTAGACCTTTCAGTTCCCCTAGCACCTTCTCCTTAGCGATGGTCACTATACTTACCTCTGCCCCCTGGCTCTCTTGAAGTTCTGGCACGTTATTGGTGTCTTCCACCGTGAAGACTGATACAAATCAAGATCAACCATTTTATATGGATCTCCCTCTTTGTAACATCATGAAAAGAGACAATCAATGACGGAACATTGCCCTTGTTCACAAGGTATTATTATAACATTGTTCTGTAAAGGAATAGTAACAAATGCACAGATTCAAGAAGCAGTTGCTTGGTAGAACAGAACTTGAATGTTGCGGAAAAGAACGATATGTTACTGAATCTTTTCATCTCCTACTCATCTGGACAAACGCAAGAACGCCAAATTTCAAATTATCACAGCAATTAATTCTACAGGAGAAAGGATGCTGACTGGTTCGCCAATGTCACAATGTGTGTATGTATTATTTTTTGTGATTATGAAAGCTGATATGGTTAATAGTGATTGATTATATCTACTGGGCTATGAGGCTGTAACAGGAGGACACAAGTTTAAATTGATCATTAAAAGAATTTACAAGATAGATACCAAAAATGTGGAATTCTCTTCCACATAGTTGAAGAGTTAATCTATTTTTAAGGAAATGAGTTGCTTGCAAAAGAGAACATTCAAGAAATTAGGTGAGAGCAAGGATTGTAGAAAAATCTAGCACAGACTTAGAAGGCTCAGGATCTGTTCTTTATGCTGAAATATTAGATAATTGTTTGAAATAATCGGCAGAATTCTCCCATCTGGGACTAAGTCCCATGGCAGGGGCAGGAACAGGGAATGTTTCCTGTTGTGCAGGCTGGATGGAAATCATGCGATATATTCTGGCCTGACCTCATTAATTATGCACCCGGGGTTTAGCAACATATTCCGTGGCAGGGCGAGCACTGACCCACCATTGAAGGAAGTAGGTGGACCTCCTGAAAAAGAAGATGGACCTTCAGGAATACTCTAAGCCTGGAAGACGGACCTCCTCCAGCGGACGATCCCATGTGAAATTCACACTGGCGTAAGACTGATTTTTCGGCTCCTGCCAAATTGCCCCCACTCCAGCTCTGGCCCGCCACTGAATTTGCAGATGAGGCCATGGGAGAATTCCACCTAATGTTTCAGCCAAGGCCTTAGAGATCAAACATCAGGGTCATTCAAAATTTAGCCCAACATTTTAATGGTAGAATTAAGGTACTGAGAGCTAAGCTTAAATGGTCTATGTGGCCTTTCTTCAACTTTTGATTCTTCTTAGATACTAAACCATAAAGAGAGAATGGACATCATTTATATTTTATGCAGTTAAGAAAGGCCAGTAGTTCCCTTCAGAATGATTTTACTGTTTAGGGAGGAGTGAAATCAGAAGCAAACGTTGTTACATGCATCAGCCTCTAAAATATGTTGAGCCAAAACATTCGTCCTGATTGGTAATTCGACAACTCAGCAAATATTTGAGAGCTGCAGTACTATTCCAATGACCATTTGCACCAAAGAAATGCTGCAATCATTATCATGCAGAATAAAGCAAGTGGCCTTGATTTGATTTATTGTCACATGTATTGGTATACAGTGTAAAGTATTGTTTCTTATGCATTATACAGACAAAGAATATCTTTCATAGAGTACATGGGGGAAGGAAAGGAGGGAATGCAGAATGTAGTGTTATAGTCATAGCCAGGATGTAGAGAAAGATCAGCTTAATATAAGGTAGGTCCATTCAAAAGTCTGATGGCAGCAGGGAAGAAGCTGTTCTTGAGTCAGTTGGTACGTGATCTCAGGCTTTTGTATCTTTTTCCCATCGGAAGAAGGTGGAAGGAAGTATGTCTGGGGTGTGTGGGGTCCTTGATTATGCTGGCTGCTTTTCCAAGGCAGCAGGAAGTGTAGACGGAGTCAATGGATGGGAGGCTGGTTTGCGTGATGGACTGGGCTACGTTCACAACCCTTTGTACTTTCTTGTGGTCTTGGATAGAGCATGAGCCACACCAAGCTGTGATACAACCAGAAAGGATGCTTTCTATGGTGCATCTGTAAAAGTTGGTGAGCGTCGTAAGGGACATACTGAATTTCCTTAGCCTCCTGAGAAAGTAGAGGCATTGTGGGTGGCACAGTGGCACAGTGGTTAGCACTGCTGCCTCACAACGCCAAGGACTCAGGTTCGATTCCTGGCTTAGGTCACTTTTTATTTGTGGAGTTTGCACATTCTCCCCATGTCTGCGTGGGTTTCCTCCCACAGTCTGAAAGACATGCTGGTTAGATTCACTGACCCGAACAGGCGCCGGAGTGCGGCGACTAGGGGAATTTCACAGTAACTTCATTGGTGTTAACGTAAGCCTTACTTATGACTAATAAATAAACTTTATGATTTTACTTTTATGGAGGGCTTTTTTAACTATAGCGTCAGCACAGGGGGACCAGGATAGGTTGTTAGTCATCTGGATACCTAAAAACTTGAAGCTCTCGACCATTTCTACTCCGTCCCCATTGATGTAGACAGGGGCATGTCCTTCACTATGCTTCCTGAAATCGATGATTATCTCCTTTGCTTTACGGGCATTGAGGGAGAGATTGTCATCGCACCAATTCACCAGATTCGCTATCTCTTTCCGATACTCCGTCTCATCATTGTTTGAGATCTGACCCACTATGGTGATGTAATCAGCAAACTTGAAAATCAAGTTGGAGGGGATTTTGGCCACACAGTCATAGGTGTCTAAGGAACATAGTAAGGGATTGAGGACAGAGCCTTGCAGGGCATCGGTGTTGAGGATAATCCTGGAGGAGTTGTCGTTGCCTATCCTTATTGATTGCAGTCTGTGGGTCAGGAAGTCTAGGATCCAGTCGCAGATGGAGGAGCCGAGCATTAGGCCACAGAGTTTGGAGATGAGTTTTGTAGGAATAATGGTGTTGAATGCTGAACTGTAGTGAATAAAAGGGAGTCTGACATAAGTGTCTTTGTTATCCAAGTGTTTCAGGATTGAGTGTAGGGCCAGGGAGATGGCATCTGCTGTGGACCTGTTGCAGTGATAGGCGAACTGTTGTGGGTCCAGGAAGTCTGGGATGCCAGAATTGATTCATGCCATGACTAACCTTTCAAAGCACTTCATAATGATGGATGTCAAAGCCACAGGGCAATAGTCATTAAAGCACGCTGCTTGGCTTTTCTTTGGTACAGGGATGATAGTTGTCTTTTTGAAGCAGGTAGAGACCTCAAACTGGTGCAAAGAGAGGTTAAAGATATCTGCGAATACCCCGGTCAGCTGGTCCGTGCAGGATCTGAGCGCTCATCTGGGTACCCCTTCCGGGCCAGTCGCTTTCCGTGGATTGACTTTCAAGAAGGCTAATCTGACCTCTGTGTAGGTGACCTCGGATACCAGTTCAGCCGAGGCTTCCGGGGCGGAAGATGTGCTCTTGTTGACCTCTTGCTCAAAATGGGCATAGAATGAGTTGAGCTCACTGAGGAAGGGTGCATTCGTCCTGACAATTCTATGTCTTCATCTTGTAGCCTGTTATGTCTTGCACACCTTGCCATAGTTGGTGGGAGTCCGTGTGGCTAGCCTGAAACTCTAGCTTGGTCCGGTTCTGTCTTTTGGCCTTTCTGATGGATCTCTGTAGATCATATCTGGATTTCTTGTATAGGTCAGGGTCGCCTAACTTGAACGTCTCAGACCTGGACTTCAGCAAGCAGTGGATATCCTTGTTGATCCATTTTCAGTGAGAGTCCATGTGGCTAGCCTGGGACTCTAGCATGGTCCGGTACTGTCTCTTGGCATCTTTGATGGTTCTCCGTAGATCGTATCTGGATTTCTTGTATGGGTCAGGGTCACCTGACTTGAGCTTGGACTTCAGCAAGCAGTGGATATCCCTATCCATTAATAGTTTCCGGTTGGGAAACACACGGATTTGCTTCTTTGGCACAGTCTTCTATGCACTTACTAATGATGTCTCTTTCTGTAGTGGTGTATTCATTCAGGTTGATCGCTGAATTTTTAAATATTGACCAGTCCACTGGCTCGGAATAGCCCCGTAGAAGATCATCCGATTCCTCAGACCACCACTGCATGACTCTCTTTATCGGATTCTCCTGCTTCAGTTTTTCCTTGCATGCCGGGAGCAGGAGCACAGCCTTGTGGTCTGATTTGCCAAAGTATGGACGGGCGACAGAGTGGTCGGCATAACATGATAGAGTGGTAGACAGCATAAAACGTAACACCTCAACCACAAACACCTTCTTTTATCTTCTTTCATCCCAGACATTTTATCCCACCATGGATCGGGAATGGTGAAAAAAACATGAACGCCGCCTGACCCGTATGCCAAGTATAAAATTAGGGCCAATAGCACGCTTAATGGGCTTAACTGCCCTGTCAATTGTCAGCAGGTACACATCCGACTCTTACATGTGCCCACTGACCAAAATATTGAACCAGGGTGCCATATAGAGATGAACGTTCAATGTCTTCTTGCGCACGTTTGGGTTGGGGTGTGCCAACTTGAGCTCCATAAAATTCTCGCATTATAATCAAGATGGTCTTTTTTGTTGAAGATTATTCTGTGAGGATCCTTTGGCATTGAGCTTACAATATTTTCCCTTCTGTTGGCCATCTAATCTCTCTTTGCTGCCAGCTGGCACCCTACAAATTGTGCACATCTGTCTCACAATTTCTTCCTTCTCATCTTCATCGTGCTCTTCAGGGCACAGTAGTGTCCTTAGGAAGCTCCTTAGGAAGTAGGAACCATGGGCTCAGATATAAATGAATCATCCGTTCAGATGCAAGATTAATGAAGTTGTGACACTAGGCACAGTGTCACTTGAGGCATTTCTCGAATTTTCAGATAGTATTCTGTAAAACATCAAACAATATGCTTCCAGAAACCCTTATTAAAGGCAGATAAAAATCACACCCTCATTATTTTTTCACATTAATGCTGTTCCAAATTGCCAATGGTAATTTTAAAATAATGAATGATATGGTAATCTTCGTGAGGATAATTCACCAAGAAGCAAGGGACAGGTTACGTACGCACCTTTCTTTGATCCAGTGATACATCCCAGCTTCACCTTTGTAATCCCTTCTCAAAGGGTTCCTACCTGCTTTGGCACTTGTTTTGGGTCACTAAGACATTATGGGGTTTGAAATTGATTGGCCAGAATTTTCCCAAAAAATGGTCTAGGCCTGAATACTCTAGTCTTGCACATCCCGCTGCTGCTGCCAGCGTGAACAGAAAAATGGGCAGTCAGTTTTCAGACCTGATTTGCAGGCACTTAGTGCACAGAAAATCTGAGGATATGGTTAACGTTGTCAATACGCCATAGGATCCCAACTGCCATATTAATAGATTATCACCTGAAACAGAGACATGCTGTCTATGAGCTCACCAGACACAAACAGGTCCAAGCAGCAGGCAAACAAGGGGGATATCCGCCCTGACTGTCTGCCCCTCTACCATGGCTGCATTCGCAGCCAGGTTCATTTGTGATTTTTTCTTGTTTTGGGTGGTTCTCCTTTAATAAACCACCCCTTTATTTTATCCCTCAGTTTTTTTGATTCTCTGGGTGCTCCAGTTTCCTCTCACTCTCCAAAGATGTACAGGTAAGGTGAATTGGCCTTGCTAAATTCTCCCTCAGTGTACCCAAATATGCGCCGGAGTGTGGTGGCGAGGGGAATTTCACAGTAACTTCATTGCAGTGTGAATGTAAGCCTACTTGTGACTAATAAATAAATGATTCAGCTTATTTGGTTTAACTTAAAAAAGTTGAAACCACCAGAGACTTTTAACTGCACTATGATGGGGTAGTGAGTAAATAAGTGAAACCTGACTCCAACAGTTCAATTTCTGATTTTAGCTGTAACAGATTTGGGGGTGTTCAAATAACCTCTCTGAAGAGGCAGATAGATCCATTGCTGTATTATGTAAACAAGAGTCTCTTCCTCAAATTTTGGGAGCCACCTGAATTTAATGCTGGCTGGTTAAGTTTCCAAAGTTCAGAATCCAGGCAACTCAAGATAGGTGGAAATGTCCAGAGCCAATAGTTGAGTGCTTTTCAGAACACTCATTACAGGCCAGAAGGAGCAGAAATACTTCCGCAGATGTAGAAGCAACTCGTGTTGTATTTTTCCATTCACCGCCGCGCCCCCCCCCCCCCCACCCCCACTCATTCTGCCAAACATCCACAAATCCCACTCCCATGATCTTCACACCTTTCCTTTCCTCCTAATTGCCAGTCAAACAACCACAACACCACTTCTGCCTCATGATTTTTACCATCCTCCCACAATTTGCTCACTACCTTGCCCTCCCCATCATGATCTTCACACCTCCCAGCAAACTCTCCCAACTCCAAACTCCCCCAACTCAATTCCACTTTGTGATCTTTACCTCTCTCATCACAATCTGCCAGCTCTGCCTCATTATCTGCCAATCTTTCCCTCCCTCCTCATTGATGTGCACTGAATGCTTCACTCTTCTCCAATTGCCAGAGACATTCCCAACTGGTTAAATTCAGCACAACTTCAACATTCCCAGCATTTCTGGGTTTCCTGGTCACAGGTGCTCCACCCCCTCCCTACAATCCCAATATTGGGGCCCAAGTGTTCAGAACAAGCTCTGACAATACATATGCTAGCAAATGTCTCAAATTAACTTCCTATGTATAAAATGACCAATTTTATACTGTGCTACTCAAATAAAAAGCACAGAAAATTCAGCTCTGTATGGCTGAGAGGACTGGGAAAACTTAACACTGTGATTAACAGTAAAAGCTCCTGCACCTGTGCGTAAACTAAGCCCAGAAAACTGGACTATCTTGCCCTAATCTGAAGAATGCCCAGCTGGAAGGAAAGCCTGCAGGAAACTTTAAGTTGACCTTGCCATATATGGGATCTTCAAATATTCCAACATTCAAAACATGAAAGGTCTGTGCTGTTTTAAGCAATGAACCTGTAAGTCTCTACTCATTAGTCTCCAGGATTTCCCTAGAGTCTCGAGGAATTGGGTTTTGTACACAACTTTCATCTATTAGGTGTAGAGATATGGAGAAAAAAAATTGCTTGACTGAGCAAGGGAGATTAGATACAGTGGGTCATGTGATGAAAACTCCAATGTCCAACTAGAATTGGCCACCTTATCTGCCAATGGCCTACTTCTAATGTTATTCTAAACTGAGATGTTAATCAAACCAATCTGGTACAACCAACAGCTTTTAACATAATTATTGAATTCAATATGAAGTAAATAGTTGTTTTACTTTGTTCTGAATGGGTAAGAACTGCATTTAGGCAACTTGATGAAATGGTGTTAAATGTTAGAGTGACATCAGTGGTAAAGGAAATGCTAGAACTATTATAAAAGATGTGATAAATGAACACTTAGAAAATAATGGTGAGATTGTGCAGAGTTAAAATGGATTTATGAAAGAGGAACCATGTTTAACAATGCCATTGGAGCTTTTTGAGGATGTAATTAGCATAATGGATAAAGGGGAATCAATGGATTAGGTGTATTTGGATCTAAAGAAGGTTTTCGATAAGGTCCCACACAAGAGGTTAGTAAGCAAAATTAGAGCATGTGGAATTGGGGCTAATATACTGACATGGATTGAGAACTAGTTAATGAATTGAAAATAGAGGGTAGGAATAAATGGGTTATTCTCAGAGCCAACCTGAGAATGACACATTTATTGACCCACTAATTGATTGAGTTTTTTGAAGGGGTAACCAAGAAGGTAGATGAGGGCAGTGCAGTTGATGTTGTCTACATGGACTTTAGCAAGGCCTTTGACAAGGTACCGCATGGTAGGTTGTTGCATAAAGTTAAATCTCACGGGATCCAGGATGAGGTATCTAAATGGATACAAAATTGGCTTCTTGACAGAAGCCAGAGGGTGGTTGTAGAGAATTGTTTTTCAAACTGGAGGCCTGTGACCAGCGGTGTGCCTCAGGGATCAGTCCTGGGTCCATTATTATTTGTCATTTATATTAATGATTTGGATGAGAATATAGGAGGCATGGTTAGTAAGTTTGCAGATGACACTAAGATTGGTGCATAGTGGACAGTGAAGAAAGTTATCTCCGATTGCAACGGGATCTTGATCAATTGGGCCAGTGGGCTGACGAATGGCAGATGGAGTTTAATTTAGATAAATGCGAGGTGATGCATTTTGGTGGATTGAACCAGGGCAGAACTTACTCAGTTAATGGTAGGGCGTTGGAGAGAGTTACAGAACAAAGAGATCTAGGGGTACATGTTCATAGCTCCTTGAAAGTGGAGTCACAGGTGGACAGAGTGGTGAAGAAGGCATTCAGCTTGCTTGGTTTCATCGGTCAGAACATTGAATACAGGAGTTGGAATGTCTTATTGAAGTTGTACAAGACATTGGTAAGGCCACACTTGGAATACTGTGTATAATTCTGGTCACCCTATTATAGAAAGGATATTATTAAACTAGAAAGAGTGCAGAAAAGATTTACTAGGGTGCTACCGGGACTTGATGGATTGAGTTATAAGGAGAGGCTGGATAGACTGGGAATTCTTCCTCTGGAGCGTAGGAGGCTGACGGATGTTATAGAGGTCTATAAAATAATGAGGGGCACAGATCAGCTAGATAGTCAATATCTTTTCCCAAAGGTAGAGGAGTCTAAAACTAGAAGGCATAGGTTTAAGGTGAGAGGGGAGAGATACAAAAGTGTCCAGAGGGGCACTTTTTTCACACAGAGAGTGGTGAGTGTCTGGAACAAGCTGCCAGAGGCAGTAGTAGAGGCGGGTACAATTTTGTCTTTTAAAAAGCATTTAGATAGTTACATGGGTATAGAGGGATATGGGCCAAATGCGGGCAATTGGGATTAGTTTAGGGATTTTAAAAAAAGGGCGGCATGGACAAGTTGGGCCGAAGGGCCTGTTTCCATGCTGTAAAGTTCTATGACTCTATGACTCTAATGGGTTACTGCAAGGATTGGGCCCCAGCTGTTTACAATCTATAGCAACAATTTAGATGTTAGACCAAATGTTATTTTTCCAAGTTTGCTGATAGCACAAAATTGGTGGGAATGTGAGTTGCGAGGAGGATGCAAGGAGGTTTCAAGGGAATTTAGACAGGCTAGGTGAGTGGGCAAGAGCATGGCAGATGGACTATAAGTACAAACAAGCCCACAATTCAGCCCAGGTTGGCTACTGAATTTATATAGACATGATATACATTATATAGATAATATATATCCAAAGATGTGCGGGTTAGGTTGATTGGCCATGCTAAAATTGCCCCTTAGTGTCCTGAAATGCGTAGGTTAGAGGGATTAGTGGGTAAATGAGTAGGGATATGGGGGTAGGGCCTGGCTGGGATTGTGGTCGGTGCAGACTCAATGGGCCAGATGGCCTCTTTCTGCACTGTAGGGTTTCTATGATTCTATGATAAGGATAGCTGGTGTGAAAAATTGAAACATCAAATTGCTTCAGGACTCGGGCAACATCACAGAGCAAAACAGAATGAGATTTACTCAGCATGAAACCATTCTATCTCTGACCTGAAGATACAGGGCCTTGGTGAGGCCACCTCTGGAATAATGTGTGCAGTTTTGGTCTCCTTACCTGAGGAAGGATGTTCTTGCTATAGAGGGAGTGCAGAGAATGTTTACCAGACAGGTTTCTGGGATGGCGGGACTGACTATGAGGAGAGATTGTATCAGTTAGGATTATATTCGTTGGAGTTTAAAAGAATGAGGAGGGATCTCATAGAAACCTATACAATTCTAACAGGACTAGACAGGGTAGATGCAGGAAGGATGTTCCTGATGATGAGGGTATCCAGAACCAGGGATCATAGTCTAAGGATACGGGGTAAACCTTTTAGGACTGAGATGAGGAGAAATTTCTTCACCCAGAGAGCGGTGAACCTGTGGAATTCACTACCGTAGAAAGCAGTTGAGGCCAAAAAATTGTGTGTTTTCAAGTAGGAGTTAGCTTTTGGGGTAAAGGGAATAAAAGGATATGGGGGAAGATGGGATCATGCTATTGAGTTGGATGATCAGCCATGATCATAATGAATGGCAGAGCAGGTTTGAAGGGCCGAATAGCCTCTTCCTGTGCCTATTTTCTATGTTTCTATCTCAAAATCGATATTCGTAGCCAAATATTGAAAAAATGTTTTCTTTCCCAACTTTGTGAGCTTAAACAAATTCACTCCAAAACCTAAGTTAAATCCTTAATGCACCTTGTAATATATTAGCCCACAGCATTTTCTTACTCTGCTCTCCATTTAGACTCATGGTAACTTGAAATAATTAAAACACAGTAACAGATTATTGGATGGGTTTATCAGCACCTATGCCCATGGATTCCAGCAGGATACATGGCCCTCATTGATGTTTCATCATAAGACGAAAAAATACAGCAAAATGCACCAAACAACTGGAGCCTTTAAAAACAGTGTTAGAAGGGTGTGAGGCAGAGTCACCAGATTAGTCACAACATAAACCCTGATACTTAATGTTGCAATTCACAAGTTACAAAGCATTTATCTGTCTAGATATGATGAACCTCAGATGCAAAGAGAAGAATTTTTAATTTTTAAAAAAGTACACCCCACAGACAAGAAACTTCATTAACATGCAGATGGCCTTCAAATATTTAACTAATACATTTATGTTTTAATGGAAGGAACCATGGGGAGGAATCTCAAAATTGTCAAGGCCCCACAAAATTCCAAATCCAGCTCTGCTGAAATTCTCCAAGGATTGTTTTTGGTAGGGTAATTGTTTTTGTTATAACATGGAATGCACAGCCTGAAAGCACAGCGGAAGCAGATGCACTTTTAAAAGAGAATTGTATAATGTTTGAAAAGAAAATATCTGCAGGGCTGTAGGGAAAGAACAGGGATGTGGAACTAATTGGAAAGTTTTCAAAGGGAAGGCACAGGTACAATGGGCTTTTTGCTATGATTTTATTGAATTTGATGGGAAACAAGTAAGTGCAATGCAGAGAAATCTTCTTAATCTAGACAACAATGCTGGAAGGAGTGAGTCCTTGTCGTGTCACTTTTTTGTGTCAGAAGCAATTTTGAAACAGGTATCTTCCAGCAATTTTCTGATTTTGTTTCAGATTCCAGCAGCTCCTCCAGCTTCACCCCATTTCCTTCATTTTTTTCTTTATTTATTTTAAATCTCAAACAACTGATTTATTTATTTTGTTTCTTCCATTGATTCATTTTTTAATTTCCTCTTTTTTTAATCCCACTTTCCACCTTTTCTTTCTTCCCAAATTAAAGAAACAGATTTGTGACAAAAGAAATAAAGTGGTTTTTCCTAGCCAGAGCACCAAGGATTCTTCAGAACATCAACATAAGGGGTGGCATGGTAGTACAGTGGTTACCACTGCTGCCTCACAGTGCCAGGGACCCAGGTTAAATTCCAGCCTCGGGTCACTGTCTGTGTGGAGTTTGCACATTCTCCTGCATTGTTGTCTAGATTAAGAAGATTTCTCTGCATTGCACTTACTTGTTTCCCATCAAATTCAATAAAATCATAGCAAAGCCCATTGTACCTGTGCCTTCTCTTTGAAAACTTTCCAATTAGTTCCACATCCCTGTTCTTTCCCTACAGCCCTGCGTGGGTTTCCTCCGGGTGCTGCGGTTTCCTCCCACAGTCTAAAGATGTGCAGGTTAGGTTAATTGGCCATAGTAAAATTGCCCCTTCGTGTCAGGGGGCCTAGCAGGGTGGATAAGTGGGGCTATGGGTATAGGGCCTGGGTGGGATTGTAGTCTGTACAGACTCGATGGGCCAAGTGGCCTCCTTCTGCATTGTAGAGCTTCTAAGATTCTAACTGAAAAAATTTATGCATGCATGTCCTGGCCAGAATAAGGAACTTCTAAGTCTTTTCACTTGACAAGCTCTGATCAAAACGTAAGTTTGATCTGCAATTGAGTACAATTTCATTCTCGTATTTATTATTTTTTACTGTTAATTCACTGGATGTGTGTGGCGCTAGCATTCGAGCTGCCCTTGAGAAAGGGATGGTGAATCACCGTCTTCAACTTCTGCAATCCATGTGTTGAAGGTGGTCCCACAGCACTTTGAGATGGGGGTATTTAAGGAGTTTGTCACAGCATCAACAAATGAATGGAAATGTATTTCCAAGTCAGGATGGTGAGTGACTTGGAATGGAACTTGGAGGTAATATTCCCATGTAATTGCTCCCCTTGTTCTTTTAAGCAGTAGAGACCACATATTTGAGAGATCCTGTCAAACAAACCTTCATAAATTGTCATCTGTTATACCATGCATACGGTACACAATACAGCTTGGTGAGCTGATGGAGTGAAGGGGTAATGTGGTGATCAGGGTGCCAATCAAGCAGAATGCTTTGTACTAGATGTTAAGTTTTATTGTTCGGGGTGCTGGAGAATATCCCGTTTACCTCCGACACCATGTAGATGGTGGAAATCTTTGCAAGTCTAAAAGGTGGTGAGTTACTCTCCACAGAATATTCAGCCTCTGCTCTGCTATTATAGCCACAGTATTTATCAGGCTGGTCCAGTTAGGTTTCTGGTCCACGGTGACACCCCAGGATGTTGAATGTCAAAGCAGGCACCTGAATCTTACATTCGGGCACACCCAAATTTGACGCAGGCAGGAGCAGATGTGAAACCCACTTCAGCCCCAGATCATGTTGTTAACGCATTATTACGCTGGATGGCCAATTAATGGTGAAATGTGCTCCGTGAAAGGCTGAGCTGCCAGGAAAGATGGGAAGAAGTTAGGCAGCGAGAAAAGGGAAGGTGTGGGCAGGCAGTTCCAATGTGTTCCCTCAGGGAGACAGCACTCTGGAGCTGGCTGAGGGAGCTGCTGACCTGCAAAAAAATCAGCAAAAAAACTGCCACTTTTACCTAAGCAGTACAATCATTCACAGACCCCAGTCCCCAGACACATTTGTTAATTTTATTTGAACCTTGAATTTCATCCCACCCTGGATCAAGGTTTGCAACTAAAATGTAAAGGCCACCAGACAAATCGGCCCACCCAGCAAACCGTAAAAACAGATGAGCAACAAAAAATCCTAGTCAATTCCTGATTAATTAATTTAAATTGACTTCTTGATTGTCAGCGGACACGCTTCCGACTTGTGCATGCACCCATCAACCGAAATATTGTAACGGGCACAATGACATGAGGACGCTCGCCTGACATCTTCTTGTGTGATCTTACACCCTTCCAGGTCAGGCCCATGCCCAAACTTTGTATGTAAACTTCTGGCCGGGTGCTTAGACCCAATTTGGTGATGGCTATTGTCTGGCATTTGTGTTGCGTGAGTACTACTGGCCACTTACCAGCCCAAGCATGAATGCTGTCTTATTGCTGCATTTAGGCACAGACTGCTTCAGTATATGAGGAATTATAAATAGAATTGAATGCAGGACTGCAATCATCAGTGAACATCCCCACATTTGACCTTATGACAGGAGGGGAAGATCGCTGAAGAAGTTGCTAAAGGTGTTTGGGCCTAGGTTACTGCTTTGAGGTACTCCTGCAACAATGTCCTGAGGTTGAGATGATTGATCTCCCACAACCACAATCATCTTCCTTTCTGCTGGAGTTTTCCCTCTGATCCCCACTGACAGTTTTCCTCAGGTTCCTTGGTGTTCCACTCAATCAAGGACCAATACCCTGAAAATTAGCTCTTCTGTCCATATTTCAACCAAGACTGTAATGAGGTCTGGAGCTGAAGGGTCCTCTTAGAACCCAATCTGAGCATCATTGAGTCAGTGTCACTTCAAAGCACTGCTGACAACAACTTCCATCACTTCACTATTAAGTGAGAATAGGCTGAAGAGAATGATTAGAATAGAATGATTGAGGCAGTAATTAGTTGGTCAGTGTTGTTCTGATTGTTGTGGACAATTGTTGGCAAAGTTTCACTTTGTTGGATCGATACCAGTGCTGTAGCTGTTTTTAAACCATTTGCCTAGAGGTACAAGTCCTGGAGCACAGCTCTTTAGCATTCCAACTAGAACACTGAGGGCCCATAGTTTTTGCAGGGTCAAGTGTGCCTATCCATTTTTTGATGGAATGTGGAGTGAATCAAATTGGTCGAAGAGTGGCATCTGTGATTGTTGGGACCTCAGAAGATGGGAGAGATGCTCCATCCACTACAATGTTTGATGGTAATAAAATCAATATAGTTACATTGATTTTAATACCACCAAGAATTAACAATGATAAACTGATCTTAACTTCAGTGTTCTATCAATCAGATTTCAGCTTAATTCTCTCTACTTTTATAACATTCTAAGTACTGCTAATCCAGAAGCAAATTCAGTCTCTTGGATGAAACATTTGCAAAAATCTTAAGGCAGAAATGCCGAGTGGATGATTCATCTCGACCTCCTCCAGAGGTCCCCAACATAACAGATGTCAGTATTCTGACAATTCGATTCACTCACGTGCTATCAAGAAATGGCTGAAGGCATCGGATACTGCAAAGGCTATGGGCCCTGACAATATTCCAGCAATTAAGTCTTGTGCTCCAGAACTTGCCATGCTCTTGGCCAAGCTGTTCCACTACAGCTACAATTCTGGCATCTACCTGGCAATGTGGAAAGTTGCCCAGGTATGTCCTGTACCCAAGAAACAAAACAAATCCAACTGGGCCAATTACCGCCCCATCAGTCTACTCTCAATCATCAGTAAAGTGATAGAAGTACTCATAAACAAGCCATCAAATGGCACTTACTCAGCAATAATCTACTCAGGGGCTCTCCGCTTGGGTTCCACCAGATTCACTCAGCTCTCGGCCTCATTACAACCTTGATTCAAACATGGACAAAAGAGCTGACTGCCAGAGCTGAGGTGAGAGTGACCGCCCTTGACCAAGGCAGTATTTGACTGAGTGTGGCATCAAGGAGCCATGGCAAAACTGGAGTCAATGGTAATTAGGGGGAAAACTCTCCACTGGTTGGAGTCATACCTGGCACAAAGGAAGATGGTTGTGGTGATTCGAGGTCAATCATCTCAGCTCCAGGACATCACTGCAGTTCCTCAGGGTAGTGTCCTAGGCCCAACCTTCTTCAGCAGCTTTGTCAATGAGCTTCCTTCCATAATAAGATCAGAAGTGGGGATGTTTGCTGATGACTGCACAGAGTTTAGCATCATTCACAGCTCCTCAGATACTGAAGCAGTCCATATCCAAATGCAGCAAGACCTGGACAATATCCAGGCTTGGGCTGACAAGTGGCAAATAAAATTCACGCCAAACTAGTGCCAAGCACTGATCATCTCTGACAAGAGAAGATATAACCATCACCCTTTGACATTCAATGGGATTACCCTCACAGAATTTCAGGGACTGCAGTGGTTCAAGAAGGCAGCTCACTATCACCTTTTCAAGGGCAGTTAGGGGAGGCACTAAATACTGACCTAACCAGTAACGCCCACATCCCACAAATAAATATTTTTCAAAAATCATTGGGTCTAATTTAAGATGGGTTCAAAATCATTTCCATCTGCCACATGTATTCATGGACAAAAAAAAATAAAGATTTGTCCTATGCAATTTCTTTCATGACCTTCACAGTTAAAGAAATACTTCTGAGGTCGTCGCCAAACAGGAAATGGTGCAACCAATTTGTGTACATCAAACTCTCACAAGCAGCAATGAAATAAATAACCCGATAATCTCTTTTTAGGTTGCTGGTTGAGGGATAAATATTGGCCAGGAAACCAGGAAAGCTCACCTCTCTTTGAAATAATGGGGATGATTCTCTGATCTCGTCGCACCTAAAGCTGATTGCGATAATCCTGGAGAATTTTGTGCAGGCCTAAAAATCGTAGTAAAGGCATAAAAATGATAAATTGAAAAAATTAGCATTAACCCACAACAGACTCTGCATCTAGTAGATTAGGGACCACTTTTTCCCACTTACTCAAAAGACAAATGAATCATTGGGTCTAATTTAAGATGGATTCAAAATCATTTCCATCTGCCACATGTATTCATGGACAAAAAAAAATAAAGATTTGTCCTATGCAATTTCTTTCATGACCTTCACAGTTAAAGAAATACTTCTGAAGTTTTTTTTATTGTAATTCTAAATGACCCCCAAATAATCAAAATGCACTGTGCTATTCTAGAAGAAGTCGAAGCAGTCTCAAATACTTTGAGAACCTGATAGAAAGATATAGAAGAAATGGCACAATACAAATAAGCACAAACATATGGAATAAAATTTCCACTAAACAGCCGCACAGGACACCTGCACATGAAGTTATAGTTAAAGATAGGCTATTACAATTCTTGCTTTTTCCAACAGCTTTTTCCTTTGTTAACAGCCTAACAATAGTTTCCACAGGCGGATTGTTTCCCCTATGAACTGAAACTTGTGTTTTCTTTCGCACTGCCATTCTTAGTTCTACAGATGAACCTCAATCATATTAAATTGTTCACTGCAATGCATTAAAGATGTCTAGCAGCTACTGTCAATCTGAATTGCAGAACACTTCATAATGTTAGACCACTTTGTGCTACTGTCCAAACATACTTACAAATAGAAACTGATTCACAAAACAAAATGAATACAGGCAAAATAAAGAACACAATATTTGTATTGCAATAGCACCTTTCACAACCTAAGCACTTTACATTCAATGAAGTACTTTTGAAGCATAGTCATATGTAAGAAATGTGGCAGCCAACCTGTCCCAGCAAGCTTCAAAAGCACTGAAATAAATGCCAGGTTTTTGTTTTGTTTTAAATATTAGTTGTGGGACAAATGTTGGCCGGGACACCAGCTGTGCAAGATAATTCAAGTGACTTCTAACATTGTGCAAAGGATGAATGGACCTCTCCTTCATAAATATTAACATGTCTGATTATTAATCTTCCATAGTACAAAAAGAACTGTTTTTCCCTTCTCTTGCAACAGAATAGATCAAAGAATCTTCAGACAAGTTTTCCCCTGTTACTTGGTAAACTAAATGCAATCTCAAGGTTCAATATTTCAGAATGAAATGCATTCACTGTTCTTGATTCACTTAAAAGCTCTCTTGCCTAGGAATCTGTTGCCCTTCACATTGCAAGTCCCTCTTTATCTACCATCCTCTCAGTCCCGATAGACAATTGTCTGCAACATAGCTAGCTGGCAACTTATTTATAGTTATCCTAGCTATTTAAATATATGTAAAATTCCAATTTTTAATCACAATTAGCACCAGACATAAATGCCAAAGAGAACCAAAAGGTGTTGAAGTTAAAAATTTTTGCTGAAAGTGTACTTGAGACTGCTTCAACTTCTTCAATAACATCACCGCGCATTGTGCAGAATTTCTCTACTTTCCTCTACTTTCTCTGAAGACTAAGGAAATTTGGCATGTTAGCTAGGACTCTCACCAACCTTTACAGATGCACCATAGAAAGCATTCTTTCTGGTTGTATCACAGCTTGGTATGGGCTCCTGCTCTGCCCAAGTCCGCAAGGAACTACAAAGGTCGTGAATGTAGTCCGATCCATCATGCAAACCAGCCTCCCATCCATTGACTCTGTCTACACTTCCCGCTGCCTCGGCAAAGCAGCCAGTGTAATTAAGGACCCCACACACCCCAGACATTCTCTCTTCCACCTTCTTCTGTCGGGAAAAAGATACAAAAGTCTGAGGTCACGTACCAACAGCTTCTTCCCTGCTGCTGTCAGACTTTTGAATGGACTTACCTTGCATTAAGTTGATCTTTCTCTACACCCTAGCTATGACTGTAACACTACATTCTGCACTCTCTCGTTTCCTTCTCTATGAACGGTATGCTTTGTCTGCATAGCGCGCAAGAAACAATACTTTTCGCTGTATGTTAATACATGTTAATACATAAATCAAATCAAAATCAAATCAAAGAATCTGGGGTCATTCGCCAGAAAAATGTTAGCTAGGACTTAGCAAGCAATGTAATTCAGGAAGGAATTTCCACAGACGAAATTACCCTTTCTTAATTCTCACTGCTCTTACGTTTAAAGGCAAATCAGAGGAGGCAGTAAGCAGCAAGCGGCAGACCACACTAGCAGAGCTAACTCGATCCTTTTCAGAATCTTACAGTTGTATAGCACAGGAGGATGCCACTTGGCATAATGGCCAGAATTTTACCGTCCAGCCCACCACAGGAATCAGAGCGGGGCAGGGGGCAGATAATGGGAAGGTCCATTAACCTTGGGTGGGATTTTACGGTTTCGGGACAAGCAAAGCCGTAAAATCCCGCCCACTGTGGCTGCATAGGTTCTTTTGAAGACCGATCCACTTAGTTCCACTCCCCAGTAGATTCCCCTGTAATTATTTCTCCAGATATTTATCTGATTTCTTTTTGAAAGCTACTATTGAATCTGTTTCCACCACCATGAGTCAGGAGGTTGTGGGATCAAGTCCTGCTCAAGAGGACACAGTCCATGCTGTTGCTCCACTGCAATACTGAGGATATGATGCTTGGAGGTGCCATCTGCCTTCTTCGGGCAAAAAGGCAAAACATTATTCATCTTCCCCCCAACACCAAAACAAACCAGCGGCAGGCTGACTAGACACATTGCACCCCACCCCCACCAACATTACATGCAGTCTTATATCAAAATCCTGTGTAAAGGAGTCAATTTAAGTTTTCAAAATAAGATTTCCTACCGTTCACAGCTCGAACCCCAACCCCACTTGCTAATCATAGAATCCTTAAAGTGTGGAAGGAGGCCATTCAGCCCATCGAGTCTACACTGACTCTGACCGATACACTGACAAGAGTATCTTATCCAGGCATCTCAACGTCGGGTTTCCTGTTACACCATTGGTGGGGTTGGGGACAATTGATCAGGGAAAACCCACCAGTGTAACAGCCTTTTTTGGGACTCCTGCATTATTTTCCTCTATTCCCATTCCCCAAAAAAAGAAGAGGAAAATTCCCCCCAATATATCTGGTTTGGTGCCATGGAGACATTACCATAGTTATGAATTAAATCCTGATTACCCAGTTGTTCGCATGCAGGGGATACCAGCCACTGAGTACCAATGGATTGCTCCAGTAAACATTCAGGCTGAGATTCGCAGGGCCCACACACCTCTGGCAGGAATCCCAACGACCCGCTGAATTGGGTGTCAGGACTAAAATGGGATTCCCGATGGGCAGCAAGCCCTTCATGATTCTCCCAGCCCATCCCGCCAGCCCCGGAGCAGGTGGGAACCAGACTGATATTCAGAATTCGACATTTAAATGCCATACTAGATTTGAGGCCGGATGGTCTGGCCTTCCGGGATGCTGCCGCCCCCAACAGGAAGTCCACGGAGCAGAATTTGGTGCAGGTCCTGACAAACGTGGACTTGGTGCCTTGGATTCTGAGTGGAGCAAGAAGATAAGTGCTGTGTCCATGTACCCCTCTGCCACTGCCAGGCTACAGAGGGAGGATCTCCCAAAGGGCCTGAAGGTTGGGTGGGCTTGGGCTGGGGGGGGGAAGGAGATGACCTTAGTACTCTCCCCTGGGATACAGGTCTTGTGGCTGGATTGCCCCTTCTAGCCCTGGGAAAAGTGGAGATCATTCTCAGCATGGTGATCTCAAGTTGCTTTCAGTTCAAAAGCTTCATTCTTGTCTGTGTGCTGTGAAACCTTTGAGGTGCCCTGGTCCCTTTAAATCCATGCCCCATGGACACCTTGGAGCATTCAAAACCACTGCAGCACTCCATTCTGCAGAAGGGATCGTTCTTTCTCTCTCTCAGAAGCCCCAGGTGTGAGAAGTTCCCTCTGAAGTCCTCAGACTGACTGGAGATGTCAGTTTTGTTAGGGGGACTCCCTTTTGTAGCCCAAGTGAATAGCAGATGCAGCTTGATCACCAGGATCTGCTCTGATTGACAACTGCGCAGCAGATCAGACAGTTCATTGTCCAATCCAATCCAATAAGCCTCCTCATTCTACCAGACATGCTCACTCAGCCCTATTCTTGTAGCACTCCACTTCTTCAGGTCTCTGAGCCTTCCTGGAAAGTTCAAAAGCCCCAAAAAGCTTTGCGCTCATTCAATTTCATGCTCCATTAGTTTTAACTACCCTTTGATTGACAGGTTGGATCAATGACCCACTCGCCAGAAGCTTGGTTTGTTTTTCTTTCCCTTCACGGTTGAATGCGCCTCCAGTGTTTTCTAAACATTGTTGTTAGAACAAAGAAAGTGAAACCTCACGGCTAGTGGGTAATTGTTCCAACCTGACAATCAAAGGCAGAATGTATATAAACATTGTGGTGAGCAAAAAAGGCAGGCACTTGAGATACATTTAACCCACTGTATGCAGAATTAGCAGACATAGCAGAGGTGAGCACAAACATTAAAATTCCTGGACAGTGCTGAAAGTTAAAAACTGCAGTGGTCAGACATTGCCATTTTAATTACAGTAAGAGAAATTTGATTCCTAAGTTAATGGCTGAACATGGGGTGGCTAAGCACTCCAAACAAAGAAAAACATTTAAATTAAAAATTAATTGCAACTGAGTAGGCTGCTTTTAAAACCCAGTAAAATCTGGGGTTCAAGAACAAAAAATTAAATGTTGACATATTGAATGCCATTACTGCGGGAGACCCACAAAACCAACAAGCTCAGGAAAACACTATGAAGAAGTGTACTGTGGAACCATATTGGATTTTCAGAAACCTCAAAGTTGAATCTATAATTTAATAATGGGTCAGAAATCCACTCTTCCAGATCAATCATAAAATTGGGGACTCTAGAAAAAGAGATTCCATAGATACACGATTGCTGAAGGTCTGGATAAAAAGACAGAAACTGAACAAGTTAATGCACTGCTTTATTCAGTAGGCCTGATAGCTGACAATACAACAGCTAGACAAGAAGTCAATGAATTGTCTGCAAAATTTGATGAACTTTTAAAATCATTCAAGTTATTTTAACTTCAGAAGTAACAAAATCCTTGAAAGGGCTAAATTTAATAAGTGTGTCCAGCAACCAGGAAAACCTGTCAACTCCTATTAATCAGTTGTACAGAAGGCTGTGACCATGGTGGCCTGAAATCTGAGCTAATCTGGGATAGAATAGTTGTAGGAGTGGCCAATGACGCACTCTCAGACATGCTTCAAGCAAAGAAAGATCGAACCCTTGAGGAGGCCATACAGATTGTCACGCAATCTGAAATCCATTTGCAGCACATATCCATATTAAGGGAAGAAAGCAAACTGTGGCACAAAGTAAACCCAGTGTCCAGTTGCTGAAACAGCGACACTCCAAGCCAAGGGAACCAGTACACAAACTGACCCATAGAGCAACCATTATGGAGCAAAGCACCGCCACAAGCATGATCAACGTGTGCCATTTTTAGCCCAATACATTCAATGTATTTAAATGGGACACTTCAAACCTCTAATGGGTCTAAAAAGGCTTAAGGATAGATGGGCTACAAGAAGCCTTGCTTGCCCAACATAATATGGGTAACAGGTCTGAAGTTGGCAGGAAGGCATTAGGAAGGATGCCTGTATTTTACAAGCCCTTTGCCTTCAAATATCCAGCTTTGTAGTGGTCGATCCAAAATTTCTGTGAACCTACACCAAAGGTTTGGCTCTCAAAGCAAAAGTCAATTTTTAACACTTATTTTTCATAATCTTGTGATTCCTATCTGTTGTGAAGGCTCTTGGAGGATTCTCATCTTCCGAAATCCTCACAGCAAACCACAGTCTTACACCGTACTGCCCTAACCTGTCCTCTGTCCAGTTTGAATCTTTATCAAAGGTAGCAATCACTGGTTATAAAACAGGAGTTAATTGGCAGGTTTGGAACAGCGCATTCTGATTCCAAGAGATGAGACACAGAGAAAGGTTACACCTTAAGGAGGAAAAACTACATATGGTCCATTATACAGGAATTTACATTTGTTTAATGGCATTTTAGTACGAAAACAAGACCAGTAGGCTTGTTATTAAAATTTCAAAACTGGTGGCCAGTTCACAATTAGCCTTCGATGCCAGTCTGGTGTCACACATCACTCTCGTACATAATATGCTTCATGCAGGCGGATTGTAGATTGGCACTGCTAATGATACAGTATGGAAGACATGAGTTATTCTGTCCAATGAAGAAAGAAGTGGCATAATTCCTACTGGTTGTATTAACATTACAGATGTCCCTGTCCAGGGAAGACCTGTAGTATTCACCCAAGGATGCAAAAATCTCCACTAGCGTTTAAATCAGTGTTAACAACAAGTGCTCCAACATCAACACAAGACTTTTCCTGAACAACATTCTCTTCCTTTCTTTTTGTTCCTTCCGCTGACTAATTTTCCTGTATATTTCCTGTATACAAACTCGCAGCAACACTTTTGAGAAAAAATGTGGAAATAATGAAACAGTTTCCATGCTATTACATGGTTTGTTCTCACTCCTGTTTATACAACAGACCCTTCAATCCAAGGTTACATTTAAATATTTACAATTTATTGTTTCTATCTCTTTGCTATTGTTCTCGTTGCTCAGTCTCTCCAACTCTGCATTTTTATTTTAAAAATTGCATTTATATGGCACTTTTCATGATCACTGAACATCTGAAATTCTGTACAGCCGATGAAGTACTTTTGAAGTGTACTCATTGTTGTAATGTGGGAAGCATGGAAACCAATTTGCACACTGCAAGGTCCCTCAAACAGCAATGTGATAATGGTAAAATAATCTGTTTTTATGATATTGATTGAAGGATAAATATTGACCAGGACACTTGCGATAACTCCCCTGCTCTTCTTCCAAACAGTCATAGGTATTTTTACATCCACACAACCAATTGACACTACAGCATTCCCTCAGTACTGCATCAAAGTGTTAGCCTTGACATTTATGCTCAAGCCCTGGAGTGGGACTTAAACCCAAAATCTTGTGACTCAGGGTGAATACTACCAACTGATCGGCAGGCACGTTCTTTCTCTCTCCTTCTTCTGATCTGCCAATCATCTCACTACACAAGTCAGCTCATCTGATTCTGTGAATAAATCCACATTTTTAAAATAAATTTGTCTGTCCTCTGTATTAGAAGCAAGTCAGTCTCCTATCCATATTGCCGTTATGTCTCTATAAAACATGGGAATCATCACAGAAGCAGGGATAATGTCTGTAATAATTTGGTTCACCAGTTAGGTAAATAACAATTGCAATGTTCATTTACATATAATTCTAATAGAGGCTTGCAGCCTCATGGCTGCCAGAGAAGATTCTGTGGCGACCTCCTCGTGAACCTGCTCCTGGGCCTGGCGAAACGCGCCATTTACCGGTCCAGGCAGCGGGCGATCGAGGGGGCCGTCCATCCTGACTGTCTGCCCCTCTACCGCGGCTACGTTCGTGGCCAGGTGTCCCTGGAGCGGGAGCATGCGGTGTCCACGGGCATGGTTGATGCCTTCCTGTGGTGAACCATCGTTGGTTCCCACTGGATAGTACTGAGCCAGGGGCTGGCCAGTACTACAAGCATGTACATATGTTACTGTTGGGTTGTGCTATTGTTGCTGTTGGGGTTAGGGTGGGGTTGTTACACCTTTGTACTGTAGTGTTGTGGCACATCCCAGTCGGGCTCCGCCTCCTGGGAGAGGTATAAGAGTCCCTGCTCTGGCCGGGACCCCTTCAGTCTGGGATAGTGTATATAAGTACTGGCTGCTTCATTACAGTAAATAAAAGCCTTTCATTTACCGAGCTTCAGGCCTCGTGTTTGAGTAGCGCATCAATTTTATTTACTGTCGTTAAACTCTCGTCGAAGAGAAAAAAAAGAGAGTATGGAGCAAATTCTGAAGCCGGAACGCCTTACACTAGATCCACGTGCGGTGGGCGCTTCTAACACCTTCGACCACTGGCTGAAGTGTTTCGAAGAGTACCTGGCAGCCTCCGCAGCGGTCACCACAGATGATGACAGACTCCGGGTCCTCCATGCGCGGGTAAGCGACACTGTCTACCTTGCGATCCGTGCGGCCACCGATTATACTAAGGCCCTCGAGCTTCTGAAGAAGCGCGATATCAAACCACCCAATGAGATACACGCTCGTTACGTCCTAGCCACTCGACGACGGCAGTCTGGCGAAACGATGGAGGAATATGCGAACGAGCTCCTACAGCTAGCCAGGGGCTGTAACTGCAAAGCTGTGTCGGCAGAGCAGAGCATGAACGACCTCGCCCGAGATGCGTTTGTGGCGGGGGTCGGATCTTCGTACATTCGACTTAAACTGTTGGAGAAGGGTAACCTTGATCTTACCCAGGCCATCGAGCTAGCAGAGATGCTCGAGACGGCCTCCAAAAGCTTAGTATTATATCCGGAGGACCATGTGGAAACAACGTGGCAGGAGCAGTCGCCAATCCCTCCTCGTCCCTCGGGCTCGAAATGCTGTGTAATGGCGTGCTCACACTCGGGCCAGACGACGGCAGCAGCCCCGGGCGGCCCGCGGTGCTATTTCTGTGGGGGAGCGAAGCATACTCGGCAACGGTGTCCCGCTAAAGCTGTGTTGTGCACCGCATGCGGTAAAAAAGGGCACTATTCAAAAGTGTGCCGATCTAAACCCAGGAATGGCAGTGCGGCCTGCAATTCTTCAGAGCTCGGGTCTTCGTCGTCGAAGTCATCGCGGGGTTCGTCCACATGCGAGGCCAGGACGACGCCATTACAGTCGACGGAGTCGGAGGTGTGTGACCACCAGGGGTCGCTGAGTTTGGCGCCCTCACCCACGTGCGACTCATGGGAGCGGCCATGTTGGTCGACACTGACCACGAACGACCAGCAGGGGTCCTCCTCATCTATTTCAGCTGCCTGCAGTGGCGCTCATGAACCAACGGTGGCGTCGATCATCCTGGACCAGGCTAAGCCTCATAGACTTGACAAATCTTTGATGAATATCCAGGTAAATGACCACGTGATTTATTGTCTGTTTGACAGCGGGAGCACTGAGAGCTTTATCCACCCAGATACTGTGAAGCGGTGTGGACTCCAGATTCAACCTGCCAAACAGACAATCTCTATGGCATCAAGGTCCCGGTCTGTTGCCGTGCTAGGGAGTTGCGTGGTAACCTTGAAAGTGCAAGGCACAGTTTACGGGCGTTTCAAGCTTCTCGTGTTGCCGTATCTTTGCGCGCCAATACTTCTCGGACTAAACTTCATGGTCCACTTGAGGAGTGTAATCCTACAGTACGGTGGGCCACTCCCTTCACAGGCAGTGGGAAAACAGCAGCAGCCTCCAAATTGCCCAACGCGCCCCGCCTGCAGCCTCTCGACGCTGAAGATCACCACACCCTCCTTGTTCCAGAATCTTGTGCCAGGCTGCAAGCCCATCGCGACTAAAAGTAGGCGTTACAGCGCTGAGGATCAGATCTTCATTAGATCTGAGGTTCAGCGGCTCCTCAAAGAAAGGATCATACAACCCAGCGCTAGTCCGTGGAGGGCGCAGGTCGTGGTGGTCAAGAGCGGGAACAAACCCCGGATGGTCATTGACTACAGTCAGACCATTAACCGATATACGCAGCTGGATGCGTATCCTCTCCCGCGCATATCTGATATGGTCAATCAGATTGCGCAGTACCAGGTGTTCTCCACCATAGACCTCAAGTCTGCCTACCACCAACTCCCCATTCGCCCAGAGGACCGACACTACACGGCCTTTGAGGCGGATGGTCGCTTGTATCACTTTCTCAGGGTTCCCTTTGGTGTCACCAATGGGGTCTCGGTCTTCCAGCGTGCTATGGACCGAATGGTGGACCAGAACGGGCTGCGGGCTACCTTCCCGTACCTGGATAATGTCACAATCTGCGGCCATGACCAGCAGGACCACGACACGAATCTCCTGAACTTCCTACGCACTTCATCTCGCCTGAACTTGACCTACAACAGGGAGAAGTGTGTGTTTCGTACGCGCCGTTTAGCCATCCTAGGATACGTGGTGGAAAACGGGGTCATTGGCCCTGATCCAGACCGTATGCGCCCCCTTTCTGAACTTCCCTTGCCTGCTAGTGCAAAAGCACTGAGAAGATGCTTAGGCTTCTTCTCTTATTATGTGCAGTGGGTCCCCAACTACGCGGACAAAACCCGTCCGCTCATTAAGTCCACGACTTTTCCCTTAACGCCAGAGGCCCGATTGGCCTTCGATAAATTGAAAGCCAACATCGCGAAAGCTACGACGCACGCTGTAGACGAGTCCATCCCCTTTCAGGTGGAGAGCGATGCATCTGATTTCGCCCTGGCCGCCACACTTAACCAGGCGGGCAGGCCCGTCGCATTTTTTTCCCACACCCTCCAACGCCCCGAAATTCGGCATTCAGCGGTGGAAAAGGAGGCCCAGGCCATTGTGGAGGCCGTCAGACACTGGCGCCATTACTTGGCGGGAAAACGGTTCACCCTGATCACGGACCAGCGGTCCGTGGCGTTCATGTTTAACAACACGCAGAGGGGCAAGATCAAGAATGACAAGATCTTGCGGTGGAGAATTGAACTCTCCACCTATAACTACGACATCATGTACCGTCCAGGGAAACTCAATGAGCCCTCGGATGCCCTCTCGCGTGGAACATGCGCTAGCATACAGGAGGACCGTTTGCAGGCCCTCCATAATGACCTATGCCATCCTGGGGTCACTCGGCTCTACCACTTTATAAAAGCCCGCAACCTGCCTTACTCAGTGGAGGACGTCAGGTCAATAACAAGGAGCTGTCGGGTTTGCGCGGAATGCAAACCGCACTTTTACCGACCTGACCGGGCACATTTCGTCAAGGCCACTCGTCCCTTCGAGAGACTGAGTGTCGATTTTAAGGGCCCCCTTCCCTCAACAGATCGGAATGTGTACTTCCTCAATATCATTGACCGCTCTGATACATCCGCTGCCACGGTTATCAAGGCATTCCGTGATCTCTTTACCCTGTTCGGGTACCCCGGCTACATCCATAGCGACAGGGGCTCGTCGTTCATGAGCGATGACTTGAGGCAATTCCTGCTCTCCTACGGGATTGCCTCTATTAGGACCACGAGCTACAACCCTAGGGGTAACGGACAGGTGGAACGTGAGAATGCTACTTTCTGGAAGGCTGTCTTACTGGCGTTGAAGTCAAAAGGTCTCCCAGTCTCCCGTTGGCAAGAGGTGCTCCCTGATGCGCTCCATTCTATTCGCTCCCTCCTGTGTACGGCAACCAATGCTACTCCCCACGAGAGGATGTTCTCATTCCCTCGGAAGTCTTCCTCGGGGATCTCATTACCGTCTTGGTTTACGTACTCAGGACCCATCCTCCTGCGGCGATATGTAAGGGCCTGCAAGTCCGACCCGTTGGTCGAACAGGTCCATCTCCTCCACGCCAACCCTCAGTATGCCTATGTGGCATACCCTGACGGGCGAGAGGATACGGTCTCGATCTGAGACCTGGCGCCAGCAGGGGACGTAGCAACCCCTGTCGCTCCCATACCCCCTGTTACAAACCCTTTATCTCTTGTTTCTTCCCCGGACACGGCGCGGGCAGCATCGGGACCGTTGCTTAACCATTTTACTCCCATGTACAGCTTGCCTGAGCCCAGAAGATGGTCGCCACTGCAGGGCGTGTCAGGATCCCATGGACTACCGTCACCTCAGGGTCAACCGGCCTGTGAGTCTGTGGAAGAACAGCTGGACGCCGCCTTGGGGAGAACGCCACCGCAAGTGCCTACTCCGGTGTCACCGCCGGTATTGAGGAAGTCACAACGACGGTGCGGTCCCCCTGACCGTCTGAACTTATAGACTGCTGACACTTTATTCTGTTTTTGTACCCCGCCGGCCTTTGGTCTCAAAGGAGGGGTGAATGTGGTGAACCATCGTTGGTTCCCACTGGATAGTACTGAGCCAGGGGCTGGCCAGTACTACAAGCATGTACATATGTTACTGTTGGGTTGTGCTATTGTTGCTGTTGGGGTTAGGGTGGGGTTGTTACACCTTTGTACTGTAGTGTTGTGGCACATCCCAGTCGGGCTCCGCCTCCTGGGAGAGGTATAAGAGTCCCTGCTCTGGCCGGGACCCCTTCAGTCTGGGATAGTGTATATAAGTTCTGGCTGCTTCATTACAGTAAATAAAAGCCTTTCATTTACCGAGCTTCAGGCCTCGTGTTTGAGTAGCGCATCACTTCCTTACCCGTTGGGCACCGCCGGGGTTGGGGTGTGTTATCGACCCTAATAATCACATTTTAATTTGATGTTTTCAAGTTTCCTTTGTACTTTGATTTTTGTTCGGGCTGTTCCCCCTCCTTTTGGGGAGCTGCCCCTTTTACCTTGTCCTGACTTAATTTGAGTTTGTTTATTCGGTTTGACCTTAAAAGAGGCCAGAGAAGATTCTGAAACAGAACCTAGTCACCAAGGTGATTCCCCCACCCTGTTCCCCGATTGGTTCCCTGGGTCATGTGACCTTTACTCTGCCGCTGGATCCTTAAAGGGATAATCGCCACAACGTATCTCTGAAATACCATCTCAGTGCATAAAATGTGATGCATTTAAGGGGGAATTTAGATAAACACAAAAGAGAAAGGAATACAAGGTTATGCTGACAGGATTAGATGAAGTGGGGTGAGAGGAGCATAAACGAGCATGGACGAGTTAATCCAAAAAGCCTGTCTTGTGTTGTACATTTTATGTATTTTTATGATAGAAACTGTGAACACAGGCAAGAACAAAGAATCAGAAAACTCATGCAGCAAACCTCATCCGACCACTACCTGAGCTCCCCCAAACAGCTTTAAATTTCTTTCTGAGCATCCCTAGTTACATATTGATAATTCTCAGTAAAGAAAGACTTTCTTTTTCCATATTAAATTTACTCTTCACCAGTTAAAAAAATAGTTCCCGAGGCCCACTCTTTTGGCTGAACAGTTATTATAAAGTGAAATTATTGTCAAATACAGAAAAAGTAATACATTTTGGACAAAGTTCATTTTCTTTTCCCTTTTCCAAAACTAGTTTCTGAAAATCTATTCTAGCAATATTGGCTGGAATTTTCCAGCCTCCCACCCCGCTGCGGGTTTTCACACGGTGGAGTTAGCTCACCATTGGCCGGTAGCAGGATCTTCCAGTCCTGTCAAAGTCAATGGCAATTTGCATGGCTTGCCCATCCCATCACTGGGGATCCCGCAGTGGGGGTCAACTTTGCCAGGAACAGAAGATCTTGATGATGGGATGGGCCAGAAAATCCCTCCCATTATCTTCCTTGTGAATAAGGTATGGCTCTCTCCTTGCACAGACCCATAACCTGGGATATCTCTTTAAATTCATTCTCAGAATGTGGAATTGAAAGCAAAGCTGACATTTACTGCACATCCATAATTACCCTTGAGAAAGTGTAATATGTCCAAAGTGTAGGGCCACGGTGTTAATACTTCTCGAACCACTGCAGTTCATATGGCATTTTATCATAGAACCACAGAATCCCTAGTGCTGAAAGAGACCATCCAGCCTATCAAGTCTGCACCAACTCCCTGAAAGAACATCCCACCCAAGCCCTCCCCTCCACCCTATCCCCGTAACCCCGCACATTTACCAAAGCTAATCCACCGAAACTACACATCTTCGGACACCAAAGGGCAATTTAGCATGGCCAATCCACCTAACCTGCACATCTTTGGACTGTGGGAGGAATGATGTGGAGATGCCGGCGTTGGACTGGGGTGAACACAGTAAGAGTTTTAACAACACCAGTTAAATCCAACAGGTTTATTTGGTAGCAAATACCATTAGCTTTCGGAGCGCTGCTCCTTCGTCAGATGGAGTGGAAATGTGCTCTCAAACAGGGCACAGAGACACAAAATCAAGTTACAGAATACTGATTAGAATGCGAATCCCTACAACCAACCAGATCTTAAAGATACAGACAATGTGGGTGGAGGGAGCATGAAGCACAGGTTAAAGAGATGTGTATTGTCTGTGTTCCGCACACATGAGGACGGCCTAAACCGGGATGTTGGATTTATGTCACATTATTAGTAACCCCCACAGCTTGCCTCCTGGACTTGTGGACTATCCTGTCTGGAGACAATACACATCTCTTTAACCTGTGCTTAATGCTCCCTCCACCCACATTGTCTGTATCTTTAAGATCTGGTTGGTTGTAGGGATTCGCATTCTAATCAGTATTCTGTAACTTGATTTTGTGTCTCTGAGCCCTGTTTGAGAGCACATTTCCACTCCATCTGACGAAGGAGCAGTGCTCCGAAAGCTAATGGTATTTGCTACAAAATAAACCTGTTGGACTTTAACCTGGTGTTGTTAAAACTCTTACTGTGGGAGGAAACCAGAGGACATGGAGGAAACCCACACAGACACAAGGTGAACGTTCAAACTCCATGACGAAAGTCACCCAAGGGCGGAATCCAGGTCCCTAGCACTGTGAGGCAGTAGCGCTAACCACTGTGCCATTGTGTTGCCCCTGTAGTACTGTTAGTGATGGAGTTCCAAACTTTGACTAAACGACAAATGAACTGTGGCATATGTCCAGGCAGATTGGTGCCTTGGCGGGGAACCAGGAGGTGATAGCACCTCCATGAAACTTCTTCCCTTGTCCTTCACAGTGGTGGAGGTCACAAGTTAACAATTACAGCATCACACGTTACAGATCCATCATTCCACACCACTGTGCAGATCCTTTAATTTTGTTTTCACCAGAACACGATAGCCAGAGAAAGAAGTTAATTGGAAATCAAAAAGATAAATAACACTGGGACTCAGAAACAAAGAAAGAAACATCAGCCATTGTTACCATTCCTTATCACTATTTAGTAACCGTTGTTGGAATGTGCATGTGTGGAAATTCTGAATTACGTCATAGTAATTAAGTCACAGAGTACAGAAGAGGTCCTTTGGCCCATCAAGTCTGCACTACAAAACTACACTAAATCTACACTTATCCCACTTTCCAGCACTTAGCTCACAGCCTTGAATGTTATTTCAAGTGCTCATCCATGTTATTTTGATCCAGGCCAGAAGCTCCAATGAAGATAGCCTAGACCCTAAGTTTCTACCTTTGAATTTGGCTTGGGTGAGCATCAGGTGTTTCACTCCGGATATGATTCAAGTGACCCACTAGGAAGCTTTTATCAAACAAAGTTTATTTAAGAACTCAGTTAAAATGTAACAAGGAAAATTAGCCTAACTTTTACCAATTACAAAGAAACAACCATGATATTGTATAAATCTTAACAGCTAACTATTGTCTTCCAAGTCAAACAAAACCCTCAAACATACACCCCTTTCTAGGCTTTTGATTTGATTATTTTCACATGTACTAATATACAGTGAAAAGTATTGTTTCTTGCGTGCTATACAAACAAAGCACACCGTACATAGAGAAGGAAAGGAGAGGATGTAGAATGTAATGTTACAGTCATTGCTAGGGTGTAGAGAACTTACCTCCCTTGTTCATCGGGATCTGAGGATTTGTTCACTTTTAAGCCACCAAAACCCCCAATACCTCCTCACTCCCTACGTCACCCTTCTTTCCTCCAGTCCCTTGAGCTGTGGCGTGACCTCTCTAAACATGCTACCCACATAACCCTTAGCCTCGCGATGCACCAGTGTCTTCAGCCGCCGCCGCTCAAGCTCCGAAACCCAGAGCTCAAGTTTCTGCAGTTGGGAGCTCTTCCTGCACATGTGGTTATCTAGGATGCTGGGTGGGTCCATGACTTTCCACACGACAGGTCACACATTCCACTTGGCCGACCTCACCTGTCATGTCTTAAATTTAAACATACTTTGTCTTACTTGCTAACTTCTCTAATGCAGCAGGGCAAGACCACTCCCTGCCACTCAACTTATAGCTTTCTTGAAATGTCACTGCTCACTTTGTTTTCAAATTCAACACGTTTCCAGACTCTTCAGAGCTCATCTCTCCAGTGCCGCGAGTATCTCCTGCAGGTCAGCCTCTCCATTCCTCCTCCTGAAGGTGAGTAATGTAAGCCATGCTCCCAGGCTGTATTTATCCTCTCTGCTCCAGCGGGTATAGCCCGCAGGTCAGCCTCGCCATTCCTCCTCCTGAAGATGAGTAACGTAGGCCATGATCTCTAGGTTGTATTTATACTCCGTCTGCTCCCGCAAGTATCCCTTGCAAGTCCACTTCTCCGCTCCTCCTCCTGAAGGTGACTGGTCAGCTGTGATGCTCTTTATGGTCAAAAAGCTTGCTGACGTTACTTTGGCTGGCATGCAGAGAAGAACCACTTGGGTATTATACTGGAGGGCTGCCAGCAGCAATTGAACCAGGCCCCAGTGCATAACCTAGGCTGGCATTTCAATGCAGTAATGAGAAAGTGCTACAATGTCAGAGATGCCACCTTTCAATTAAATGTTAAACCAAGGCCTCATCTGCTGTCTCAGATGAACTTTAAAAATCTCTTTGCAAGGAAAAGTGGGGAAATTGTTCTGACCAATATTTATCCGTCAATCAACATCACCATAACAGGTTAGTTAGTCATTTGTCACATTACCGTTTGTATAACTTCAGTGTATGTAAATTGACTACTGTGTTTCCTATATTACAAGTGACTTCACTTCAAAAGTACTTTATTAGCAGTAATGGATTTTAGGATTCCTGAGGGAATGAAAGATGCTGTACAACTGAGAGTGTTAGTTTCTTGTTAAGGATTAACATCCTCAGGAATGGAGAACATCACAAATTATATAGCAAACACGAAAAGGTTGCTATTTCTCTGTCTCTTTACTATCCATGATGTGGAAATGCTGGCGTTGGACTGGGGTAAACACAGTAAGGAGTCTAACAACACCAGGTTAAAGTCCAACAGGTTTATTTGGTAGCAAACGCCACTAGCTTTCGGAGCGCTGAAGGAGCAGCGCTCCGAAAGCTAGTGGCGTTTGCTACCAGATAAACCTGTTGGACTTTAACCTGGTGTAGTTAGACTCCTTACTGTCTTTACTATCCATAACAGATATACAGTCAACTTGACACGGGATGCAGAACCCAAAACCAGAATTAATAGAGTGTGAAAAACCAGCAATAAAATTGCAATAATACAATGCAGGTAACTGTGTTGTTGATTCCAGCTTTGCCGGCTATAAATGACATGCAACCTCAATAAAAACAAATCTGGTTTAACAATATCTTCTCATCAGTGCATTGCAATCATACTTTTGTACTAATCAAAATGGGTATTAGTGCACTGATTGACACAAAATTTAAAGTATAATATGTCCAAAGGGTAGGGCCTGGGTGTTAATGTGCCTGCAGGTACCCTAATGAAGTTCTCACAGAAATGCTTTAAACTGTGTGTGAGAAAGTGCACTGACATTCTTGTGTTCGTGATTTGTGCTTCTAGAGAGGATTATGCAATGGGCGTGGGCCTGAAGAGTTATTTGATAATACTTTCTCAATCATGTCATGATTCAGAATCTGAAAATCACTTTCCTACATTCAAAAGGCAAATAAAACTTTTAAAAAACATCAAGAGAACTCAACTATGTGAAGATCGTGGAATCAGAGTACAGAGAAGACCATTCAGTTCAACATGCCTATGCCTTTTTAAAGAGCTATCCATTCAGTTTAGTCCCTGCCCTTTCCCCAGAGCCCTGCAAATAAATATCTAAAAGGGCACCAACCTGGTGGACATCGCTTTATTCTTTCTTCAAATCTGATAAACAACCGTTTACTCTCTGCTTTCTATCCCTTGTCCAATTTCATATCCATGCTGCCACTTCCTCTCTAAATCCTATAGTTACATGGGTGAAATGGGTACAGAGGGATGTAGGCCAAATGCGGGCAATTGGGACTAGCTTAAGGGGTTTAAAAAAAAAGGGCTGCATGGACAAGTTGGGCTGAAGGGCCTGTTTCCATGCTGTAAACCTCTATGACTCCATGACTATGATCCCATGGGCTTCAATTTTGCTAATGAGTCTACTTTGTAGTTCTTCAGCAAACACCTTTTGAAAGTTCATCAACTGAAAGCGAAGTCAACTGTACTACCCCAACTGTACTACTTCTCCGTTACCTCATCAAAGAACTCTTGTTAAGTTTGCAAAACATGATTTAACTTTAACAAATTTGTGCTGTTTTTTTCATAATAGAACCCCTACAGAAGGAGGCTCTACAGCCCAACGAGTCTGCACTGACTCCCTGAAAGAGCATCTTCCCAGGCTCTATCCCCATAACCTCATGTATTTATCACACTAATGCCCTTAACCTAGACATCTTGAGACACTAAGGGGCAATTTAGTATGGCCAATCCACCTAACCTGCACATCATTGGTCTGTGGGAGGAAACCGGAACATCCGGAGGAAACCCACACAGACACGGGGAGAATGTGCAAACTCCACACAGACAGTGACCCATAGCCAGAATTGAACCTGGGTCCCTGGTGTTGTGAGGCAACAATGCTAACCACTGTGCCACCGTGCCACCCACTATTTATTATTTCACATTTTTCCAGGTGCCAATTAATTTTGTCTGGATTATTGTCTCTAGATATTTTCCCCACCACCACTATGAGGCTGACTAACCTACAGCTTCTGTATTTAATACAATGTTCCTCAACAACAATAACCATCATTTATATGGCACCTTTAACATAGGAAAATGTCCCTACTGGGCACTTCACGGGAGCATTGTTAAATAAAATTTGACACCAAGCCACATAAAAAGATCTCAGAATAGGTGATCAAAATCTTTGTCAAAGTGGTAGGTTTTAAGGGACAACTTAAATGAAAAGAGACAAGTTTAGGGAGTCATATCCAAATTTTTGGACTATACAGCTGAAAGCAGAGTTGTCAATGGTGGAACTGGAATATACATGAAAAACTATGCAAGAAGGTTATTAGATATAAAAATGGTATTATCTATAAAAAATCTAGATCAGGATGTGGAGACAAAATGACATATCAAATGTTCCACTCTGTTTTTCAGTCTTGCTTGTTTTGATTTTTGGAACAGGTTTAAAAAAAAATAATTGATATGATTTTCTGATGACGGGATTTACTCTTCTAAAATTATTCATGATTGCCAAAATAGCATGTAACAATAAAGGTTTTCAAAAGGGCTGTTGGGAATAAATGTCAAGACAGCTGGCAACTAGTGAATAGCCCACTAGTTTAGGAAAAGGAATAATGGCTGATACTGCAGGAGGATACTGATTTCATAGTCTGGGGCTATCTGACATATAGGTGCTGCCAGTTTCAAATGTACATAAGGTTTTATCTTTTATGCTTTGTACCAGGTGCACTGACTTCTGTTCAAGGACAATTGTATTCATTATGTAAGTATTTCTCAAACCATTTATCTACAGAAGAATAGAAAATCAAAAGCAGCATGCATCATCATCATCAAGTGATACACTAATAGATTTCAACATGATTAAGCCAGAAGATAGTGTCTTGAGAAAGAAGGGTTTGGTCAGTACTTAAAGCTAAATTTGAAGATGATTTTCATCAGAAGCACTTGTAAAATTAAATGCTTACATTGCTCCACATCACCACCTAGTTAAAGCGTCTGTAACTACATGACAGTTGAATCGTAAATTTAATGTTGCAATTTATAATGATGACTGACGACAAAAATGGCTAAAAGTCATAATAGGAAGTAAGACCTTTGGATAGAATTGTACATCACATCTAAGATTTTTATCAAATATATATCTACTGTAGTGTATGTCAACATTTAAACCAATCATCTCATCACTTGGATTTGCTGTTATTGATATGAAAATTATGCATTTTTTGATGTTCTCTTCTCCCATATATAAAAGGTGTGTAAACCAGCGATAGCATGGATATGGTTCCCCATTAACAGGAGTGAGTGTACTTAATGCACATGGCGAAACCTCTGCCCACCATGGGGTGAATATTGGCAGGAGCATGATGTACCCACATCCTAAGGCCGTCAATTGGTGACAGAGCTGACAACAAGCCTTTCTGTCACGGACCTAATCAGAGCAGTGGTAGGAAAGCGGCGGGATCCCCAGGCATCGCATTCCTGCCCGAATAAATATCCCCACCATCAACGTGCCATGGGGGAGCACATTAACTGTTGCCCATTATGTCCTCTGGCTAGACCATAACTTTGTATTTTGTCCACTTCTGATCACCAAGACAATGAGGAGACATTCAAGCATTGGAATTGCAAAGAAGTGCCATAAGTTTGATCCTGTGTGTCAGAGAATTGAGTTAAGAGGTTAGACTGGAAAAATATTCTCTTCATCCTGGAATGGAGGCAACTGAATGAGAAATTGTGAACATCAAAAATAGTAAATTATATAAAAAGATAAACCCAAACATTCTTTTAAATTAAGCAGTTTGATGGTAAAATGGACAAACTATGCTTCTTTCTGGATAGATGAGCTAGGATGGGCTGAATGGCCATCCTCATCCGTATCTATCTCGTGAAAGTTATAAGAGTAAGAAATTAAGAACTTTGTAACATTCCCCTTCAGGAGTATGAGTGCAAGATACAGGCTGAATACAAACAACAGACTGGACTGGTTTTCAGCATGTGATTGGTTTACCTAAGCACAGCATCTGTACAAAATCACAAGGTAAGGTCCAATCATCTCAGTACCACCATGAAGAGCTATAGCAGATCGTTAGTTTTTATTGTCCATTCCTCAACACAACTCCAAGTAAACCATAGCTATGGAATTAACAACATTAAAACTTGACATATTGTGGTAATGGGGAGCACCATCTAGTGGCAACTTCCATCATAAAGCTTATTGATATGTATGAATAATAATTAACAGCACTATACTATACTAAAGTTAAAAACTCTTGAATTTATATACACCCCTCATCACAGCAAAACTCCTGGCAGAAGGTGGGTGTGCTAAATCGGCAGATTCGACAGAATAAAGAAAAGAGAAAGAGGTACTGAACAAGAACAGTTCACACAGGAATATAGTATTAAATGAATAACTTTTATTTATATAGTGCCTTTAATGTCACAAAGTATCCCAAGGTGCTTCACAGGAGCATTATTAAACAAAGTATGACACTAAGACACTAAAAGAGGTATTAGATTAGATTATTAAAAACTTGATCAAAGAAGTAGGTTTTAAAAAGACTCTTAAAAGAGGAAGTAAGGTAGAGTAGTGGAGAGGATGGGGGCGGGGTGGGGGGAGTGGAATCCAAAGATTTGGGCCTAGGCAACTAAAGGCACAGCCATCAATTGTGAAGCAATTATGATTGAGAATGAAGCAAAATTCTGGCCTTGAGCTTCTAGTCATAGAATTTGATGGGTGCTAAACGTTCTTCTCATACACAATGATAGTGCTGGAATAGGATTGCTTAGCCTCTAGAACACACTCTGAGATAAAGCTCAATGTGCCACTGCTATAATGAAAACTGCTTTGTGTGCACTTCAAATAAGCTGACAACAAATGCTCATCACTTCCACAATCCTTATCACATGAGGTTAGCTCCTCATACAGAGTGAGACTAACGCTTCGTATGATTCTGACAGAGGACAAATATACATCAGGTTCATCCTTGAGTACGTTTCAAGCTCTCTGCTGTCATGTATGGTAAATACTCTTGGCTTTCTGACAGCCTATAACACACTCTTAGATAAAACTCTCTTGGTTCTGTCATCCTCATCCCACGTCTGCAATCTTCCACCTCCACCCCTCAAGTACATCAGAACAATTACAAGGACAGTGAGAATGTTGCTAACAAACAGATCAACCTGGAGCTCGAAGCTCCTTAACAGTCTTCACTCTATTATCATCTATTCCAATCTTTTGTCAGCCACCAGTAGGTTTGTAGTATCTGCAAATTAAATTTGCTGTTTTGCATTCAGAGACAGGGATTTGCTGACATGTTCTGCCAATACCAGAGTAAACACAGAGGCAAATTCCAAATATTTAGTGTCAAAGTCTATTTCAAATGTCATCTCTTATGGGGAATTGGTTAAGGAATGTTAAAAAGATAATTTATGTATTGACAGACTGTGTCAGCTCCAAAATTAAATTGAATGGTTGTCATTTAGCAAAGATCATCAGACAACAAATAGTGATGTATATGGATGGGAGGAAAAATGAATACGTCAAGATTCCGGCAGAGTGATTCAAGCATCTATGTCCAATGATGTGTTGGCAGGACAGGAGCCTTTTGTGGTAAGATCCTGTTTGACACACACATATTTCATTAACTGTATCAGAAGACAGCTGGTTGAACTGTGCTGACTGATCGTCTTGGCGCAATGATGGAAGCAGCGAGTTCAAGTTCAGTGACAGCTCTCGAGTCAGCTCTGCTTGAATAGCGCTGCATTCCTGACCTCTGATTCAATGACTTCTACTCCACAGAAGGTACTACATTCGCCAATTCGTCAGTTCTTTGCAAGTCATACCTGACAATAACTACATTCCTTGCAAAAGAGGATTGAAGCTCAAGACAATAATCCCTGTAACAGAAATAGGGCTAAACCTTTCAAAGTACATTCAAGAGATTAAATTAGTAACATAACAAAGGTTTATGACAGAAGGTATTGCCATTGACACGTGAGACACATTCTTGTTATAAAGTAAAGAATGTAGAATTCACACTCGGCTTTTCAATATAATGCACAGTATATAATAAGTACCCAGTGACATTCAGTTTTCTTGCACGGTACAGCCATGGCTCTCACCCAGGGCAACCAACTCTGAAGAAATAAAATAAGAGGCACTTTGACTGGAGTTGGGGCGGGGGGGGGGGGGGGGATGAAATTATTAAGTTCTGTTCATGATGCCATTTAACAGCAGCTGATTGCATTTCCAGAAAGATTTGTAGCCTTTTAACTCATGAGCTTTGGAAATGTTTGAACAATTCATGTTGTTGATGGTGGCATGGTGGCACAGTGGTTAGCACTGCTGCCTCACAGATGGGCAGGTTAGGTGTACTGGCCATGGCAAAGTTGCCCCTTAGTGTCCCAGGATATTTAGGTTAGATGGAGTAGTCATGGTAAATGTGTGGAGTTAAGAGGATGAGGTAGGGAAGGGGGGTCTGGGTGAGAGAGTCTGACAGAGTGTCAGTGCAGGCTCGATGGGCTGAATGGCCTTCTGCACTGTAGAAGTTATATTCTATATTTTAAAAAGGGAAGATCGGAACTCCATGGCCAATCAACCTCCCAATATATCACAATGGCCTCCCCATCCAAATCAGATTGGGTGCTCCTCATAAGTCTTAACTCAGTGGTCATGTGATTAAAGCTGATTTTAGGGACTGCGCTCTTGTTACCCCAGGACCCAGCAGATCCATCAGTCATCAGACAGTCTGAGAACCAGACTCAAACTAGCTGCAGGTCATCAAACAGCCAAAATATTTAACCTGTTCCAGTTTCAAAGTTCACCTGGAAACCAACCTCCTATTCAACTGCAGGAACTTCACAACCTTCCTTGAGCCCCTTGTTTTTAAGACGCTCACTTCAACTTTAAATCATCACATCCATTCAGTTTTCACTTCAATAAGTGATACGCTTTCTGCTCTACTTCTGAAGAATCTTTGATGGTGAAAAAAGCTTGGACTTGGCCTTGACCAACAGTCCCCCTTACTTTAAAACTATACATAGAATTACATAGAATATTCTGCTCAGAAACAAGTCATTCAGCCCAACTAGTCTGTGCCAGTGTTCATGGGCTACATGAATCTCCTCTCATTCATGTCCCATCTCAGTCTTTCAGCATATCTTTCTATTCTATTTTGTCTCATGTACTCATCTAGTCTCCTTTTCAAAGCATCTATGCTATTTGCCTCAACCACTTCCTGTGGTTGGAAGTTCCACATTCTAGCCATGTTAAGGGATGATCTAATTCAGACGGTCAAAATGATCAAAAGGACTCAATGGCGTGGATAAAGAGATTTTTATTCCTCCACTTGATGAATCCGGAATAAGGAGGCATAACCTTAAAAATTTGAGTCCGGCCATTTCAGGATTGCTATCAAGGGGCATTTCTTTAAACAATGAGTAATGGAAATCTGGAGCCATTTTCCTTCAGAAGGCTACTGAGACCAGCCCTAATGAAAGCTTTAAAACTGCTATGATGGCCACGGGGAATCATCAATAGATTTCCCCATGGGCCTTATAGAGTATGAGCTCCCCGATTAAGCGAATGGAGGCTCGCCTAATAGAAAAGCAGCAGGGGTTTTAAAATCAGCTGGCTCTACTCAGGCAGGCAGTTGAAAGACACTGGGGCTTGACCTGTACACTGTAGCTGCAAAAGTGGTGTTTTACTCACTATGCTAATAAAGGGTGTTCGTGACAGAGTACTGGACTCAGCGAGATTAGTACAAAAACTAAGATTGATAGACTTTTGTCATGTTGTATTAAGGCTTCCAAACCAAGGCAGATAGAGTTAAGATATAAATAAACCATGACACAACTAAGTGACAGAATACTCAAATTGCTGAATGGTCTACTCCTGTTTTGTGGGATGTTGGATGCATCTTGCTAGGTTTGATGAAGTCTTCATCGCCTTTAGTAGGTTAACTGTAAGTCTTTTTTGACTACAAGGACTATTTACAAATAAACAACAAAGGGCACAAGCTAGGGGCTGCCTCCACGCTCAGGTATGCACACATCTCTGTCCAACACCACACTGACCTCTAAGTGTGGGTGTGGGTCATGTATTCTATTACATCACTGTGTGGATGATACTATACTCAGTCCCACACTAACCCAATATGCCAGACCCTTATACTACATCCTGTTCCTTGCTCTGGTGTTGGTCTCAAATACAAGGCACTAATCAGTTGTCATAAATGATGAAACCCCAACTATTGTAACAGATAAATTGTGTTAACAGCAGCTTCCAGTCAACCTCCAATAACTTTTTTGTGCAGGTAGTCTGGTGTCTGACTACAGTTATGATCATTTTTTTTTTTAAACTACTTGAACTAGTCTGCTCTGGCACTAGCCTTAGTAATCTGGCCAACCAACCCAGTCAACAATATTCTATTTTACACTTGTTTGCTGTTTGACTTTTGCATTGTTGGAAGGTTTTGAAAGGGTTGTTACTTATTTGGTGTGAAAATCCTAACTTACAGCAGGACAGGGACCCCCTTCCCTGAACATGCACTATTACCTGCTATTACTGCTTAATGATGTATGGCATTGTCATTTATCTTGCAAAAATGGGAGTTTGCGTACAACATTTCTATGAGTTTCAAGAAATTGGTACATTTACGCTGTTAAAAAACTAAATTTGAAGCAGCAAGCTAGAGCCAACGGACCTTCTCATATTTTTGTACTATGCAGTCAATTATTTAAAGTGCATGGGCCCTTTAAACATTTTGCATGCCTGCACATATGTGATAACTTAACAAGACCTGCATAGCCATTTAGGGAACATTGATTAGGTCTGGTACATAATGATGTAATGTCCCTTTTGATGATAGAATTTATGTTCCTGAAATACCACTCAACCTATTTGCTCAGGAAGGAAACAAATTAATCTCTGAAATCTCATCCTGCAGATACTAAATTGTGGTTTGTAAAATTTAATTTTTTGTCTTACTTTTCCTGTCTCTTTTTTCTCACTCTTTCTCTCTTAATCTAATCTTTCTTTCTCGTTCTTCACGTTTCTTTCTGTAGCTAACTGAACTCAAATTCATTCTAATTATTTCTCTGTCATTTCTTTGTTTCTTTATCTACTCTAAATCTCAACTGATAAGGAGATGGACTGTCCCATTATTCAACAAGATCCCAGGTGCCTCGTTTGACCTCACTATGTCATTATCAGCTCAAACTTCCAGCAATTGGCAGCACAAAAACATTTCAAGCTGAACAGTGGAGAGCATAGCACACAATGCTTCACTCCACTAAATTCTGCCCCAGACGGATACCCTGTTGTTCTGCAGGTTGTTTTGTCAAAGTTACTTCAGATGCGGGAGAGAATTCTTACAGAATTTCACCCCCACTCCAGATTCTCCCATCTCTCATAACGAAAGTCTCTCACTTCTCTGCACTATTTTTGGCCATGACAGCTTATTGGTCTCACATTAATTATGAAATAAGTTGTCCAATAATTCTTTAATTCTGCATAATTTATTTCTAATTTTTATTGAATAATGTACCTTGAATGTATACAGCCTTACATTAGAGTAACATCATGAAATTTCAATGAAGTCCAACAATTTGCAAATTACTGTATTAAACTCTCAGTAGAATCTGCTATCAAAATATGCTGCCGCAAAGATGATTTTGTATGAATGTTCGTGAAATTATTAGCTGCTAATTAAATCATTCAAAAAACGAAGATCTCCTTTTGCTGCTAAATATTCTAGAGAAACAAAATCCTAACTCTACTACTGAACAGATTTATTTAACACATAGGGGAGGGTCTCTCATTGTCTCAGATTTTTAACGTAATTGTGATGCAGGTATTTTTTGTTTTTAGTCTGTTACTAATTTGTTTCTAATAATTGTTTAAAATGTCACTTATATATGTATTTCTATATAAAAAAACTATATATATATGTACATATATAGAGCGAGAAATTAAAATTGCTGCAAAAGTATATTAAAAATGTTTAAGCAGTTGTTGACTTCCCTCTTAATATTCCTTGTGGAATAGTAATTACTGTAAATATTGAATTACCATCTGTGGTAACATAGTTCAAACAGCACTAATTGGGCATTTTACCTCACGTGGGACTCTTCTGCTGATGGTGTGGCTTTTGCTACCAAATAAACCTGTTGGACTTTAACCTGGTGTTGTTAAACTTCTTACTGTGTTCTGAAATTGGCAATGTTAACACAACAGCAACCCCTAGTGGTTGCAGTGGGATTCTCTGATGCCTATTTATTACAAAGCTAACTCCCAGAGCTAAAAGTTTTAAAGTTTATTTATTAGTCACAAGGAAGGCTTACATTAACACTGCAATTAAGTTACTGTGAAATTCCCCTAGTCGCCACAGTCTGGCGCTTGTTCGGGTCAATGCATCTAACCTGCACATCTTTCAGAATGTGGGAGGAAACCGGAGCGCCCGGAGGAAACCCACGCAGACACGGAGAGAACGTGCAAACTCCACACAGACAATGACCCAAGCCGGTGTTGTAGGTAAAAAGATACCTCTGAGACTGTTAGTGAGTCAAAGTACAGTGGTTTTATTACAAAAGCTTTTGGGAGAGATCCGGCACCTTAACAGCGGTTCACCAGACTTCTCTCTGAATACAACGAAGTATGGATATTTATACATTATGGTTCCCAGTATCAGTCACGACGCAAACACTGGTCTGGTCACGAATCACAGTGCATCTGGTAGCCTCTGGTCACGAATCACAGTGCATCTGGTAGCCTCTGGTCACGAATCACAGTGCATCTGGTAGCCTCTGGTCACGAATCACAGTGCATCTGGTAGCCTCTGGTCACGAATCACAGTGCATCTGGTAGCCTATGGTCACGAATCAGTCTTTGGTTTCACAGCCCTTCCGGCGGCATCAGCAGCTTTTCCCTTGAAGTAACTGGTGCGGTCGCGGCTGTCCCAGTGGGAATCTTCCTTTCAAACGGCCATTATCGCTCTTTACCATCTGCGGCTGTTTCCTTTGTTTAACTAGCACACAAGCCTGCAGAAACAGGTGAGACTAGCAACGTCTGCAAAATAACATTCACATTTGACTGTCCGTCTTTATGAAAATGAAAGTTAAAGAATGAAAGACATGAACAAATGAGGAAAACATGAATAAATAATTTGTATTGATGCCAGGAGCAGTATAAGCCTGGGGAGATTAGCCATAATGAAGGGTTATGTTTGTGATATATTCTAGGTACAAAATCCATTAACCCTTTAGGTACAAAATACATTAACCCTTTCCCTTCTTCACCGGGAATCGAACCTGGGTTCCTGGTGCGGTGAAGCAGCACTGTGCTACCGTGCCGCCCACTTCAATGATGTTCAAACATTTCCAGCAGAGGTCAAGGTTGAGGATCTCAAGATTTGTGTGTTTATATTGAGTCAAAGAGATGAATGTCCAAGCTGCATCCTTCTGACGTATGGCCTTTGGTAGGAAAATTTAATATCTGCAATGGACAAGCAAGACAATGGTTCCTGTAAATTGGGGTGGGGTTACAAAGAACAAAGGTCTCCCAGGACTTCAACTTTCCACAAGCACATCTTTCAAAGGAACTGTTGTGCTGCTATAATCCTGTAGTGTAGTTTGCAAAATCTGCTCTGGCTTAAATCAATAGTGAAGAGTGTGCAATGTTGCCTGCAATGAAACTACACACAAACCTATTTCTTGAATCTCAGTAAAAGTATTGAGAATAGATGTCAGAGTAGTTTTTCAGCAATACAAGCAGAGAATGCTGGAAAAACTTAACAGGTGTGGCAGCATCTGTGGAAAGAGAAACAGAGTTAATGAACTCTGAAGACTCTTGGCTATATTGCACTTAGAATGCTAACTCTCTTTCTCGCTTGACAGGTGCTGCCTGAACCCACTGAGCTACTCCAGCACTTCCTGTTTTTATTTCAGATTTTCAGCATCTGCAATATTTTCTTTTTGTTTTAGCTTCAATACCCTTAGTCACACAAAGTGCCTCACTTTTTATTTTATTCATCATGGGATGTGAACATCATTGGCTAACCAAACATTTTATTGCTAATCCATAACTGCCCTTGAGAAGATGGTGGTAAGCCACTTTCTTGAAGCGCTGCGGTCCATGTGGTGTAGGTACACCGACAGTGCTATTAGGGAGGGAGTTCTAGGATTTTGATCCAGCAAAAGTTAAGGAACGACAACTTTGTTCTAAATCAGGATGGTTGGCTTGGAGGGGAACTTGCAGGTAGTGGTGATCCTATGCACCTGCTACCCTTGTCCTAGGTGATAGAGGTCAGCAGGTTTGATAGGTGCTGTCGAAGAAGCTTTGATGAATTGCTGAAGTGCATCTTATAGATGGTACACACCACTGCCACTGTGCATCGGTAGTGGAGGGAGTGAATGTTTAAAGTGGTGAATGGGGTGCCAATCAAGTGGCCTGCTTTGTCCTGGATGGGGTCAAGATTCTTGAATGTTGTTGGAGCTGTAAGATCCAAGTGCAGAGTATTTCATCACATTCCTTACTTGTGCCTTGCAGATGTTGGACAAGTTTTGGGGAGTCAAAAGGTAAGTTGCACTCCACAGAATTTCTCAGCCTCTCACCTGCTTGAATAGCCACAGTATTTATACGACAGGTCCAGTTCCCAGGATGTTGATTGTAGGAAATTCAGTGATGGTAATGCAATTGAATGTCATGGGGAGATGGTTACATTCTCTCTTGCTGGAGTTAGCCGTTGCCAGACACAAGTGACATGACCGTTATTTGCCACCTATCAACCCAAATTTGAATGTTGTCCAGGTCAAGCTACATATGGGCACAGATTGCTTCAGTATCTGAGGAGTCATGAGTGGTGCTGAACATTCACCTGCGAACACCCCCACTTTGATTTGATTTATTATTTGATTTATTACTGTCACATGTATTAACATCCAGTGAAAAGTATTGTTTCTTGCGCACTATACAGACAAAACATAGCGTTCAGAGAAGGAAACGAGAGTGCAGAATGTAATGTTACAGTCATAACTATAGAGAAAGATCAACTTAATGCAAGTTAAGTCCATTCAAAAGTCTGACAGCAGCAGGGAAGAAGCTGTTCTTAGAATCATAGAAACCCTACAGTGCAGAAGGAGGCCATTCGGCCCATCGAGTCTGCACCGACCACAATCCCACCCAGGCCCTACCCCAACATATTTTACCCGCTAATCCCTCTAAACTATGCATCCCAGGACTCTAAGGAGCAATTTTTTAACCTGGCCAATCAACCTAACCCGCACATCTTTGGACTGTGGGAGGAAACCGGAGCACCCGGAGGAAACCCACGCAGACACGAGGAGAATGTGCAAACTCCACACAGACAGTGACCCGAGCCGGGAATCGAACCCGGGATCCTGGAGCTGTGAAGCAACAGTGCTAACCACTGTGCTACCGTGCCGCCCCAAAAAAAAAGTCAGTTGGTTCGTGACCTCAGACTTTTGTATCTTTTTCCCAAAGGAAGAAGGTAGAAGAGAGAATGTCCAGGGTGCGTGGGGTCCTTAATTATGCTGGCTGCTTTGCTGAGGCACCGGGAAGTGTAGACAGAGTCAATGGATGGGAGGCTGGTGTGCGTGATGGATTGGGCTACATTCATAACCTTTTGTAGTTCCTTGCGGTCTTGAGCAGAGCAGGAGCCATACCAAGCTATGATACAAACAGAAAGAATGCTTTCTATGGTGCATCTGTAAAAGTTGGTGAGAATTGTAGCTGACATGCCAAATTTCCTTCGTCTTCTGAGAAAGTAGAGGCGTTGGTGGGCTTTCTTAACTATAGTGTCGGCATGGGGGACCAGGATAGGTTGTTGGTGATCTGGACACCTAAAAACCTGAAGCTCCCGACTCTTTCTACTTCGTCTCCATTGATGTCGACAGGGGCATATTCTCCTTTACGCTTCCTGAAGTCGATGACAATCTCCTTCATTTTGTTGACATTGAGGGAGAGATTATTGTTGCTGCACCAGTTCACCAGATTCTCTATCTCATTCCTGTACTCTATCTCGTCATTGTCTTGGATCCGACCCACTATGGTGTTGTCGTCAGTAAACTTGTGATGGAGGGAAGATTATTAATGAAACAGCTGAAGATGGTTGGGCCTTGGACACCACCATGAGGAACTCCTGCAGGGATTTCCTAGGACTGAAATTATTGACCTCCAACAACCAAAAACATCTTTCTTTGTGCTAGATCTGAGTCCAACCAGTGGAGAGTTTTCCCTGATTCCCACTGACTCCAGCTTTGCTCAGGCTCCTTGACTCAGTCAATTGGTGCCTTGATATTTCTGCTCTTCTCTTTTGTCCATGTTTGGGCTCAGGCTGTAATGAAGTCAGAAGCTGAGTGCCCTTGGCAGAACCTAAACATCAGTGATCAGGTATAGTAAAAGCAAAATATTGTGGGTGCTGGATGTTTGAAATAAAAACAGAAAATGCTGGAAAAACTCAGAAGGCCTGGCAGCTTCTGTGGAGAGTTAACGTTTCGAGTCCATGTGACTCTTCATCAGTGAGCAGGTTACTGCTGAGTAAATGCCACTTCATAGGACTGTTGAGGACTTCTATCACTTTGCTGATGATTGAGAGTAGACTGATGGGGTGGTAATTGGCTGGTTTGATTTGTCCTGCATTTGTATGACAGCACATACCTGGACAATTTTCCACATTGCTGAATAGATGCCAGTGTTGTAGTTGTAGCTGTAACTGGAACAGCTTGGTGAAGATCATACCTGCCACAAGCATAGCACTGAAAGTCTTAATGCGTCTAAAATCAATGGATGCTATTTTCCAAAACACATTGCCGACATACCTTGCGACTTAGGGAAGTTAAGTGCCCAGTGCAGGCTTAAGTCTGTCACTGGTAGAAGAGGAGAAAATGTCAGGGTCGCCAAGTAAAGCTGGAGGTTATGGCATGTATTGGGGAGGGAGATTACTTAGAATCAAAAATAAAACTTTTTAGAGACTTCTGTCAATTTCACTGACTGAATTGCTTGAAGGAATGCTAACTTCCTTCCCAGGAAGCAGCCAGCAAAATTTGGGAGGTGCACACAGCAGTGTAAATTGAAGTCCAGCTGATAAGGCAAAACATATGCACTGAATAAAGGACATTTATCTGATGATTATGTGAGTTACTGCATGTTGTCACCACCAGCCCCCTGCCACCCCCATCTGCCAGAAATTGTAGCTATATAAATAACTATAGTGAATTATCGCAATCCTTTCCCCTTTCAGTCCTGGCCAACCAACATTTACAATCAAAAGCAACTAGCACATATGTTTGTTTTGCTCCAAAAGCAGTATAGAAATGGAACATAGTAATCAGTGTTTCTCCCTATTTTGAAATTATATGCTATATTTGACAGGATATGAATAATTTTTAATTTAGAAATGTCATGTGTTTGGTCTTGACAACTTCAACCACCTAACTTTCGTTAATAGTTAGCAATGACTTTCTGGAAAAGGAAGATAAGGTCAGCATCCACCCATATTGCTGACTTGAGTTTGATCTTACATGACAAGAGTACAATAAGCTGATACTTCTATTCTTTACAGTTTTTTCCCATTGTTGTCACATTGTGAATCCTTAATCCCATCCATCCTGAAGAACAAATTATTGAGCACCGGTGTCATCAAATCCACTAATAATTAGAAAAATTGTTGGACTACACCCTGTCATCATTCAATCAATCATTGGTCACACGATGGATTCCATAGTAGTAAGGACTAAAACAGCCACTGCATTAAATATAAGTCACAGAAACAGGCCAACAGTCCAACCAGTCCATGTTAGTGTTTATGTTCCACTCAAACTAAACTTTACAGTGAAGTCACGCAATCTTCAGATGCTTGAGGGATGCATTTTATAATAAAAATTGAACTGTGCAAAAAGATCCCCCAAATATAACAGTATCACATGCTCATCAATCTGTCAGTTTTCAAACAGCATGCTTAAAAGTCTTCACCTAATTCTGTTAGGACATACCCTCATACCACGGACAGTAAGCAAACTATGACGAAGCCACTTGATCAGCCTTGACATTATCACCCATGAATCTGTGATCTAATCTTGGCCAGTAGCTCACTACCAGCTGCTCTATTATTGCTGGCCATCATTGGGATGCAGGTTTGCAGAACCACAGCCCTGCACCACAGCAAATATAGGTCTGGGTTTGGATTTTTAATTGTCATGTTGCCCTACACTATTGACCACTGCACAGGCCCATACCACCAAAAGACCAGAACTCCCAGACAACTAAATACCATATCGTCATCCTGATGCAGATATCACACTGCCCCAGATCAGGCTTTTTGTTGACCTAAAATCCACAACCATCATACTTGCCAGGCAGGCCTTAGACTTTGCAGCCATCAATCAGGCCCTGTAAAGAAAGAGAAAGAAATAACTTGCATTTATGCAGCAGTTGTCATAACAACAGGACATCTTGAAGTGCTTTCAATTAACTAATTACTTTTGAAATAAGTTTCTCAGACTCTTCCACTGAATTTCTATACTACACGTCAATTACAACCAGCCCTCAAACTATTCCTAATCATTCAATCTCCTCTCCAAGGCCTAGTTCACTGTTTGTGACTTTTGTTTGTTACGAAATTGGACGGCATGGTTGCAAAGTGGTTAGCACTGCTGCCTCACAGCGCCAGGGACCCGGATTCAATTCCAGCCTCGAGTGACTGTGTGGAGTTTGCACATTCGCCCTGTGTCTGCGTGGGTTTCCTCCGGATGCTCCGATTTCCTTCAATAGTCCAAAGATATGCAGGTTAGGTTTATTGGCCATGTTAAATTGCCCCTTAGTTTCAGGGGGATTAGCAGGGTAAAAACGTGGGTTTACGGGGATAGGGCATGGGTGGGATTGTTATTGGTGTAGGCTGTATGGACCAAATGGCCTCCTTCTGCACTGTGGGGATTCTATGAAAGGGAGTTGTTTGGTTTTGAAGTACAACAATACTATCTGACTTGCTGTTCTCATCTGACCTCTGCCATGAGGGAAGCTCTGTAAGCTGCCATCTTACAAAGAGTCTTTGAACATGAAACAGTACTCACAGGCTGCAGCAACTGCTGTCTCTCATCAGGCCTGCAATTTTCTGTATCCCCGTCCTTGATTTTCAATATATGCTCGCTCAGGCTTTGCTACAAGCTAAGATGTGGAATACCCACCCTTATGAGTGCATGTTATTGTTGTGCTTATCTGGGGAATTAACTTAATGACAAAATACAGTTTGGCTTATCAAGCCTGTTTGTTCTGCAGATGTTTTACCCAACCCAATCAACTCAAGGAAGAGTTCTGAAAGTATTTCCCTGTCCCCTCAAAGGTCATCTCCATAATGTCTACCTACACTATACATTCTTGATTGATTGCTTTCCTTGGCAGGACTTTCCAAAGGCTTAAATGAGTTACTTATATGCTTTCAACATGATCTTTCCCAGGTCGATATAAGTGGAAGATACAGTTGTAGGATTCAGGTAGCTAATTTAGCAAGCATCTCCCAGTAGACCATGAACAAAGCAAAAATCTCCTCTCCAACAAGTCCTTCAATCGCCCCTCATGATCACTGACCTTGATTTTCCATGTTCTGCTTGATTTGATTTTATTCTCACATTCCCAGCAGCACATTCCCTGAGATACTGCCTACAGTATCTCAGGGTACAATGGGATAATACAGAACCACAGAACTATCGAGTGACCATGGCTTCACTCATGGCCAAACCATTATAAATAGGTGAGGCAATTAACAATGATACAAATACATTTTACAGTCACAGTGTTAAAGATTAATATTCCTTTTCAGGAAAAATTCAGAATCCTGTTCCTAACTGCTTGTTCATGATAGTACAGTAAGGTTATACAATAACTGCATGAGCCATACAGAACAAGTTAATTTCTTGTAAAGATACAATACCATTCCACCTCATCGACCACAGACTAACCAACTGACTGACTAATGGAATGCTTCCCAAACGTAACCCCTGGGGATGTCAGTATTCTTCCCCGGAGAGTGGTGGAGACAGGGTCTTTGAATGTTTTTAAGGCAAAGATAGATACGTACTGGACTAACAAGGAACTGTGTTGCACGGCTGTGACCCAGTTATATGGGTGAAAATAGTTTTTTTGGGGAGGCTCTTCTTGAGATTTGAGGGATACTTTGAGTTTCGGAGCAACTCTCTGATTTTCAGAGGTTCCTTTATCATTTCCCATGGGGCGTTCAGGATACTATTCCTTAGTTCTTTGTTATTTTCTCTAAAATTTGAATTCTAAATACAATTCCCAACAATAAACTAAGATCAGATTAATCTCAAATTCCAATCATTTGATGCAATGAAACAGAAACCACAGGGCTACAGATAAATAGTTTGGTGCAAATCTGCAGAAATAATTAACAAAGACTGAGATCCAATTTTGTAATCTAATCAGGAATTTCAGCTATAAGCCATTTGAGCTTCACTGACAACTTAGATGAGTGTTTCATCACAATCAAAAATAAATAGCATCCTTGCAACTCATATCTGATTTATGAGACTTTGTTGGAAATATCAGTTTAAAGTTCTAAATTAATCACAAGATAATGGTCCACCATCTCTCTCCACCGTCAGTGGGGTGGGAGAGAGAATCACTCACAGTCTGGGCTGCTGCCCACCAGTGCCAGACACTCAGATGCAAACCTGTTAAAATTGAAGCCGGACAGTTATAAGCAGATTCCCCTGGGCCCAGATCGCCGGCATAGCAAGCCTCTGCCGACAGGGAAATAAGCATGGAACAGGGAGAGAGCATGGAGCCCAAGGTGTCTGGTACCTGTTTGGACCAAAACTTGCTTCTCCAGATCTGGTCTCCAGGTTTTGCCTCCCATGCTCACTATTCCTCCAATCAAAATACAGGGCAGAGAAGCAACCTTTCTTGAATTTTCACTCCATCCATCATTTAGATTTTGGGGGCTATTTATGAGATTTCCAGGATGAATTCACACCCACCCTTCCCCCCAAATCTACATAATGAACCCTGGTGAGTGGATCTCAGGTGGAGAAACTTCACAATGCTCTCTGGTTAAAGGGGATGCTACTTCAGGATCTTATCTCTTCCAGCAGCAATTACTTGCATACACAAACCAAAAATCTGTTCTGTTGCTTTAAAAGGATGACACCACATCTCTTAACTGTCCATGCCACATCGCACGTATTCTTCAATTGCTAACCTTCACCAAATTTTGTCACTAGTTACAGGAGAAAGTGTGCAAGATGCCCAGAAAAACAAGCAATGGAGGGGAGGACCCAAACCTCAAACGTAACATGCCCAAAAAAGAGCAGATCACAGAGTTCACAGGAAGACACACTGTTCTTGCTGCATGATATCGGGAAAGAATGCTGATATCAGGATCGTGACTAAATACCTATATTGTCATCATATGAAGAACCACATGGCCAGAAGTGTTTTCACCTTTAGAGACCCACAGTAATGCTCTGGGGATCTGGGTTCGAATCCCACCATGGCATATGATGAAATTTCTATTAAATAAGATTTGAAATTAGAAGTCAAATGATGACTATGAGATCATTACCAATTATCATAAAAACCCCTCTGGTCCACTAATGTTCTTTAGAGAAGGAAATCTGACGTTCTTACCTGGGCTGGCCTACATGTGACTCCAGACCCACAGCAATGTGATTGACTCTTAAAATGCCCCCTGAAATGTCCTAGCAAACCACTCAGCACAAGGGCAATTAGGAATAGGCATTACATGCTGGCCCAGTCAGCAACACCCACATCCCTTGAATGAATTGAAAAAAAACATACAAGTGAGTGTCATACCTGCAATAAAGAAGCCACCATTCTCTCTCCTCTTGTCCAGTTCCTTCCCACCTACATCCGTGATTTCTCCGATGCCCTACGCCATATCAATGATTTCCAGTTTCCTGGCCCAAACCGCCTCCTCTTCACCATGGATGTCCGATCCCTCTACACCTCCATTCCCCACCAAGATGGCCTCAAAGCTCTTCATTTCTTCATCGAACAGAGGCCTGAACAATCCCCATCCACCACCACTCTCCACCGTCTGGCTGAACTGGTTCTCATTCAACAATTTCTCCTTTAACTCGTCTCACTTCCTCCAAATAAAATGGGCACCCACAAGAGTCCCAGTTAGGCCTGTTTCTTTATGGATTATGTGAGCATTCCCTGTTCCAGTCTTATTCCAGCCCCCTCCCACAACTCCTTTTATTGGTACATCGATGACATTTCGATGCCACTTCATGCTCTTGTCTAGGCCTGGAAAAATTTATCAATTTTGCTTCCAATTTCCATCCCTCTATCACCTTCACATAGTCCATCTCTGATACTTCTCTTCCCTTCCTTGACCTCTCTGTCGCCATTTCTGGTGATAAACTGTCCACTAGTATCGATTACAAGCCCACCGACTCCCACAACTACCTTGACTACAGCTCTTCACACATCAAATCCAGTAATGACTCCATCCCATTCTCTCAGTTCCTTCACCAGCGCCGCATCTGTTTGGATTTTGTCACTTTCCAAAATAGTGCTGCTAATATGTCTTCCTTCTTCCTCAGTCATGGTTTTCCACCCACTGTTGTTGACAGGGCTCTCAACCGTGTCCAACCCAACCCCTGGACCACTGCTCTCACAAAGAACAAAGAACAGTACAGCACAGGAAACAGGCCCTTCGGCCCTCCAAGCCTGTGCCGCTCCTTGGTCCAACTAGACCAATCGTTTGTATCCCTCCATTCCCAGGCTGCTCATGTGACTATCCAGGTAAGTCTTAAACGATGTCAGCGTGCCTGCCTCCACCACCCTACTTGGCAGCGCATTCCAGGCCTCTGTGTAAAAAACATCCCTCTAATATCTGAGTTATACTTCGCCCCTCTCACCTTGAGCCCGTGACCCCTCGTGAACGTCACTTCTGATCTGGGAAAAAACTTCCCACCGTTCACCCTATCTCTCCCCTTCATAATCTTGTACACCTCTATTAGATCTCCCCTCATTCTCCGTCTTTCCAGGGAGAATAACCCCAGTTTACCAAATCTCTCCTCATAGCTAAGACCCTCCATACCAGGCAACATCCTGGTAAATCTTCTCTGCACTCTCTCTAACGTCTCCACGTCCTTCTGGTAGTGCGGCGACCAGAACTGGACACAGTACTCCAAATGTGGCCTAACCAGCGTTCTATACAGCTGCATCATCAGACTCCAGCTTTTATACTCTATACCCCGTCCTATAAAGCCACGCATACCATATGCCTTCTTCACCACCTTCTCCACCTGTGTTGCCACCTTCAAGGATTTGTGGACTTGCACACCTAGGTCCCTCTGTGTTTCTATACTCCTGATGACTCTGCCATTTATTGTATAACTCCTCCCTACATTATTTCTTCCAAAATGCATCACTTCGCATTTATCCGGATTAAACTCCATCTGCCACCTCTCCGCCCAATTTTCCAGCCTATCTATATCCTGCTGTATTGCCCGACAATGCTCTTCGCTATCCGCAAGTTCAGCCATCTTCGTGTCATCCGCAAACTTGCTGATTACACCAGTTACACCTTCTTCCAAATCATTTATATATATCACAAATAGCAGAGGTCCCAGTACAGAGCCCTGCGGAACACCACTGGTCACAGACCTCCAGCCGGAAAAAGACCCTTCGACCACTACCCTCTGTCTCCTATGGCCAAGCCAGTTCTCCACCCATCTAGCCACTTCTCCTTGTATCCCATGAGCCTTAACCTTCTTAACCAACCTGCCCTGTGGGACTTTGTCAAATGCCTTACTGAAATCCATATAGACGACATCCACGGCCCTTCCTTCATCAATCATTTTTGTCACTTCCTCAAAAAACTCCACCAAATTTGTAAGGCACGACCTCCCTCTTACAAAACCATGCTGTCTGTCACTAATGAGATTGTTCCGTTCTAAATGCACATACATCCTCTCACCCCCTCTCCTCCCTCCCAAAACCAGGATAGGATCCTCCTTGTCCTTACTTTTCATCCGACCAGTCTGCACACTCAAAGGATCATCCTCTGCCATTTCTGCCAACTCCAGCATGATGCCCTACCCAACCCATCTTCCCCTCATCCCCCCCATCAGCATTCTGCAGGGACTGCTCTCTCCGGGACACCCTGTTCCACTCCTCCATCACACCCAACATCTCACCCTCTGCCCACGGCACATTCCAATGCAATCGTATAAGGTGTAACACCTGCCCCTTTACCTCCTCCCTGCGCACCATCCCAGGTCCTAAACACCCCTTTCAGGTGAAGCAGCGCTTTACATGCACCTCCTTCAATCTGGGCTATTGCATTCGCTGCTCCCAATGCGGTCTACTCTACATCGGAGAGACCAAACATAGACTGGGTGATCGCTTTGCTGAACAACTTCGGTCCGTTTGCAAGCGGGACCCAGACCTTCCTGTCGCTTGTCACTTCAACACACCACCCTGCTCTCCTGTCCACATGTCCATCTTAGGTCTTTTGCAATGTTCTAGTGAACCCCAATGCAAACTAGAGGAACAGCACCTCATCTTCCGATTGGGCACTGTACAGCCTTTTGGACTGAACATTGAGTTCAACTTCAGAGCATGAACTCTCTCCTCCACCTTCACCCCATTTCCATTTATTTTATTCCATTTCATCTCCTTCATCCATTTCATCATCCTTCTTTTTCACTTCTATTTTTCCACTTCTCCATTCTAGCTCTCCTCCTTTCTGCACCGTCCCCACGCCCCCACCCTTCCCCTCACCTTCACTGCAACTGCCACATTCCTCAGGCAGTCCTTTACCAAATTGTACCTCTGTTCTGTCACTCTCACATTCTGATCAATTGATGGACACTCGTAGCACCTTCTCAGGTTCTGTATCCTCATTTACATTCCCTTTGTCCAATTCCATACCAACCCTCCTCCCCCCACCACCACCGTAGTATAAATCTCTGCTGATTGTCTTTGCTCTTAGCTGTGACAAATGGTCATCTAGATTCGAAACATTGGCTCGATTCTCTTTCCACAGAAGCTGTCAGACCTGCTGAGATTTTCCAGCATTTTCTGTTTTTGTTTCAGATTGCAACATCTGCAGGATTTTGCTTTTAACCTAATCTAACTATCCAGCCACCTTTAAGGATCTGTGGACAGGCATTCCAAGGACCCTCTGTTCCTTTACACTTCTCAGTATCTTACCATTTATTGTGTATTCCTGCTTTGTTAGCCTTCCACAAATGCATTAACTCACACTTCTCCATTTGTCATAGTTCTGTCCATCTGACCAGTCCATTAATATTTTCTTGCATATCACAGAATATCCCAGGCCTGGTTGTAAAGATGACACCTACTGGAAACAGCCTTTCAGTCACAAAACACATATCGACCATTATCCTTTGCTTCCTGCCTCTGTGCAAATTTTGAATCCAACTTGCCATTTTGCCATGGATCCCAAAGGCTTTTACTTTTGTTGCCAGTGTGCTATGTGGGACCATAACAAACGGCTTGCTAAAATCCATATAGACATCAACAAACGCACTACCTGCATCGACTATCTGCATCTGTTACCTCCTCAAAAAAATCCAATCATATCAATCAGACACCACCTTTGTTACGACGCACCCCAGGTAAGGTTCCACTAAGTTGTTGATCCAAGTAAGACCCCTCATCTGTCACTGTCTGGCTGGGATATCTGCAAATTGTTACAATCCCAGATGAGGAAGGATAAATTGGCTTCCTGTCTTTATTCCACCTCCTCTGTTGGTTGCAACATGATTCAATCCACAAAAGGATCCCTTTTCACAGATACCTTTCCCTAAAAAAAGCCAATTTAACCAGACGTCTTGAGTTAAAGACAGAGTGAGTTTATTAATTATTAAAGAAAATGACAAAACACATGCATAAACATTCATCAGACTGGAAGGGAGAATTGAGTTCAAAGTAAGTAAATATTTTTAAAAGGGTATGCGCAACAGTCCTTGACCCATAAGGGGTAGATAATTGAGCATTGCATCAAGATTCCAGACAACTTGACTTCAGTAGTCGAATAGTCAGTTTTGCAGAGAAGCTACCCAGTTCTCTTTTCAACTGCAGTCTTTGCAGAGAGAGAGGTTGGGATATATCTGCAACACGTCTATTTGCAGGGGTGCTGAGAGTGAGCTTGCTGGATTTTACTTCCGTGTCAAAACATCCAGCACAATATACCCACAGAGCACACACCTACAGACAACCTGGGACAGCTTTTCAGCTTGTTTTTAACCCAGTCTTTGTTTATTCCAACTGGGAAAGCAAATCCATCTGGGCAGGGAATTTCTTGATGAGATGGCCATTATGTCCCACTGTCTCTGGATTCTTTTAGAAGTAGCTTGTCTGGTAACAGGATGGGTTCCATTGTCTCTTAGAGAATCACCCTGCAGTAATTCATTCAGTGGTTTAAGAAAATTTAGATCTTATTAAAGCTAAGTATTTTCAGATGTAATTTGGTGGTTTTTTCCTTCATTATTATGATGCATTCCCTTAAAATATCTGTGCTGCCTTAGATTAATCTGTGTCTTTCCAAATGAAGATTTGTCCTGTCTCAGAAATTTTGCAACAATTTTACCATCACTGAGTTTAGGGTGACTTGCTTATAAATACTCGAGCCCCTTTCTTTTTTAAATGATGGTACAATTTTAAGCTATCCTACACCCTTCTGCCACCACATCTATAGCCAAAATGGTTTGGAAAATGATGATCAGAGTCTCTGCTTTTTCCTCTCTTGCTTCCTTTAACATCATGTGATACATTTCATTGGGGCCTGCAGATTTATCCATTTTCAAAAATGCTAAACTCTTGATATTTCCTCTCACTACGCACCGGGGCTGGATTATTTACTCTGCTTATACTGGGCTGGCCCTGTTTGATTTTACATTTGTGCCTTAAATGACCTTTAAACTTCACATCAAGTTACATGTTTGTGTCCTACGTGCGGGAAGTAAAATGTGGGAAGTAAAGTGACTTTCTTCATAATCTCCCTAATCTCCCACTCTACTCCATTAGCCTTGAAAAAAATACTCCAACCATTCCATATACTGTACCCAGTTCTCAGTTGCCACGTCGAAGGCTTCTAGCTTCTCAGAGAGGCATGCCTCCTCCCTCTTTTTCAGATTTGGATTGATCTGATTCACTCTGCAGTTTTGCAATGACTTTCTCTTCGAATTCATCACAGAAAACAGAGTCGCTCTGATTTGCCTAATGATCAATGCAGTATTGCAAGGAATGGTACCACAAGTTAGTATAATGAACTAAAATGGTTTATTTACAAGCAGATAAATATACAGAGTACTTTCACAATGTTAACACTTCCAGCTCTAGAATCTACTCTGGCTGCAAAAGCCCACACTTAGCACTGAGATCTCCACGCTCGTTCCTCAATGGGTGATCATATCACATGACCCCCCGATGTACACCCCTTAAAGGGGCCGGCTACTACAGACTTCCATGAATTGGCAGGGATGTTTGACCTCTTTAACGACAGAGTAAAAGGCTGACCATGTACACCAGTTGCTGCTGTTACTTGTACTTTTCTTGAATTTGCTGCACAGTGAAAATCACACCAGTGGCATCTCTCAATAAGCGAAAACTGCACTGTGACGCTGGAAGGAGCTCCTTGGCCACTAGGAAGACACAGTTGAGGATCATCCTTGCAATTATCTTTCCTATGGCAGACATCAGGGAGAATCTTCTGTAGTTACTGCAATCATTGTGGTGATGGTGGCATAGTGGCAGTGTCACTGTACTAGTAATCCAGAAGCCCAGGCTAATACTCTGGGGATAGTGTTCAAATCCCATCACAGCAGCTGTGGAACTTAAATTCAATTAATAAATCTGGAATTGAAAGCTAGTCTCAGTGACGGTGACATGAAACTATCTTCATTTGTTGTTAAAGTCCCATCTGGTTCACAAATATCTTTGAGGGAAGGAAATCTATGCCATTACTTAGACTGACCTACATATGATTTGAGACCCACAGTAATGTAGTTGACTCTTAACTGCTCCCCGAAATAGCCAAGCAAGCCACTCAGTTCAAAGGCAATTAGGGATGGGCAACAAATGCTGGCCTTGGCAGACATTCCCACATCCCAGGAAAGAATAAGGGTAAATAATTAGACATGACTCCCTTCTTGAATGTAGTCATAAACACTGATGTATCACACCTGCAAAGCATTACTGTCAACTTGATTGGCACCCCAACCTGTAGGATGCATTGCAAAAACTTGCCAAGACGTCTTCAGCAGTACCTCCCAAGCCTGCAGCTTCCCACACTTAAAAAGACAACAGTAACAGGTGCATGGGAATACCATCATCTCCAAATTCCACTCCAAGTCACACACCATCCTTGGACACTGTTGCTTCATTGTCAATGGATCAATAAATGAAACTTTCTATTCATCAGCATTGTGGTTTCCTTCACCACATGGACTGCAGCATTTCGCAACAAGGCCTACCACTAACTCCTCAAAGACAATTAGGGTAAGAATATAGATCTGGTGTTTGTAATAATTCATGCATAAAATACGAGTCGTGACTATTATTCATTTATTGTGACTAACTTGTACTGTGTCTGCTCATTAACTAAAATCCGGGAATCAAAGTATGATTTTATAAGGTTGTCCTCCTGTCACAGAATCTTTCCTTCCAGGATCCAGGGGTAATATTTAATGGAGGTGAGGGAATTCTTGCCCGCCAGCTGGAGAGCCAGAGAAAGCCCTCTTTTAGGGAAGGAATGTCATAATAAGTGCCCTTAACTGGACAATTAGAGACTAGCAGCTCTATTGAATGGCAGTGTCACTCGAGAGGCAGTGGCTTCTGAGGATACACCCACTAGTGGCCTAGCATTGTCATTGGATTCCCAGGACACAGGTAAGAGAAGGCAGGAGAGCGATTAACAGCAAGAGCAGGAGATGACTCTCAGCAGGGACCCACCCCCACCTTTGAAAGAGGGTAGCCTGCAGGACTCCACAAGCAACCCCACACAAATGTGCATCTCCTGCTCCCAGCATGGCAAGCCCCTACCTGCTGCTGGGTTGAGTTAATTAATGCCCAGATGGCAGGGCGAGTAGGCTGTCAATGGGCCTTCTTGTCACATGTTGTCACATGTTTAATCAGGACGGAAGCAGGAATGTGACAGGACCCACAACCGCCATCTCCCTACCGCCAAACCCGCCATGGGGGAAGACATCAAATTTCACAGCAGCGGTGTGTAATTCCACTTGTAAAATTGTCCCCATGGACTCCTATTCAAAGTCCACGGCATTGGAATACAGAATACTGAAAGGCCTGGATTGTGTGGAAGAATACTGAAAGGCTTGGATAGAGTGGACGTGGGGAAGATGTTTCCATTAGTAGGAGAGACTAGGACCTGAGAGCACAGCAGAGTAAAGGGACTGTCCTTTAGTACTGAGATGAGGAGGAATTTCTTCAGCCAGAGGGTGGTGAATCTATGGAATTCATTGCCACAGAAGGCTGTGGAGGCCAGGTCATTGAGTTCATATAAGACAGAGATAGATAAAGGGATCACGGGGAAAAAGCAGGAGAATGAGGTTGAGAAATTTATGAGCCATCACTGAATGGCGGAGCAGACACAACAGGCCGAATGGCCTAACACTGCTCCTATATCTTATGGTCTTGTGGATGGATGGGCAGCTTGGCACATGACAAGAATGTTTTTTTAAAAAAGCCTTTGGAGAAAAAAAATCCTGATTTCCTAAAAGACGATATGTACAGGAATAGCCTATTCATTCCTTCAACTTTGTTCCGCCATTCAATTAGAACAAGGTTTATCTGCATCTTAACTCCATTTTCCCATGTTGGTTCTTTCCCCTTAGCGCTGTACCATCCACTGCTCTAAGTGTTCAGAGTCATGGAACCACAAACAAAGTAGAAAGATTCCAAACACACTTTGACAACAATAAAAGTTAGTCTCAAGTCAAATTTGAACACTTATATTTCGCTGGTATGACAGCACAGATACTTCCGATAAGGTAGGGAACAGTAAGGTAATCCTCAGTTAAGATGCCATTTAAAACAAAATGTGGCAGACCGGATACTATTGGAAACATATCCTGCACTTCCCAATAACACTTTCCTACTGTGTTGTCAAACAGCTTTGCATGGAAATAATTAGACTATGACTATTTAATTACATAATTAATTCCCAGTTTACAGGGTGCAATGTGGTATTCACAGCAATATGAGGTTAGAAAAGTTTAAAGTTTTTAAAGTTTAAAGTTTATTTATTAGTGTCACAAGTAGGCTTACATAAACACTGCAATGAAGTTACTGTGAAAATCGCCTAGTCCGGCACCGGTTCAGGTACACTGAGGGAGAATTTAGCATGGCCAATGCACCTAACCAGCACATCTTTTAGACTGTGGGAGGAAACCAGAGCACCCGGAGGAAACCCACACAGACATGGAGAGAACGTGCAGACTTGGCACAGACAATGACCCAAGCCAAATCAAACCCGGATCTCTGGTGCTGTGAGGCAGCAGTGCTAAACACTGTGCCACCATGCCGCCCATGAAGGATGTAGAATTCATGGAATTGGCAGAGTACTTTGCAAAAGAACTGCTGAAGAATGTTTGAACTGATTGATGCGCGATATAACTCACGAGGCTAGAGATGCTCAAGGAAATAAAGGCTTTTATTTACTATTACAATGAAGCTACCATATATAGTACACGATCCCAGACTGAGGGGTCCCAGACAGAGCAGTGACCTTTATACCTCTCCCAGGAGGCGGAGCCCGACTGGGATGTACCATAATAACTATAATACAGGTAGAACAGCCCAACCCTAACCCCAACAGTAACAAGTAGAACAACCCAACCCTAACCCCAACAGCAACATATATACAGACTCATAGTACTGGCCAGACCCTGGCTCAGTACTACCTGGTGGGAACCAACGATGGTTCACCACATTCACCCCTCCTTTGAAAACAAAGGCTGGCGGGGTACAAAAAAAAACACAGAATAATTTGTCATCAGTCTATATGTTCAGACGGTCAGGGGGGACCGCACCGTTGTTGTGACCTCCTCAACTCCAGCGATGACACCGGAGTAGGCACTCGCGGTGGTGTTCTCCCCAAGGCGATGTCCAACGGTTCCTCCGCTGTCTCACGGGCCGGTTGACCCCGAGGTGATGTCAATCCGTTGAGTTCAGGCACGCCTTGAAGTGGCGACCATCTCCTGGACTCAGGCAAGCTGTACACGGGAGTGAAAGGGTTAAGTGATGGTCCCGATGCTGCCCGCGCCGCGTCAGGAGGGGAAACAATAGTTGGGGGATCTCTAACAGGAGGTATGGGAGCGACAGGGGTTTCCAAGTCCCCTGCTGGCACCAGGTCTCAAATCGAGACCATGTCCTCTCGCCCGTCAGGGTATGCCACATAGGCATACTGAGGGTTGGCGTGGAGGAGATGGACCTGTTCAACCAAAGGGTCGGACTTGCGGGCCCTAACGTGTCGCCGCAGGAGGACCGGTCCTGAGTACGTCAACCAAGACGGTAATGAGGTCCCAGAGGAAGACTTCCGAGGGAATGAAAACAGCCTCTCATGGGGAGTAGCGTTGGTTGCCGTACACAGGAGTGAGCGTATGGAGTGGAGCGCATCAGGGAGCACCTCTTGCCAACGGGAGACTGGAAGGCTTTTTGACTTCAACGCCAGTAAGACAGCCTTCCAGACTGTAGCATTCTCACGTTCCACCTGTCCGTTACCCCTAGGGTTGTAGCTCGTGGTTCTACTCGAGGCAATCCCGTATGAGAGCAGGTATTGCCTCAAGTCATCACTCATGAACGACGAGCCCCTATCGCTGTGGATGTAGCAGGGGTACCCGAACAGGGTGAAAAGATCACGAAATGCCTTGATAACCGTGGCAGCGGTTGTATCAGAGCAGGGAATGACAAAAGGAAATCTCGAGTACTCATCAATGATGTTGAGGAAGTACACATTCCAATCTGTCGAGGGAAGGGGGCCCTTAAAGTCCACACTCAGTCTTTCGAAGAGACGAGTGGCCTTAACGAGTTGTGCCCTGTCAAGTCGGTAAAAGTGCGGTTTGCATTCCGCGCATACCCGGCAGCTTCTAGTTATGGACCTGACACCCTCCACCGAGTAGGGTAGATTCCGGGCTTTTACGAAGTGGTAGAGCCGAGTGACCCCTGGATGGCAGAGGTCATTGTGGAGAGCCTGCAAACGGTCCTCCTGCATACTGGCGCATGTTCCACGCGACAGGGCATCCGAGGGCTCATTGAGTTTCCCTGGGCGATACATGATGTCGTAATTATAGGTGGAGAGTTCGATTCTCCACCTCAAGATCTTGTCGTTCTTGATCTTGCCCCATAACGTGTTATTGAACATGAACGCCACGGACCGCTGGTCCATGATCAGGGTGAACCGTTTTCCCGCCAAGTAATGGCGCCAATGCCGGACGGCCTCCACAATGGCCTGGGCCTCCTTTTCCACCGCTGAATGTCGAATTTCGGGGTCTTGGAGGGTGCGAGAAAAAAAGGCGACGGGCCTGCCCACCTCGTTAAGTGTGGTGGCCAGGGCGAAATCAGATGCATCGCTCTCCACCTGAAAGGGGATGGACTCATCGACAGCGTGCATCGTGGCTTTCGCGATGTCGGCTTTTAGTTTATCAAAGGCCAAACGAGCCTCTGGTGCTAGGGGAAAAGAGGTAGACTTGATGAGCGGACGGGCTTTGTCCGCGTAATTGGGAACCCACTGTACGTAGTAAGAGAAGAAGCCTAAGCATCTTCTCAGTGCTTTTGCGCTAGTAGGCAGGGGAAGTTCAAGGAGGGGACGCATACGATCTGGATCAGGGCCGATGACCCCGTTTTCCACCACGTATCCGAGGATGGCTAAGCGGCGCGTACGAAATACACACTTCTCCCTGTTGTAGGTCAGTTTCAGGCGAGATGCAGTGCGTAGGAATTTAAGGAGATTGGTATCGTGGTCCTGCTGGTCATGGCCGCAGATGGTGACGTTATCCAGGTACGGGAAGGTAGCCCGCAGTCCGTTATGGTCCACCATTCGGTCCATGGCACGCTGGAAGACCGAAACCCCATTGGTGACACCAAAAGGCACCCTTAGAAAATGGTACAAGCGACCATCCGCCTCAAAAGCCGTGTATTGTCGGTCCTCTGGGCGAATGGGGAGCTGGTGGTAGGCAGACTTTAGGTCGATGGTGGAGAACACCCGGTACTGCGCAATCTGGTTGACCATGTCAGAAATGCGCGGGAGGGGATACGCATCCAGCTGCGTGTATCTATTAATGGTCTGACTATAGTCAATGACCATCCCGGGGTTTGTTCCCACTCTTGACCACCACGACCTGCGCTCTCCAAGGACTAGCGCTAGACTGTATGATCCCTTCCTTGAGGAGCCGCTGAACCTCAGATCGAATGAAGATCCGATCCTCAGCGCTGTAACGCCTACTCTTAGTCGCGATGGGCTTGCAGCCTGGCACAAGATTCTGGAATAGGGAGGGTGTGGTAATCTTCAGCGTCGAGAGGCTACAGGCGGGGCGCGTTGGGCAATTTGGAGGCTGCTGTTCTCCCACTGAAAGCGGAGGGAGTGGCCCACCGTACTGCAGGGTTACACTCTTCAAGTGGACCATGAAATTTAGTCTGAGGAGTATTGGCGCGCAAAGGTGCGGTAACACCAGGAGCTTGAAGCCCTTGTAAACCGTGCCCTGCACCTTTAAATTTACCACGCAACTCCCTAGCACGGTGACAGACCGGACCTTGATGCCATCGAAATCGTCTGCTTGACAGGTTGGATCTGGAGGCCACACCGCTTCACAGCGTCTGGGTGAATAAAACTCTCCGTGCTCCCGCTGTCAAACAGACAATAAATCAAGCGTTTGTTTCCCTGTTTGTCCATCATGGACTTGTCGAGTCTGTGAGGCTTTGCCTGGTCCAGGATAATCGACGCCACCGTTGGTTCGTGAGCGCCACTGCAGACAGCTGAGATGGATGAAGATGACCCCTGCTGGTCGTTCGCGGTTGGTGCCGACCAAAATGGCTGCTCCCATAGGTCGCACGTGGGCGATGGCGCCAAAATCAGCGACCCCTGGTGGTCGCGCGTCTCTTGCGACTCCGTCGTCTGGAATGGCGACGTCCTGGCCTCGCACATGGAGGAAACCCTCGACGATGCCGACGACGAGGAACCCGGCTCCGGGGAGTCGCAGGCTGCACTGCTATTCCTGGAAGTAAGTTTGGATCGACATACCTTCGAATAATGCCCCTTCTTGCCGCAGGCGGAGCACAACACCGCTTTAGCGGGGCATCGCTGCTGAGTGTGCTTCACTCCCCCACAGAAGTAACACCGCGGGCCGCCTGGAGCTGCTGCCGTCGTCAGGCCCGAGTGTGGGCACGCCATCACACAGCTTTTCGGACCCGAGGGACGAGGTGGGATCTGCGACTGCTCCTGCCACGCTGTCTCCACGTGGTCTTCGGGATACAACGCTAGGCTTTTGGAGGCCGTCTCCAACGTATCCGCTAGTTCTATCGACTTAGTGAGATCAAGATTACCTTGCTCCAACAGTCTGAGTCGGATATAAGATGATCCGATTCCCGCCACAAACGCATCTCGAGCGAGGTCATTCATGTTCTGGTCTGCCGACACTGCTTTGCGGTTACAGCCCCTGGCTAGCTGTAGAAGCTCGCACGCGTACTGTTCCATCGTTTCGCCGGGCTGCCGTCGTCAAGTGGCTAAAATATATCGAGCATGCATCTCGTTTGGCAGTTTAATGCAGCGCTTCTTAAGAAGCTCGAGGGCCCCTTTGTAGTCGGTGGCCGCTCGGATCGCTAGATATACGGCGTCGCTTACCCTCGCGTGGAGGACCCGGAGTCTGTCGTCGTCTGTGGTGACCGCTGCGGAGGCTGCGAGGTAGTCCTGAAAACATTTCAACCAGTGGTTGAAGGTGTTAGAGGCGCCCGCCGCACGTGGGTCCAGTGTAAGACGTTCGGGTTTTAACATTTGCTCCATACTCTCTGTATCGTTTTCCTTTTTTTTAACGACGAGAGTTTAACTAATCGTAAATAAAATTGATGCGCGATATAACTCACGAGGCTAGAGATGCTTTTATTTACTATTACAATGAAGCTCCCATATATAGTACACAATCCCAGACTGAGGGGTCCCAGACAGAGCAGTGACCTTTATACATCTCCCAGGAAGCGGAGCCCGACTGGGATGTACCATAATAACTATAATACAGGTAGAACAGCCCAACCCTAACCCCAACAGTAACAAGTAGAACAACCCAACCCTAACCCCAACAGCAACATATATACAGACTCATAGTACTGGCCAGACCCTGGCTCAGTACTACCTGGTGGGAACCAACGATGGTTCACCACACTGATCATGTGCTGTAAAAATGCTGTTAAAATGCACACAGGATCCTTGGCTTAAAAATACTGGCAAAATATACATATGCCAGATTTTTCTTTTAAACCTTCATAAAGCATTAGTTAAGCCTCAGCTACAGCATCATGTCTTATTCGGCGGGGGGGGGGGGGGGGGAACTACACTTTCAAAAGGATGTTAATACCTTGGAGGGGGTGCAATGGAGACATACAAGAATACAAGAATTATATATTACAGATAAGGGACTTCAGTTATTTGGAGAGTGTCATGGATTTGCCTGGTAACAGCAAGACCTAGAATTAACAAAAGGAATGATGGGATGTAATCTATCTAACAGCAAGGGAAAATCTGCCAGCAGCCCACACTCAAAGGGACTGATGAGATGGTCATTTTCTCAGTAACAAGATTAGCAGACATCTAGATAAGATCCGATGTAAATATCCCTATCTTCAGGAAGCAGTTTACCAAGCTGAATAAGATAAGGGGAAGTATACAGATGCTAATTTTCGAGAGTCAGAAATGTAGGAGAGACAGACAGATCAATATACAATGAGCAGAATCAAAGAGAGCCAAGGGTATAATCGTCAACTCATGCAGAAGCAAGGCCGGTTGAATATATCACAGGAAGTCCAGGATAATATCTTACAGCAATCCAGCTAACAGCAGAGCTCCTTTTTAAGGTCTTACACCAAAGTTAGACCATAAACCTTTCTAAAGACAGTTTACCTATCTTCACTCAGTAGCACCGTGCTGGAGGTCTGCGCTTAACTGCCTCGTGACACGATCGCTTTCCCCTACTTGCCGCCATTTCTGTGGCCCCTCCCACTGGAGCAACGGCCGCCGCCGCTGACGTCACCTGCGCGTGACGTCACAGAAGTCCACGTGCCTCCAACTCCTGCCATCTCGGTGGTCGGCGGATCAACCCGCGCTCCCGCCGATTCCCGCGCGAGGGACTGGCCGTGAGACGAGCCGGAGCGCGCTCGCGGTCACCCACTGACCGCGCTCGAGACCCCGGTCGGAGTGCGCTCATGGTGAATCACTAACGTCCGCGCGGGGCGCGCTCCCGCCAGCCCTCTTACGTCACGGGCTTGCCGGCGAAGGCGCATTGGTGGCAGTTGAGGTTGGCCCTGTGAGCAGTGTAACTGGTGGACGGAGTAGTTGGTTGACGGAGCGGTTGGGAAGGGGTAACATCGCTTGGGAAGCTCCCTTTCCGCTTCTCCCTCCCAATACTGCCTGGATGTCGGTGGTTGTGCCTGGCGCGAGTAGGGGGCCTGAGGTGAGTTTGATGGAGGGAAGCAGAGCGGCGGCCATGTTCTTGTGCAAGTGCTCTGGGACCGCGAGTGTCAGGCGACAAAAAATAAACGAAAACCCACCGTTTAAAATTGCCTAACCACACAATCATTGAACACAGATATGGGCCCGGAGCCCATGTTTCGGTCATTTTGAAGTGTTTGTGGGCATGGGAAGTTAATGAGACTCCCCGAGGGTGAAGCCACGAGGGAGAGAGGGCGGGATCATTCCCGCTCACAACGAAAAGCCTCGAATCACATATTGGGCAAAATCAGTAAACTTCTGTTAAGAGTATGTGTAGAATCAGCATCTTCGTCAAGTTCCAGTATCCGTGAGGTTCAAGCGCGATGGATCAATTTGTGGTTTTGGGGGCGATTAAAATAAAAAGGCGAATTAACTGCAAGTGTTGGAAATCTGTACAGGCTAAAAGGCAAGTCAGTGCTTGGGGCGGTAAGCCTTTATAGGAATGCCCCACGACATGATTTCTAGCATTCGTTGTTCAAAATGCAACGTCATATTCGGTCTATCTGAATTGTCAAAGTGGAACAGTTTGAATTGTCTTTAAGTACACGGATATGTTACAAAACCCTATTGTTCCTCATTTTATGTCTGCTATACGAGAATGTAGAATAGGTGAATGTGAGTTGGATGATTAACTTATCAGTTGAGCCAATACTCTGGTCACTTGCTACTCTCTCCAAAAGAAGTAATTTTAAGATGAACAGAAATCCATAAATTCATAATTCAGAATAGTAAGTGTAACAGAGGCAGGCAGACCAATTTTGTTGCAGCAAAATTCTGAATTTCTTAGAATGATTTATTTTTACGTTTTAAAGCCTTCACAAAATTACCTTGAGAGTTCTGACAGGAGGTTTCCTGATGCAAAATTAAAGATATCGGCTGGTCTGTGTTGCGTCTGTTACACGATGTAGTTGGTAGACTTGCCAAACCCCTTTAGTTCTTAATTGTTTACCTTTGAACCATTTTTCCCAATAAATGCTTCAATCATACTTAGATTGAACAATTTATTTGAATATCGCTATTTTTAACTACTGCAGTCCATCGGAAGAATGTGGGTTTCATCAAATAAGGTCAAATAGCTCTCTGTTGCCTCTTACCTGTAGGGTGATGCACTAAGATGCTCAAAAGGAGTTAGCTATTGACATTGCGTGAACTGTTTTGATGCCATATCTGTTTTGCTTCTATCCATTTACTGAGACTTACATTTATAAAACATTTGTAACATAGAACAATTTCCAAAGATGCTTCAACAGATGTATAATTAGACAAATATGAATTCAAAGCCAAGGAAAAGGGGAATGGATGAGGTGATGAAATTTGAAGTTTGAGAGAAAGCTGGAAGGATTGAGGGGCTGAATTCCAAAGCCCAGCTGCCAATGGAAGGGTGAAGCTGGGGAAGGTTAGAAGCACAAACGGTCAAAGCCAGAGAAAGCAAATAGTTGGGTTGGGTGGGGTGGTTAGGGTTGGAGGGAAGATAGAGATGAGACTTCTATTTCAATGAGATCTGTTACCAAATTTTCACATGACATGCTTCAACATACCATGTTCCATTTGTACTTAACATCTTAAGAGACTCCTGGATGAGTACATGGGACTTAATAGGATGGAGGGTTACAGGCATGCCTAAAAGGTAGGGATATGTTCGGCACAACTTGTGGGGCCGAAGGGCCTGTTTTGTGCTGTAGTTTTTCTATGTTTCTATTTCTAGCAGTTTTTTTCAATACTTGGTTTCCTTTGGGAATTTTTGCAATGTAGATTTTTTGTACACATTACTTATATCTGTTAAAATTTCCAATATCTGCAGGACTTTAATTCGCTGTCACTTCTATTCCAGGAGTGCCCACCTGGAAGGTGTTCTCTTCTCTCCGATGGGATTTCTGTTTCTTTTGCCTTTTTCGTCTTTGGTTTCCGTTTCACTTTTCATATTTCATCAAATGTCTACCAAATTTCATTTTGACAGATCTCTTTTTCAACAGCTATCTCATCCTTCATGTTTTGGATCCAGCCACAAATACAAAAAGATGTTCAGCATTCCTCAACCACTACTCTTGTTCCTAATAAAGGTCACTAAACTGAATTGTTAACTCCGTTTCACACTCAATGTATGCCGCCATACCTGCTGAGTATTTCCAGCATTTTCTGAAAAGCATATTTTGTTTGCGTTGAATGATTCTTCAGCAGAAATCCATAACGACCTGGAGCTTGATTTTGCCTCCTGAGGTCAGGAAACCAACGTTGGGACCATTTTTGGTTCTTGGCATCGGGGAGGGGTGGTTGCAGGAGGAAGTAGTCACAGCTGAGAGCTTTGTGGATGCAGGCTGCTAATTAGTTGGAGGGTGGGTTGAGCATTTTGATGCAGGATGGAGGTGGAATTCTGCAAGTGTGGGCCTCATTTGAAGATATCACAACATCCATTACTGTGATACCAGTGTTTCAGGAGGAGGAGAATCAAGTCTGCCACCCAAGCCAGGGCTATCCTCAGTTCTTTAATGCTGATCAAAGAGTTCTGGGGAAGACCATGAAGAGAGGAGAATGTCCTCTTTCTGGAGTTGGAAGGAGAAACCACATAGCCATGCCAGCTTTGTTTGGCTAAGACCTGTCAGCTGTGTTCCGTAGAAATTGGAGTGAGCGCCATAAAGGTTCATTGCACTCACCTTTACAGAGTGAAGTGCAATGATAGACCCTGATGACAAATCTCTGGGGTAACAAAGAGAAGAAAGACAATCACAGCACAGGAACAGGCCCTTTGTACCTCCTAGCCTGTGCATACCATGCTGCACATCTGAACTAAAGCCCCCTACCCTTTTGGGGACCATATCACTCTATTCTCATCCTGTTGATGTATTTGTCAAGACGCCCCTTCAAAGTCACTATCATATCTGTTTCCACTACCTCCCCTGGCAGCGAGTTCCAAGCACCCACCATCCTCTGTGTAAAAAAAAAACTTGCCTCGTACATCGTTAAACCTTGCCCCCCGCACCTTAAACCTATGTCCCCGAGAAATTGACTCTCCTATCCTGAGAAAAAGCTTCTGACTATCCACTCTGTCTACACCCCTCATAATCTTGTGGCCTTCTATCAGGTCACCCCTCAACCTCCATCGTTCCAGTGATAACAAACCAAGTTTCTCCACTCTCTCCTCATAGCTAATGCCCTCCATACCGGGTAACATCCTGGTAAATCTTTTCTGTTCTCTCTCCAAAGCCTCCATATCCTTTTCGTAGTGTGGCAACCAGAATTGAGCACTATATTCCAAGTGTGGCCTAACTAAGATTCTATAAACCTGCAACATAACTTGCCAATTTTTAACTTCAATGTCCTGGCTGATGAAGGCAAGCATGCCACATGCCTTCTTGACTACCTTCTCCACCTGCATTGCCACTTTTAGTGACCTGTGTACCCAGATCCCTCTGCCTATCAATACTCTTAAGGGTTCTGCCATTTACTGTATATTTCCCATTTGTATTAGACCAAAACGCATTACCTCACATTTGTCTGGATTAAACTCCATCTGCCGTCTCTCCACCCAAGTCTCCAACCGACCTATATTCTGCTGTATCCTTCGACAGTCCTCATCGTTATCCACAATTCCACCAACCTTTATGTCGTCCACAAACTTACTAACCAAACCAGTTACCTTTCCCTCCAAATCATTATATATATTATATATACAAACAGCAAAGGTCCCAGCATTAATCCCTGAGGAACACCTCTAGTCATAGCCCTCCATTCAGAAACGCACCCTTCCACTGCTACCCTCTGTCTTCTATGACCGAGCCAGTTTTGTATCCATCTTGCTAGCTCACCTCTGATTCCGTGCGACTTCACCTTCTGTACCAGTCTGCCATGAGGGACCATGTCAACAGCCTTACTGAAGTCCATGTGGATAACATCCACTGCCCTACCCTTTCAACTTCCAGCAGACACACTAGATAAATTGCATGAGGGTGCATGCTCCTTCTGATCATGGGAACAATGTGTGCCCAAGGTACTTATCTCAGCAAGGCTGACAGCCTTGCTGTATTTGAACACTTGCCAGCAGTGAGACATCTTCCCATGTCAGTGAGCCACTGGCATGGGCCACAAGGCCAATAGTGCCTTATCTTTCTTTTGTCCCTACAAAAGAAAGTGTCTCAATGTCAGGGCTCTGCAAGAATGAGAGGGTTCTGACACGAGGAGTGTCCCAGCACATGATCACTTAACATGGAGGAAGGAGTCATTGAAATCACAAGGCCCCCTAGGAGCAAGTTGGGGTAAGACCGATGGGCATTCCAGCTGGAAGTTGAAAAGGTATTGCAGTCTGTGGATGAAGGAAATGGAATGCACTCCTCCCTATCTGACAGCATTATCAGCATTGGGTAGCTTTAGCACCTCAAGATGCTTCTGTTCTCAAAGACCAGTTCTCATGATTCTGTATCTCCCCGCAGGTCCTGATGTGGAGAGGGTATGCTAGGGCCCTGGTATGACACCAGGGCACTCGAAATTGAAACAGCAGAACGAGCACAGACACGTCTTACAAGCGCAACCTCCACAGACACAGATTTGCTGGTTTTGGTGGGTCCTTGCGCTTGATTTAATGGGAGTTGGGTGAAGAGCAAGGAAAATAAACAGGAAGAGATGAGAGAGGCGATTGTGAGCAGTCCCATCTGAGTAGAGACACAGGCATGATAAGTTGCATGCTGATGTCAGGTCTTGGAAATCACAACACAGGAAGCTCTATTTAGGATGGTAGCAGCAGGTAGGAACCCACATCTCAATTCCTTAAGGTGCAGTGCAGAGTCATGAACTGAGTGGAAGAGTCCATTCAGCACATGTACCATCATGGTTCAGAGTTTTGAATTTGAGCTCACACCATTGAGAGAGTGGCCAACCTCATGGAAAGCCATGTGCCTCAGTACTGAGTGGATGCAGGAGCAAAGCACAATGCATGCCATGCTCTGAAGTATTGATCAGTCAGCGGCACTGATGGTACAAATATATTTGAACTGGATGCCAGTTGCACACCAATTGATGTTCTCCAACCATTCAGCGCCAGCTAATGACTGAGGCAGTCACCAATGAGGATAAAAGTGCCACCATTAATGAGGCCCTTGCACTACTGTTGGTGCAGCAACATCAGTAGGTGCCAGAAGGATGATTGCTCTTTGCATCTCAGCAGCAAGCAGAGGCAAGCAATCTGGCAGCCTCCACCTCATCCAAGGCCACGAAGAGCGCTGCATAATCATGCTGGAAAACAGAAGTCACCATGTTGAATAGAGAACACCTGTAAACATGCAATTTTTAACCTTTTGAATTGTTATGATCTTAGTTGAAATGAGTAACTTTATTTTTAAAAGAAGAAATCTGAGATCCCAGTTGAAATCACAGGAATTGGCCATTTAAAACAAAATGTTTTACTATACAGTGTCAAACAAAACTAAATACTACCTTTGGTAACCACCTATACTCTAAAATCCAGAATCAGTTAAACACAACAGGCAAATCTAAACTATAAATTTACACATTAAATGGCAGATACAAAAATAGATTTGATGAATTGTCTCGGCAGCACACTCAGCATATATGTCATTACTCTCAGTTACCAAGTCTTTCAAAACTCCTCTTCGTGAGGAATTTCAGCTCCTCTTCTAGGATTTAGCTTGATCCTCAACCGATAGCAACGCACAAACACCCAATCCAAGTTCCACAGGCCTTCCATGTGTCTTTCCCAAAAATAGCTCAAGTTTGCAGAACTACCTCAATTCATTACTCTGGTGTGGGTGGCTTTGATCTACCAGTGTTATCCTGCAAAATGGAAACAGCCACAGCAACTGTATATTTGCCAATTCTCAGTTTCTGGATTTAGCCTGTATTTTCAGCCTGCCTGTACTGATCATTGCCTGAGTACCGCTCTGTGTCCATCTATATATTTTCAACCACTTTCAGTCTCCCAGAATTTTTTGTTTTGTTTGTCTTAATTTTCTTAGAAACTGGCAGGATATGTTTTCTTCCAGAATTTCCCTTTTCAATTAGGGGCTGTCTCAAAAATACAGAGGGCAATTTTCTGGCCTCCTTGTAGTGTGTTTCTCTAATGAGCTATGTCCCAGGGACACTCAATATGTAAGGTCCACAACACTGGTGGGCTATGTTATGTAAAGTGCAGAAGACCATTACAATGTGCGATAACCTTTTAAGGAGTGCACGGCCTGCCACCTGACCAATCAAGGTACTGGAATCGCATCTTCAGAAGCTTGATTGCTTGCTTAATGGTAGTCCTTGTGGGTAGATGGCTTCAATTGTAGCACCTCTGTAACTCTGCCTTAGGGTCAAAAACAAAGGGGTGAGTAGCCATCTCTTCTTGTGATATACCTTGTCCATCAGAATCCAACCACATTGTTTTGGGATAGAATGAAGACCCGCAGCACCTGAGATTGCCAGAGGATGACAGAACCACAGCAGCTGCCTGGAAAATGAGTGTGCGCACACAAGATTCGTGTGGTCACAGACCAGCTGAACATTGAGTGAGTAGAAGCCCTGTTAATGCATTTCACTGGCCCGTCATTTGTCACCTTGGTCACATGGGTGAATTCAATGATGCCCTCCACCTGGAGGAATCCAACAATGGAGGCAAAACTTGCTGCCCTTGGTACCTGCTAGGCCCCATCTTTCTGAAATTGTATGCAAGATCTTGCTTTCACAAATAGAACATCAATGAGCTACAAGACATTACCAAGATTCACAGTTGACCCTTGGAAGGCAACAGAGGCTCTGTTGTCTTCCGGTGAGCAGTGATGCAAAGTGCGAAGTCTTCCATGATGCAAATTAAAATCTCTGTCATCATGTGTCTAGGTAAGTGCATTCGTTGTGGCACTGGTTCTCTGACCTGTTTAGTGGGCATCATTTTTGATGTTGGATCATCTGTTGCCTTTCTACACCTCAACCCTCACTTCTGTCCTGCTCATGCCCAGGACTCTACCACCACACCCAATATCTGACATTTGTGCTCCTATTACCAGCTGCCTTCCTTGTGCTCAGCTAGACTCCCAATAATATGTAGAAACCTAACCCCTCTTATGCTTCCACTGTACCAGGAGGGTGATCTCCTGCAGCACAAGTGCATACGGACCAGTTACCCCAATCATTGTCACCTGTTGGCACCAGTGTGCAAATAGCTGAGTAACCATCTCAGCTGTGCTCCCTCTTATGGACCCACTTATTTTTTGGTGTTTTGTGGCTACTCCCCATTATGTATCCAGCCTGCTGACAACAATCTCATTAACTGGATTAATTGGCTTGTTCCAATTAAGCAGGTTCCCTGGGCCCACATCTCCATCCTGAAGAAAATTGCCAGCAGCAGGAACAGTGATCTGAAACCAACAAGCCTGTCAACGGAGCTATTTTTAGAGCCCAGCCACTTCCGAGCCTACCCATGTTGGGACCTACAAATCCTGTCCCTGGCGTTTGGATATGAAGTCACCCAGCAAGCTGGGAATCTTATAGGTGATGAGAGGATGGCAGCCCCTGTTTCAGAATATGATGAGGCTGCGTCTCAATTTCTAATTATACTTATTTGCACGCTATTGATCTTTGGCTACTCTGTGCAGAGAAAGCAGGCAGATCTTATGATTGCTTGGCCTGGCAAGATTGTCATCAGTGGGAGTTTTGGCAACACCAGGTTGGAGTCCGGTGGGTTTGTTTGGTGGCGGGTGCCGTTGGCTTTCGGAGCGCTGCTCCTTCGTCAGATGGAGTGGAAATGTGCTCCATCTGACGAGGGAGTGGCGCTCCGAGGGCTAATGGTGTTTGCTGCCAAATAGACCTGTTAGACTTTGGCCTGGTGTTGTTAAAACGCTTAAACTCTTACTGTGTTCACCCCAGTCCAACGCCGGCAGCTCCACATCAAGATTGTCATCAACAGGTCCAGGCACAGCAAGTTGAGTGGGTTGTTCGGCCCAGCTGCCTGCCTCTCTTAGGTAGTTATGTCTACGAATCTGTTGTCCTGGGTGATGGAGCACACAGTGTCCACTTGAGGCTTTTCATGACTGGTTGGCACTGATGAACTGGAGCAGTTCATAATCAGATATTAATTATCTGATGCCTAATCAGATGCATTCCCTTTCATTCTTTATTTGCTATTTTCTTAGTGGTGCTTCCTTAAAGAACCACTTTATTTTGTAGTTAAGTACCTGTAATTGGTTGAATATAATTGTGCGCTACATGCAGAAAAGCTAACTTTTTTGTTGAGAGAAACATTTGAAGGGAGTTCAGTATGAATAGAATCATATTGGACTCGAAACATTAACTCTTTCTCTCCCTACAGATGCTGTCAAGCTTGCTGAATTTTTCCAGCAATTTCTGTTTTCACACAGATGTCCAGCATCCATACTATTTTGCTTTTTGGCTAACTTTTATTAGTCTGTTCCAAAGTGTAAGCATCTAATTTAACACCTTATGATTGTAGAATGAGTTCTGCTTGCTAATGAATCAGGTTATTATAACGGTGCTCCTACAGATGAGTTTGCTGCTCAGAATCCTGGTGATGAAAAGAGCATGTTTGAGGTAGAATTGAAATTATTTTCAACTATTTATTAACCTTGGCCAATGCTGGGGAGGGAAGAGCAATGTGTTGGGTATAAATGATATGAAAGCAAGCACAAAACAAAATCTGTGCAAAAGTGAAAAATAGCATCCAATATCTTCTCCCTTTTCTCCTAGATGGACATGCACTTGAATAAATTGGTTGGGGGAGGGTTGCCCATTTTGACATTTTAGAGCAGTTTCTTCGGCTTTATTCTTGGAAGCAAGTGGTAAGTACATTAAAACTTTGAACACTACTTACAGAACCTCTAAGCAATTGAAGTCAGATGGCACACTGACAGAGCAGTACCTTAGGGAGTCTAAAATGTGTTTCCTACAGTGTTGTCTAAACTCACCAAAGCCAAATCCTTATGCAACCTTGCTGCTCATTCTTGCTAGCTTATAACTCAGGGCATATTTTCCAGGTGCAAAATTGAATTCTAAATCTTGCCAAGCTCACATTTTTCAAGATTATAACACCTTGAAATTATTTAAAACTAATCCAGATATATGATGCACAAGCATTTACTGATACCTGGATTGGCGCAAAGGTTGTATACATAATTGTCACTGTTTTCTTTTGCTGTGACAACATGAGGGTACAATCTCAAACTAGAAAACAGCTTCCTTCATCCAGTCTCCTATGACATGCCAAATAATCTCTTGTGAGAGCTATAGACTAGCCTACCTGAATCAGCTGTGATTTAGTGCTAACATTCTTGTTTTTCAATCAGAACATTGTGGGAGTGATCTTAAGAAAAAAATTCGAAGTCCAGGACGAGCATGAAAACGGGAGGTTTTTTGAGTTTTGTTTGGGCGAGTCTGAAGTGCACAATGCACTTAGAGCAAAAAAACCCCTCAAAAACCATTTCTCACCTGCAGGGGACGCCCTGCTGAACCGATTTACCCCCCCCCCCCCCCCCCAGCCACCGATCATAACTGTAGAGTGGCAGCAGTCCACCACTGTCTGGCCCCACACCTTGGCACTGCTGGGTGCCTAGTTGGCAGTGCCAGGGTGTTCGGTGAGCACTAGCTTCTTGCCCATGACCTGGTTTGGGGAGAGGCTCAATGGCCCCTTGGTTCTACCAGTGAGGCCATCACAACTGGTCCCCGTTGCTGGGGTGACCACTCAATCAATACCTAAAAACTAGATTATCTGGTAATGTATTTAATTATTGTTTACGGAACCTTTATATATAATATATAGTTTGGACAAACCAAATTGGCAACGGTAGCATTGAAGGCTAGGTTATAGAGTGTATTTGGGACAGTATCTTAGAATAATATGTTGTGGAACTAACCCATGACAAGCTATTTTTGATATGAAATGTGTAATCAGACAGGAATAAGAATCTCATAGTAAAGGATCTACTTGGGAAGAGTGACCATACATGAGAGAATTTAACGTTCAGTTTCAGGGTAAGAAACCTAAACGTAAATAAGGACATTACAAACGTATGCAGTCAGAGTTGAATACAGTGGATTGAGAAAACTTGAAAGAAAAAGAATAGTGTTTTGAATATTCGTGGTGGGCCAGAAGATTGAGAAAATTTTAGAAACCAGCAAAGGATCACAAACAGAGAGAAAGTGGACCATGTAAACTAGTAAAAAATATGAGCTTCTACAAGTATTGAAAAAATAGAGTAGCTAAAGTAAACATTTGTTCCTTAGAGAATGCAATTGTAGCATTGATAATGGAAAACAAATAAATGGCAGATACATTGAGCAAATAACTTGTGTTTGTCTTAACAATAGAAAACACAAAGTATCCACGGGTTAAGAAAAAAAATCAAGAAGCAAAGAGGAGAGAGGAACTTAAAAGTATTAGGCAAAATAATGGGTCTTGGGCTTACAGGTACCCTGGACCTAATGGTCTGAGTTGGTTGTAATCTTCCAAAATTTATTGGATTCTGAAAAGATTCCAGTGGATTTGAAAGCCTGAATGTAATGTCCCGATTTAAAAAAATGAAGGAGGCAGAAAGCAGGAAACTATAGATCAGTTAGTCTAACATCTGTCATTGGAAAAGAACTGGAATCCATTAAGAAATTAGTAGCAGTATATTTGGAAAGTCAATATATTCAAGTAAGGTCAACATGGTTTTGTGAAAGAAAAATCATGCTTGGCAAATATTAGATGTTTTTCAGGATGTAATGAACAGGGTGGATAACGGGGAACCTGTAGATGTAGTGTATTTGGGTAAGAACTCATGGTTTTGAGAGTAACATGATGAACATGGAGAGAAGATTGAACATCAAAGAAAATAATCCAGATGAATGCTCATTTTAAGGTTGACAAGCTAACTAGCAGGGTGCCACCGTGATCAGTGCTGGGACCTCAACTATTTATAATCTCTGTACTTTAGTCCACTGCTGCTGAAATAAAGAAAGGAGGGAAAGCAAGTTATGAAGAGAACATAGAGTCTGCAAAGGATGTGGATAGGGATTGGGCAAAACTTTAGCAGCTAAAGTATAATGGAAAATGTGAGGTTATTGACTTTAGCAGGAAGATTAGGAAAGCAAAACGTTTAAATGAAGAGAAACAGTAGGATTCTTTTGTTAGACCTAATTTGTATGTTAATTGCTTAATAGAACTCACGGGGATATAAAAGGGTTACAGATGGCACTGGATGTTGAGTGCGTGTGTGTGTGGAGTTGTAAAAGAGAATAAAGTGACTTTGTGAAGAAGCTGGACTTGTATAATCTTTTATTACTGGACTGCAACAGAGAGGCTTAACAGCTTCAGTACAGAGGGTGTCCTCATAGATTGCACACAAAGGTTAGCATGTGAGTCCAGCAACTAATTAGGAAGGCAAATGAAACGTTAGCCATACTTTGATTTCTGTTCGGGCTGTTCCCCCTCCTTTTGGGGAGCTGCCCCTTTTACATTGTCCTGACTTAATCTGAGTTTGTTTATTTGGTTTGACCTAAAAAGAGGGCAAGGAGAATGAGATATAAGAATAGGGAAGTTTGGTTGCAATTGTACAGTGGATTGTGAACAGTTTTGGTCTCATTATTTAGGGAACAGATACTTTTGGAGGTACTTCAGATATGGTTCAGTAGGTTGATTTCTAGAATGTAGGGGTTGTCTTATGAGGAATGGTTGAGCAGGTTTGGCCTACACTCATTGGATTTTAGAAGAATGATCTTATTGAAACACAATGTTCTATGAGGACTTTTTGGGTGGATGCTGAGAGAATGTTTCCCTTCGTGGTGGAATCTTGGACTAGGAAGCATAGTTTCAGAGTAAGGGACACCGATCTAAGACGGGGAGAAATTTCTTCTCAGGGTCGTGAATTATTGGAATTCTTCACTCTAGAGATAAGTGAAGGCTGACTCATTGCACAAATTCATGGTTGGCATAGATGGATTCTTGACCTAGAGGGTTCTGTAAAACTCCTAACTTCAACCAGAACAGCCAAACTCCCACTGCTTTCTTCAAAAGCCTGTTTTTTTCTTCTCCTGATCCAGGACTATACATGAACCACAACATCACGTGGCCCTGTCAATCACTACTCTGAATTCCCTGGGTAAGCAAAGGTCCATTAATACTTAACAACTTGCAAGGTTAAAATGAATAATTATCTGGCTTCCCAGCACCTGAGTTGTATTCCCTCCAGACATACTGACTACCTGGACAAAAAAAGTGAACTTTAAAATATAAAAAACACTATATATCCATCTCATTTGCACACTTTCACCATAATTGGGGAAAGGCTGATTTTAGTAGGATAAGGCTGGATCTGGCTAAAGTGGACTGGGAGAGCTACTTGTAGGAGGATTCACATCAGCGCAGTGGGACTCCTTGAGAAAGGAAATAGAGAGTGCAATGCCAACATGTTGGTCCCACCCTTTATGGGAACAAGTCCAGAGAAACCTGCATGTCAAGAAATACAGTAAGAAGTCTCACAACACCAGGTTAAAGTCCAACAGGTTTATTTGGTAGCAAATACCATAAGCTTTCGGAGCACTGCTCCTTCGTCAGATGGAGTGGAAATGTGCTCTCAAACAGTGCAAACAGACAAAATCAAGTTGCAGAATACTGATTAGAATGCGAATCCTACAGCCAGCCAGGTCTTAAAGGTACAGACAATATGGGTGGAGGGAACATTATACCTGTGTTTAATGTTCCCTCCACCCACATTGTCTGTACCTTTAAGACCTGGCTGGCTGTAGGATTCGCATTCTAATCAGTATTCTGCAACTTGATTTTGTGTCTGTTTGCACTGTTTGAGAGCACATTTCCACTCCATCTGACGAAGGAGCAGTGCTCCGAAAGCTTATGGTATTTGCTACCAAATAAAACTGTTGGACTTTAACCTGGTGTTGTGAGACTTCTTACTGTGTTCACCCCAGTCCAACGCCGGCATCTCCACATCATGTCAAGAAATATACAGCATTAAAAGGGAAGCTTAAGACAGATTCAAGAGGACTCAAAACTGGATAACCTAAAGAAAATGCAGGTGGGGCACTTCAAAAAATAAATTAGGGAAGCTAAGAGGGGCCATGAGGACACACTGGCTGTCAAAATAAAGGGAAATCCCAAGATGCTTTTAAAGTATATTAAGGGCAAGAGAGTTAGCCATTACTGCAAGAACTAGAAGATTGGGAAGGCTTTAAAATAAAAGATTTAAAGATTGAGGCGGCTTTAAAAAACAACAAAGAACTACTAAGAAAGCAATAATGAAAGGAAAGATAGACTATGAAAGCAAACTAGCACAAAATATAAAAACTGATAGTAAAAGTTTTTACAAATATATAAAACGGAAAAGAGTGGCTAAAGTAAATGTTGGTCCCTTAGAAGATGAGAAGGGGGATTTAATAATAGGAAACGGGGAAATGGCCGAGGCCTTAAACAAGTTTTTTGTGTCGGTCTTCACAGTGGAGGACACAAATAGCTTACCAATAATTGACGGTCATGGGACTGTAGGGGGTGAGGACCTTAAAACGATCACTATTACTAAAGAGGTAGTGCTGGGTAGGCTAATGGGACTAAAGGTAGACAAGTCCCCTGGTCCGGATGGAATGCATCCCAGGATACTAAAACGGCAGAAGAAATAGCAAATGCATTAGTTGTAATTTATCAAAATTCACTGGACTCTGGGGAGGTGCCAGCTGATTGGAAAACAGCGAATGTAACGCCACTGTTTAAAAAAGGAGGTAGACAAAAGGCAGGTAACTACAGGCCAGTTAGCTTAACATCTGTAGTTGGGAAAATGCTGGAATCTATCATTAAGGAAGAAATAGCAGGACACCTGGAAAAGAATGGTTCAATCAAGCAGACGCAGCATGGATTCATGAAGGGAAAGTCATGTTTGACTAATTTACTGGAATGTTTTAAGTATATAACGAGTGTGGTTGACAGCGGGGAACCGGTGGCAGTGGTGTACTTAGATTTCCAGAAGGCATTCGATAAGATGCCTCACAAAAGGTTGCTGCATAAGATAAAGGTACACTGAGTTGGGGGTAAAGTGTTAACGTGGATTGAGGATTGGCTGTCTAACAGAAAGCAGAGAGTCGGAATAAATGGGTGCTTTTCCGGTTGGCAATCAGTGACTAGTGGCGTGCCGCAGGGATCGGTGCTGAGGCCTCAACTATTTACCATATACATAGACGATCTGGAGGAGGGGACCGAGTGTAGGGTAACAAAGTTTGCAGATGACGCAAAGATGAGTGGGAAAGCAAATTGCATGGAGGACAGAGTCTGCAGAGAGACTTGGATAGGCTAAGTGAGTGGGCAAGGATCTGGCAGATGGAGTATAACGTTGGTAAGTGTGAGGTTATCCACTTTGGAAGGAATAATAGTAAAATGGACTATTAATTAAACGGTGAAAAATTACAACATGCTACTGTGCAGAGGGACCTGAGGTCCTTGTGCATGAATCACAAAAACTCAGTTTGCAGGTGCAGCAGGTAATCAAGAAGGCAAGTAGAATGTTGGCCTTTATCGCGAGAGGGATGGAGTATAAAAGCAGGGAGGTCATGCTGCAACTGTACAGGGTACTGGTGAGGCCACACCTAGAGTACTGTGTACAATTTTGGTCCCCTTATTTGAGAAAGGATATATTAGCTTTGGAGGGGGTACAGAGAAGGTTCACCAGGTTAATTCCAGAGATGGGGGGGTTAGCTTATGAGGAGAGATTGAGTAGACTGGGCCTGTACTCATTGGAGTTTAGAAGGTTGAGGGGAGATCTTATAGAGACATATAAGATAATGAAGGGGCTAGACAGGGTAGAAGCAGCGAGGTTATTTCCACTTACAATGGAAACAAGAACTAGGGGGCATAGCCTCAAAATACGGGAGAGTCAACTTAGAACAGAGTTGAGGAGGAACTTCTCCCGGAGGGTAGTGAATCTTTGGAATTCTCTGCCCAATGAAGCAGTAGAGGCTACCTCGTTAAATGTATTTAAGTCACAGATTTTTAACCATTAAGGGAATTAAGGGTTACGGGGAGCGGGCGGGTAAGTGGAATTGAACCCACAATCAGATCAGCCATGATCTTATTGAATGGTAGAGCAGGCTTGAGGGGCGAGATGGCCTGCTCCTGCTCCTATTTCTTATGTTATTACCAGGGAAAGATTACCAGGGCCCATTAGAGACCAAAGTGGCAACCTGTGTGTGGAGCAAAAGATGTAGGTGAGGTATTAAATTAGTATTTTGCATCTGTGTTCATTATGGAGAAGGACAATGTTGGTATGGAAAGCAGAGAGAGATTGCGCTATAATTGAACAGATTAGCATTCATTCTGGAGTGAGCTTTGAACAAAGCCAAGTGTGAATTCTACAAAGGGATGCAATCCAAGCATGTCCATTCAAGGGAAAGTCCCATACCTGGGACAGGGTCTGATCAGAAGCTTGAGATATGTGTTGAAACTGACCAGAGCGTTTAAGTTATAGAGGCTACCTGACCCTTTGGCAGCCATCCTAGCCACCTTGAGTGTTCATTTTTTTAAAAAAAAGACAGTTCTAGAAGCTTCCACAGGAGCACCGCCTAGGTTTGAAGTTATGAACAGAATATTGCCCTTCATTAGGAATGATAATAATGTAATCCAGTTTCCCAGTGGAGATTAATTGCTGTCACTTATGGTGGGTTTAGGAACATTAAGTTTAAAAGATCTGAACATTATTTGTGGTGCCATCAATAGAGGGAACTATCCCTTTGTGCATTATGTTCAGATTTACGCATATATGTACTGTGCTTTGATTAGTATTTAAAATGCTTGGTGCCAGGACCACGATTGGCATTCACAGGGAATAACCAACCTGTTATACTATCAGTCCATACAGGAACTCCCAAATCTGTCCAAGTGTCTTGTTTTGAAACAAGTTTTACAAATTTTATTCATTTTTCTCATCATTGATTAGTTAGATTTTCCACAATGACTACTCTCATTCAGAACTGAAAATATTGAACCAAACTACATTGTCAAAATTTGTTTTGTATGTCTTTAACACATTTGTATTTCGTACATATTGCTTAATTATCTCCCAAGTATTTCCAATTGAGAATATTATGGATAGTCACCTATAGCATAGTGTTTTATTGGGCCTGAATTTTCAGGACAGCCCCGAGCATCTGTGGAGTCAGTGGGAAGCATATCCCGGCTTACTCCAGCAGGCCCAATGCTCCAATGAGTATTGATAAGTTGAAGGTGGGATTTCCAACCGTCAACAGGAGGAAATTCTGCTTTGGAGAGCTACTAGCCAATCAGATTGGCCGACAGCTCTTCAGTCATTCCAGAAACAGTGCTGCAGTGGCTGGAAGAGAGTTGAGGGGCTTCCAATAAAGGCAAATGCCCTGCCCATCCCAACATAAAATTGCGACCATTTCAGGGTGGGACGGAAAACTAGTCCATGCAATTTCACGCTCCTCACCTGCTTCAGAACCCATCCATGAGGAGCATATAATTCTGGCCGTGGTGTATTAACTAGATGGCCTTCAAAGCTGCTTCAAACTTCAGAACTTTTTCAGTAAGCTAAATCTTGAAGAAGTGGTATCAGTAGAGAAAGATAGGGGTTTTAAAACCTGCATTATGTAACACACAGCTTTAGGAGAAGCAAAGTAAGAATGGATATAATAATTGCATGTTTAGCCCTGATAAGTGAGTTGTTTCGCTTAATTTCAGTGAAATTGAGTTCCCTATTATTCCACTTTCAATTTTATGAGGAGATTCGTCGTCAAACAGGTGCGATTCCCGATGCCCCGCTGATTCGGGTGTCAGTCAAAAATCAGGATTCCTGCTGGGCGTGAGCACTAACGGGAATCACCCATTGCGACCAGCAACCCACTTTATTATGCAAACCCACTAACTTGACAGCCCATTCACTAGCCTCCTGCCATTCACCTGCCTCTCTTATGGGAAATACGCCATGTAGGCTTTGGTGCTGGTAACGACCAGCGTGAACCTAGTGTGCTGGACTCGGAGGATCCAGGTGGGGTACCAAGAAACCTTCAACAAAGAGGAGCATCGTCGCATTACCAGTCAAATAATGGGCACCCCACCACACGCAGGCATGAGGGTGACCTAACCCCCCACCCCCTCAGACACTGTCTCAGTCCCCTTTCCCCTCAGACACCCTCTTAGCCCCCTTCCCCCCTCAGGCCTTTCTTCAGGCCAAATGCCTTGGCAATGCCAATGGTGCATTGCCACCTGGCACTGACAACCTGGCATGGCACCTTGGGCCACGAGTGGCGTCAAGGAGGTAGGTCCTAGGTGCAATGGCCATTTGCCCCTCTGCCATTGCCAGGCTGCAGAGGGAAGGTCCCCCAAAGGTCCTGAGGGTTTAGAAGGCTCAGACTGGGGGCAAGGGGTTGACTTCACCACACTTCCCCAGGATGAAGATGCCGTGGCTGGACTGCCCTTTCAAATCCTGGCAAACCTGAAGAATTTAAAGTGATCTGCAAAAGAGGAAGTGAAAACACTCATTCCCTTTGAAGAAACCACAGTTGTCAATCAGGCTTAGACTCTTTGTAACCATTGAGGTTAAGAACATGAGGGTACTTGTGATGCATTCATAGAAATCATAGAAACCCTACAGTACAGAAAGAGGCCATTCGGCCCATCGAGTCTGCACCGACCACAATCCCACCCAGGCCCTACCCCCATATCCCTACATATTTACCCACTAATCCCTCTAACCTACACATCTCAGGACACTAAGGGCAATTTTTTTTTTAGCATGGCCAATCAACCTAACCCACACATCTTTGGATCTTTGCACATCAAGCATGACGGGCAAGTTAATAAAGAACAAAGAATAGAACAAAGAAAACTACAGCACAGGAACAGGCCCTTCGACCCTCCAAGCCTGCATTAACCATGCTGCCCGACTTGACTAAAACCCCCTACCCTTCCGTGGACCATATCCCTCTATTCCCATCCTATTCATGTAGTTGTCAAGACGCCCCTTAAAAGTCACTACCGTATCTGCTTCCACTACCTCCCCCGGCAACGAGTTCCAGGCACCCACAACTCTGTAAACATCTGCCTCGTACATCTCCTTTAAACCTTGCCCCTTGCACTTTAAACCTATGCCTCCTAGTACTTGACTCTTCCACCCTGGGAAAAAGCTTCTGACTATCCACTCCTTCCATGCACCTCATAATCTTGTAGACTTCTATCAGGTCTCCCCTCAACCTCTGTCGCTCCAGTGAGAACAAACCAAGTTTCTCCAACCTCTCCTCGTAGCTAATGCCCTCCATACCAGGCAACATCCTGGTAAATCTTTTCTGTACCCTCTCCAAAGCCTCCACATCCTTCTGGTAGTGGGGCGACCAGAATTGAACACTATATTCCAAGTGCGGCCTAACTAAGGTTCTATAAAGCTGCAACATGACTTGCCAATTTTTAAACTCAGTGCCCCGGCCGATGAAGGCAAGTATGTCGTATGCCTTCTTGACTACCTTCTCCACCTGCATTGCCACTTTCAGTGACCTGTGTGTCTGTACACCCAGATCCCTTTGCCTATCAATACTCTTAAGGGCTCTGCCACTTACTGTATATTTCCTATCTGTATTAGACCTGATTGGAAGCTGAGTAGAATTCCTCTAGTCACCACACTCCAGCGCCTGTTCAGGTAAATGTACATAACCAGCAGGTCTTTCAGACTGTGGGAGGAAACCAGATAACCCGGAGGAAACCCACACAGACTCGGGGAGAATGTGCAAACTCCACACAGACAGTGACCCAAGCCGGGAATCGAACCTGGGTTCGTGGCGCTATGAGGCAGCAGTGCTAACCACTGCCGCCAATACTATGAATTGATCAAAGGTTTCCAATGGAATAGGGAGCGTTTCAAAGGTTTCAGCTTACTAGGAAGGCTGAGACTTAAAATAAAAACTGTGTGAATACGTTGGGGCTGGGTGAAGAGTTACGGAGAAGGGAAACCCCTCTGTGAAGTTGACATGATATCTCTCTGTCAGAAGACTTCAAAGGGGTCTACTCACACCTGCAGCTTCTGACAGTGAGAAAGTGAAATCCCTGCTACGGAATGGACTGCTGGTGTGATTCAAAAGCTTGCCACCTGTCCAGGAGCCATGGAGATTAAAGTTTGAAGTCGCCTGGTCATTTTATCGCTGACAGGCAGGAATGAAGATGTTGTTCACAGAGCTGTCTGAAGTCACCATGTAGGGGTGATCTTTAGGTCTGCCAGAGCTAGAAGGGGCAGTCCAACCATGAGATTCCCATCCCAGGGGAGAGTGGTGAGATCAACCCCTTGCCTCCAGCCCGTGCCCAGCCAACCCCCAGGACCCTTGAGGGACCGTTCACTGCAGTCTGGAAGTGGCAGAGGGCACATGGGTACTGGACTTAACCCTTGGCCCTCCCCCCTCAGGACCCATGGCCAGGGTGTCAGTGCCAAGGGGCAGTGCCCCATTGGTACTGCCATTACACTTATTCATTCGTGGGACATGGGCATCGCTGGCTAGCCAGCATTTAGTGCCCATCCCTTGTTACTTGCCCTTGAGAAGGTGATGGTGAGCTGCCGCCTTGAATTGCTGAAGTCCATGTTCTGTGGGTTGATCCACAATTCCGTTCGGGAGGGAATTCCAGGATTTTGACCCAGCCTCTGCGAAGGAATGGTGATATATTTCCAAGTCAGGATGGTGAGCGGCTTGGAGGGGAACCTGCAGGTAATGGTGTTCCCATTTATCCGCTGCCCTTGTCCTTCTAGATGGAAGTGGTCATGGGTTTGGAAGGTGTCGTTTAAGGACATTTGGTGAATTGCTGCAGTGCTTCTTGTAGATAGTATACACTGCTGCTACTGAGCATCAGTGGTGGAGGGATTGGATGTTTGTAGATGTGGTGCCAATCAAGCAGGCTGCTGTGTCCTGGATGGTGTCGGGTTTCTTGAGTGTTGTTGGAGCTGCACCCATTCAGACAAGTGGGGAGTATTCCATCACACTCCTGACTTGTTTCTTGTAGATGATGGATAGGCTTTGGGGAGCCAGGAGGTGAGTTACTTGCTGCAGTATTCCTAGCCTCTGACCTGCTGTTATAGCCACTGTGTTTCTGATGAGTCCAGTTGAGTTTCTGGTCAATGATAACTCAAAGGATGTTGACAGTGGGGGATTCAGTGATGGTAACACCATTGAATGTCAATGGATGGTGATTAAAGTGTCTCTTATTGGTGATGGTCATTGCCTGGCATTTGTGTGGCACGAATGTTACTTGCCACTTGTCAGCCCAAGCCTGGATATTGTTCAGATCTTGTTACATTTGAACGTGGACTGCTTCAGTATCCTGAGGAGTCGTGAATGGTGCTGAACATTGTGCAATCATAGGTAAACATCCCCACTTCTGCCTTTATGACGGAGGGAAGGTCATTGATGATGGAGGGAAGGTCATTGATGAAGCAGCTGAAGAGTGTTGGGTCTAGGACACTACCCTGAGAGACTCCTGCAGAGATGTCCTGGAGCTGAGATGACTAACCCTCCACAACAGCAACCATCTTCGTATGTACCAGGTATGACTCCAACCAGCAGAATGTTTGCCCCCCTGACACCCATTGATTCCAGTTTTGCTCGGGCTCCTTGATGCCACACTCAGTCAAATGCAGCAATGATGTCAAGGGCTGTCACTCTCGCCTCACCACTGGAATTCAGCTCTTTTCGTCCATGTTTGAACTGAAGCTGTAATAATTTCAAGAACTGAGTGACTCTGGCGAAACCCAAACTGGGCGTCACTGAGCAGGTGCTGCTTAATAGCACTGTCGATGACCTTCCTTCACTTTACGTGCCTTGAAGATGAGTCTGAGTAGGGGTCTGAGCAGGTGACAGACCAGATCACCCTCATACTGGTGTGTGTGTGTGTTGGCGGGGAAGGAGGGAGAATGCCCCTTTTGCTGAGGGGTTGGTGATGCTCCCCTGCTCAGTGGGGGTGAGGAACAACATTTTGGCTTTTGTGGGGGAGGGGAGTTTTACACAAACACAGAGATGGGGATCTTTGATTGGGGTTTGCCGGCGGGTTTCTCGGAGTGCGTATATTTACACCCATCAGATGGATAAATCCCACCTGACAGACACTCCCTGTGGCTGCATAATTCACTCCCGTTTTCACACCAGCAGGGGACGCTTCGCCTGAAAATGGTTGAATCATATGTCTTTGAAATTACTGTGAAATATTTTGATTTAATCGTTTTGCTGGAGAAAATAGTGCTATTGTCTGTTGATATCTAGGTATTTTAAGAAATTTCATCTTCCTGTGCAACCTGCGAAATCAGTGCCCATTTCACAAAAAGAGCAAAGTGGTTACGTTCTGTTGGTAATGGTGAACTTCGGTAGGAAGTTCATAACGACCAGCATTTGAATAGAACAATTGTTTACTTAAACTCCTCTAGATTTTATAGCCATAAAGTGATACAGCTTTACCTTAGTACACTACCTGGGATAATGGTGTTCCTTCATGCTGTAAAATTTAGCCTTCAATTTCAGTTACCCAGATAAATTGGGACTGTTTTCCTTGGAGGACAGAAAGTGGAGGGGAGATTTGATGAGAGGTATTCAAAATCATAAGTCCGGATGGACTGTATGGGGAAAACTTCCCACTGGTGGAAGGATTGAGAATGAGAAGGCACAGATTTATGGTAATTGGAAAATAAGCAATGGAGACATGAGAGAACTTTTTCACGTAGCGAGTGGTTAAGATCAGGAATGCGCAGCCTGGTAATGTGACAAAGACAGGTTCAATCAGCATCCAGGAGGGAAGTAAATTATTTACTAAAACGGATGAATGTGGAGAGTTACCAGGAGAAAGCAGGGGAATGGGACCAGGTAAATTGCTCATTCAGAAAGCTGAATCGCCCCCTGTACTATAATCTGATTTTAAAGTGTTGTGCTTATTCATTTTTGTAAGTGTTGTTGGTGTAAGTATTGTTATAATGCTGTTTCTTCTCTGAATAGGAAAATACTAATATGGCAATGTCTGCTGATAAAAGCCACAGTACCATGTGGGCACGATTTCACAATGAATCCCCAAATAAGGTTGTGAAATTGCTGAGAAAAAGTAAAAGCATGGATACACTGCTGGAAGCCTCAAATTGGACACTGAAGGATATCCCAGAATATGATACAGTTGGGACCTTACTCCCTACATCTTTGCCAACAGTACCACTTACAAAATGGGAGGCTCTGCTTCATCAGCATGGGGAAGAGATTTTGTTGCATCCCAAAAGGAACTCCACAACCAGCAGAAGCTGCCCATCACTTCTATGCAGGACAGGATCTGCTGCAGCCTTTACAGTACATTGTGTTGTCCAGTCACGCAGTGCAGGTTAGATTCTGACTCTCATTATGCAGGATATTTATTGCACATTCTAAACCAGAACCTGCTACTCAGTTTCACTCTATTGCCAGTTTAATGTATTTTTGGTTCTTTGCTTGATAATGCAATAAGCATTTTGCTAAGCAAATGATCTGACTTAAGCTAGAACCTTACCAATGCAAATAATTGTATATATAGATTTGGATTAAATACATTGAAATTTGAACATGACTTGAGAATCTGCATGCCTCTTTAAGAAAGACACTGGTACAATTTAACCTATTGCTTACATTTAATAGGAATTCCAAGTATTGCCATTCAAGCCGCAAGTATTTCTGGTGAGGAAAAGAATCAGTAAGTGGAACTTTGTTGTATGCTAGCATATTCCTTGTGCTATTGTTCATTGTGAGATGGAGAATACATTTTTATAACATGTCACTAATTTAAGTAGAACTTGTTATCTGATTAGGGACCAGTAACCTTTTGTTTAAAGTGGACAGCATTTGAAATCCTAGTTACTTAAAGAATAAAGCCACAAGATTCCACAGTTTTAAATAATCAAAATTAAATTCACTGTACAAAGTCAGAAAAGTAAAATGCACTACAATATCTATCTTACACCTTAACATTAGGTGAATGAGTTAACAGACAAACTGTGGTTGAAAGCAACACATCGTATACTAAATGGCAGATGCGACCAAGAGAGATCCCATGGAATTCTCAGCACCCACCCAGACATCAGTGACCAGTATGAGTCACAAACTCTCACTGAATCTCTGTCGCCTACAGGAGGGATTTCAGCTTTTCACTTTTGAAGATCTAATCCCTGATTTCCCTAAAATGCTGTTCCAACTTGGACTTCCTCAGTGACTGCTCACCTGATAGTTTAATTTCTATTGAGAATACATTGCAAAGCTGCTCTCCCACCTCTAATTACCAGTACACTTGCAACCCTTTCACAGATCATCAGCTTCACTAAACTAGCACTGCCCCTGGGGATTGGCTATCTAACAGGAAGCAGAGAGTTGGGATAAATGGGTGCTTTTCTGGTTGGCAGTTGGTGACCAGTGGCGTGCCGCAGGGATCGGTGCTGGGGCCTCAATTGTTTACCATTTACATAGATGATCTGGAGGAGGGGACTGAATGTATGGTATTCAAGTTTGCTGATGACACGAAGGTGAGTGGGAACGCGGAAAGTCTGCAGAGAGATTTGGATAGGCTGAGCGAGTGGGCGAGGATCTGGCAGATGGAATATAACGTTAGCAAATGTGAGGTTATCCACTTTGGAAGAAATAATAGTAAATTGGAGTATTATTTAAATGGAGAAAAATTACATCGTGCGACTGTGAAGAAGGACCTGGGGGTCCTTGTGCACGAATCGCAAAAACTCAGTCTGCAGGTGCAGCAGGTGATCAAGAAGGCGAATGGAATGTTGGCCTTTATCGCGAGGGGGATAGAATATAAAAGCAGGGAGGTCTTGCTGCAACTGTACAAGGCACTGGTGAGGCCACAACTGGAGTACTGTGTGCAGTTTTGGTCCCCTTATTTGCGAAAGGATATATTGGCCTTGGAGGGAGTGCAGAGAAGGTTCACCAGGTTGATACCGGAGATGAGGTGTGTAGCTTATGAGGAGAGATTAAACAGATTGGGTCTGTACTCGTTGGAGTTTAGAAGGATGAGGGGTGATCTTATAGAGACATATAAGACAATGAAGGGGCTGGATAGGGTAGAGGTGGAGAGATTCTTTCCACTTAGAAGGGAAACCAGAACTAGAGGGCACAGCCTCAAAATAAGGGGGGGCCGGTTCAGAACAGAGTTGAGGGGGAACTTCTTCTCTCAGAGGGTAGTGAATCTCTGGAATTCACTGCCCATTGAAGTGGTGGAGGCTTCCTCGTTGAATATGTTTAAATCACGGGTAGATAGTTTTCTGATCGATAAGGGAATTAGGGGATATGGGGAGCAGGCGGGTAAGTGGAACTGATTCGCTTCAGATCAGCCATGATCTTGTTGAATGGCGGGGCAGGCTCGAAGGGCCAGATGGCCTACTCCTGCTCCTATTTCTTATGTTCTTATGTTTCTCTAAACTCCAGTCTCCTGGCCGCACTGAGCTGTTAATGGCTTGCAGGCTCCCCTAACCCCTCAGAATCCCAAACAGGTCTTGCTTCCTTTTTTACAAAGCGGAAACCATAGACTGTCATTCAGGCTTAGCTTACGGTTACAATCAATGAAACCACTTCAGATGCATTCACAGCTGAGGCTATCACTGAAGACTTTTTGCAATTTACCAATCAAAGTCTTCTCATTCATTATGGCCTGAATGTGGGGGTTGGGGTGATGGATAGTTTGAGGGGGGAAAGAGGAACCCAAGTGGGGGTCTAGGGGGGTGGAGGGAGGGTGAGCCGGGTGTGGGAAGGTGGCGGGGGGGGGGGGGGGGTTTGGTCTGAGGGAAAGGAGAGCCCGAGTGGAGATTTGAGGGGGTGGGTTCAGGTTGGGTCACCCTCATGCCTGGGTTGTGTGGATGGGTTTTTGTGAGGGGTTACTGGTGCTCCTCTGGTTAGTTGGGGGGGGGCAGTAAATGTTGTGGAAATTGGCAGCCCGGTTTCAGTACAGGGGGGGCTGGCAGGCAGGTTGTCCATGATGCATAAATTAGCATCTAGAATCCCACCCAACAGACATTGTTAATGCCAGCGGGAAACCTGGTGTGGGCACTGACCTCTTTCTGGACTGCACTTTCTTTCAAGCAGTGAAGACATCACCAGCTAAGCAAACTCACCGCTGTTTTGGCATCTTACCTGTCTAGCTGTTAGCCCCTTAAGTCAACATGACCTCAACCTTTTTTTTTTAAGTGTAATAGACTCCAAGCTGCTTTCGATGCATTTATCCCATTGTTTGCAGTTCAACTTGAATTTTCTCAAAATAATCATTACCTCTAAAATATTAACAAGAACTGTGAACTAGATACTTGCAACACACTGAATAAGTCAAATTTCGATTTGTGTAAATTATAGTTTAGCAATTGCTTCAATGATTGTACAATAATTGAAACCCATAAATTAGTAGCATTTTTCTTTCTTCTTATCTACATATTTAATTTTCAATACCTAACAGTTGCTGAGAATATATAGCAAGTTGGATTCAAGATGTGCCTTTTGTAGTTCAGTACTGGTATTTAATGGGTAGGAATTTAGTTGCAAATGGGGCACTCCTGGGTTTTGGTAATAGTGTAAGACAATGCCAGGTTTTTGACAGAATTAGAATGGGCATCCTCGACTTGGCAACAATGTGATGAGGCTGCTGAGTTTGACAGCATGATTCTTTTATTTTTCATCTCACCATATGGGCATTGCTAACAAGCCAGCGTTTATTGCCCATCCCTAAGTGCCGTTGCAAAGGTAGTGGTGGACCACCTTCTGTGCATGCAGTGACAGGTATTCCCTGATAACGCTGATAATACACTTAAGTAGGGAGTTTCAGGATTCCATGTTGGCGAGGTCTTTGACTTTGAGGTGATGGTGTTTCTATGCATCTGCTGCCATCATCTTTCCAGGTGGTGAAGGTTACAGGATTAGGAGATGCTACCAAAAGAACCTTGGCAACTTGCTACAGTGCACCGATATTGGCAGAAGTGAATGTTTAAGCTGGTGGATTGAGGGAGAATGCTGTTTAGCAGACTGGAGGGGGAAACCCGACATTTGTCACATCAAGTTAAATGTAGGGTTTTGCTCACTGTAGCATTCCTCCTGTCCCTCAACAGGGAAGGGCGGGGAAGGGTTTTAGTATTCAATGTTTGGCAGAACTGGTTTGTAACTTTCTAAGAAATCAAATTTTATGAAAGAGTGTAAGCATCTGTCAATTAAATTTGGCATTTTGAAATTGGTTCCTGGAAATGTATATGGGCCTGTCTGATTTGAATTTATTAGTCATTTATATTTTCTAATTTTCAACAGAACAAATATATTCAGTTTGCTTTCAAAATTCAACTTATTTAATTAAACTTTTTTTTTGTATTCATTTGTGGGACGTGGGCATCGCTGGCTGGCCAGCATTTATTGCCCACCCCTAGTTTCCCTTGAACTGAGTGGCTTGCTAGGCCATTTCAGAGGGCCATTGAGCCAACCACATAGCTGTGGCTCTGGAGTCACATGCAGGCCAGACCAGGTAAGGACGGCAGATTTCCTTCCCTAAAGGTCATTAGTGAACCAGATGGGTTTTTCTGACAATCGACAATGGTTTCACGGTCATCAGTAGATTCTTAATTCCAAATTTTGTTTTATTGAATTCAAAGTCCATCATCTGCCATGGTGAGATTCGAATCCAGGTCCCCAGAACGTTAGCTGAGTTTCTGGATTAATAATGCAGTGATAATACCACTGGGTTATTGCCTCCCCTTAAAGTGAGAACTCTTCTCTTTTTCTCAATTAGTTTAATTGGCATTCTGAAGTTTTTAAATAATTTTAATATTTAAAGGCACAACATATGTGACCACTATAAATGTCATGTTTGTTTGTTGGTCTCACGTCACCTCTTTATTTTTTACTTTATTCTGGAACATTATCACCTTGCATTGTGTTGCTGTTTGACCTGAGGAAATCATTGAATAGGCTTGCACTATTATCTGAACCTTGTTGGCTTTTTGAAAGGTAGTGATGAGGCAGTGGCATAATGGTATTGTTGTTGGACTAGTAATTCAGAGACCCAGGATAATGCTGTGGGAATCTGGGTTTGAATCCCACCATGGCAGATGGTGAAATTTGAATTCAGTAAGAATCTGGAATTAAAAAGTCTAATGACGACCATGAAATCATTGTTGTTTGTCATAAAAGCCCATCTGGTTCACTAATATCCTTCAGGGAAAAAAATCTGTTGTCCTTGCCTGGTGACGCCAGATCCACAGCAATGTGGTTGACTCTCAAATGCCCTCAGATGGGCAATAAATGCTGGCCCAGCCAGCAATGCCCATGAATGAATAACTTTTTAAAATATTCCATTTGTTTCCTTCCTCTGGTCTTTCCCCATTGGCCAACAAATCTCATTTCTAATATAAATCTAATTTATTTTTCCCATTCAGTGCATTTGAGATCATAATAATTCATGGCATTAAAAAAGATTCTAATTTCATTCCTGAGTCTTTGCTCACCTTAAATCTGCGTCATTGGGTTACTGACCCTCCTACCAGTATAGGAGTTTTTCCTTGTCTACTCTTCTTAAAGTTCCACATAAGTTTGAGCATCTCTATTAAATCTCCCCTTAACCTTCTCTGCTCAAAGGCAAACAATTCCAGCTTCTATAATCTCTTCACATAACTGAAGTCCCTCAACCCAAGTAGATTCTGCATCCACTCCAGGGCCTTGAGATCCTTCCTAAAGTGGAACTCCTTACCACATCGCAAGCATCATGGAGCTGTGAAACCACTCAAGACAGATATTCCTTTTGTGTGGGAACTTTGATGTTTTAAAAACTTAACTGCATTTTCTTAATACCTATCCTAAAAAAGATAATAGAACACTTTGAAGAAAAGTATTATCTTCCCTTTCATTGACAGGCTGAAATGAAAATAGTACCAACAGAATGGTCATGGCCTAAAAGAAGCCACAATACTTAACTTTGCATTCCCAATGACACCCTTTCTCCTATCAGCATTTCCTACAGTCTGAAGAATTAAGGAATGGGAAAAGTTTTAACACTGTGTTACCTGTTAGTGGTGGAGGCAGGTTCAGTCAAGGCATTCAAGAGTGAATTAGATTACTATTGGAAAAGGAAGAATATGTAGGGTTAAGGAGAAGAAATGGGCAAATGTCAGTCGGTAAATTGCTCATTTGGCGAGCTAGTGTGGACTCTGGGCCAACTGGCCTCCTGTGTTCTAACAATACTGTAGTACATGGACCAGGAGATCATCAAATATTATTAAAGTAATCAAGCTAATCTTGCAGCCCAGACAGTGCTTACACTCTTTCATAAAACATTCTGTAAATCAGGATTTTGTATTTTTCGATCAGAAATTTTGGACAATAAATGTGATAAGAAGCAAAATGATTTGGTCAGCGGCAGCTCTATTATTGTATTGGATCCACATTTAACATTGTGTTGGCAGAAGAAGTTATTTGTCCGTTCTATGTCTCAGGTTTGCTGCTGAGCAGGACAGTGTCACTCTGCAATCCACCAGAAGGTCAGATGATAGTAAAACGCCAGAGGAAGTAAATCAGAAGGATGCATTCTTTTCTTGGGCATTGGAAAGGTAATGTTGTCTTTAAGCAAGTATTCGGGTTTGATTTTTCTCACTTCCATCAGAAATTTACCATTGGATACTTGTGGCCATAAGGGCACTACTCCTACAGAAAAATCCACCATGCCTGTGGAAGTGAAATTTGAGCATTGGGTATTTTGATTTATTCAATAGAGGTGTAAGCAACTTAGAAATAACACCTTAATGCATGTAGAGCAGAACTGTAAACACAGGCTATATGATGTAAGAATTAAACTTTTATAATTACTCCTCCAAAGGCTTAGTGAGTAAGTATATTTTGTGGAATACCTTTAATCCATTTGGAATAGAAATGCCCAATATTCACTAGTTATTCTCAATATACTAAAAGGCAATTGAAATGCTTCAGTTGGCATCCCTGGAATAAAGAGGGAAAAATCAATCGGGGTTCCTCTTCCAGATTATTGTCAGTTAGAAAACCTCATGCATTTACCTTTTTTTAGGGGGGGGGGGGAAATCCCCTACTCGAGGAAATAGTTTCTTCATATCTACCCTGTTGAAACTTAATGTTTTAACCACATTGATGAGATTGGCCCGCAATCTTCTATACTGAAGGGTACCCAATTTTATGCAAACAGTCTGCATGATTTTATCCTTTGTTGAATCTGACTTGCATCCACTTCAAGGCCATTATCCCCTTCCTGAAATGCAATGTCCAAACTTGAACGCATATTCCAGAGTGATGAGTAGTTGCTTAAATGAGGATTGCTTATTCCTGTGGAACCATATCCAAGCACAGTTTCAGCAGGATTGGGGAGAGAAAACTGAAAGGGAGAATTAATGGGCTATATAGCACTGGTCAAGTATATACGCAGCTCATGGGGAAATTTGTTCATGGCTGAAAATAATTAAGATTTATATATAAAGAAGATATTTCTGCTTCTAGAGCTGAAAATTCAAACATTAAAGAACAAGGTTTTGAAGAATTTGCAATGGAAGAAAAGGAAGGGTTAATTTTGGAAAATGACTACCTGAACCCAACAGTGACTGTCCATAAACTGGTGAGACCGTTTTATCTTTACCCTCTCCCCCACCTAATAGTTTTTCCACTTCTCTTCACCCAACTGGACTGTAATAATTTCTATTATAAACATGGAATATATAGTATAGAAACATGCCTTTTGATCCTTGCCAATGTTTATGCTTCATCCGAACTTCCTTCCATCTTTTCTCATTTATATATATCATCGTAATCCTCTATTCTCCCTCATATGCTTCACTAGCTTCACCAGAAATGCATTCATATGCTGTAGTGTATCTCAACTTCAAAAATCTTCTGACACAATTCCACATAGACTACTAGTTAACTCAAAGGCATAGGGATTCACAGTCAACAGCTGGTTGAAGATTTAAAAACCACATTTATTTGTTAGAGGGGTTACATCAGGGTGAGGGGAAAATACTGAGTAGGATGTCGACGAGCTCAATACTGGGACCATTACTTTTTCTATCTTGCGTAAATGACTTTGATTCAGATATACAATGCAAAGTTTCAGATGATGCCAACCTAAGAGGATCAAAATAACCTTAAAATAGCTGAGTAATAACAGAATGGGTTGGTTACGATGTGTAAATGGGTAGAACAACAACAGATGAAGATTAATGCAGACAGATGTTAAATGCTATAATGGGAATGAATAATAGCTGAAACTGATTGTATGAATGGTGTTAAAATAATTAAGGAGGAAGCTGAAAGAGACCTACAAATCTTAGATTTAATGCTAAGTACGCAATATCAAGATGGAGCGGCAATCAACAAAGCCAATAGGATATCGGACTTCATGGCCCAAGTGGGTTGGAGGTTATGATCAAATTTTATAACGCTCTCGTCAGATCACACTGAATACTGCACTTGTGTACAGTTCTAGCCACCAAGACACGAGAGACAATCGTGCACTAAAATCAGTGCAGAGATGAACCAGAAGACTTCTTAATGCCAAAGTTACTATTCATTGAAACAAATTGGATAACGCTGGTTTTATACCCAAGCAATGAAGCTAAGAAATAGCCTTGCAAAGGTACATGACATGTTACAGGTGTGACAGCCAGTCACAGGCGAGGTTCCCCAAATTTACTACCCTGGATGAGGAGGAATGAACTGGCTCCCTTTCTTTATTCAACTGCCTTGGTTGGTTGCAACAAGATTAATTTAGATCCCTTCCCTTGCAGCTACCTTTTCTCAGTCCAATCTTTGTTTAAAAAGAACCAATTTAACCAGGTACTCTTCAGTTAAAGATTGAGTTTATTTGCAAGAAAATGGATAAAGCACATGTATATAAATACATTCACACAAGTTAGAAATGAGAATCGAGTCTAAAAGTAAGTTTAAAAAATGATATACAAATAAGCTTTTGACTTCTCCATGAAGAGTAGATGGTGGAACGTTGTAGCCACTGCGATTCGTGATTCCAATATCACTGACTCCAGCAGCTGCATAGTCAGTTTTGAGATTCCAGTTATGCAGTTTGCCGAGAAGCTGCCCTGTTTCCTCTTCAGCTGTGTCTTTGCTGATTTCACACAGAGAGCGACCTGCAAAACTTGCAGGGGTCTGTTGCCTTTCCTCCTGTGTCATAAACTAACATACCTAGCACTAGTTGACACTGACCAAATTTTGCAGCTGGCATTTATCCCAGTCGTTGTATATTCCTGGGTGACAAAAATTCACTAACCAGTCTGGGACATTGCTCAGAGGATATCATTTCTGCTGAGATGATAATTGGCATTGGGACAAAAAAATTCTTAGATTTAAATAAAAAGGTCAATCTCAAGGAGGAAGCAAACAGTCTAAAGTTATTGAACTCAAAGGTGAGTCCATTGTAAGCTGCCTAATTGTAAGATTAGGTACTGTGCCTCAGTTTGCGTTGGGCTTCACTGAAACATTGGTCAAGGGAGTGAGATGGTGAGTTTAAATGGCAAATGACAGGAAGTTTGGGGTTGTGCTTGTGGACTGAGCAAAGGTGTTCCACAGAGCAGCTACTCTGTCTGCATTTATTTAGTCTTCCCATTGTAGAAGGGACTGCATTGGGAGCAGTGAATACAGTAGACCAAATTGAAGGTGGTAGATGCAAGTGAAATGGTGCTTCACTTGAAAGGAATGTTTGGGTCCTTGGACAGAGAGGAGGGAGGATGTAAAGAGGCATGTGTTGCACCTACTACCTTTTCATGGGAAGGTGGTTTGGGAAGGTGATGAGTAGTTGGGGATGATGGAGGAGTGGACAGGCTGTCATAAAGGGAGCGGTCTTTGTGGAATGGTGGGGGAGGGGGGAGAGGTTTGCGGGTTTTACAATGGTTTTCTTCAGGAGTTTACGGGACTAGTGGAGGATGATCTTTTGAATGCGGAAGCTGGTGGGGTGAAAAGTGAGGACAAGAAGGACCCTGTCTAGTTTAGGGAAGGAGGGGAAGGGTTGAGGGAAGAGGTGCAGGAGATGGGCTGGATAGAGTTGAGTGATCTGTCAACCACGGTAGGGAGGAAACTTCGGTTAAGACAGGCAGTCATGTCAGAAGTGATGTTTTTGAAGGTGGCATCATTGGAACAGAAATGGAGAATCTGGGAGAATGCGAATAAGTCCTTATACAGGAAGCAGGGTGCAAGGAGCTTTAGTTAAGGTAGCTGTGTGAGTCGGAAGGCTTGTAATAAATATTAGTCAATCTATCACCAGAAGTGGCGACACAGATAAGAGAAGTGTTTGGAATGGATCATGTGACGGTGAGAGAAGGGTCAACATTGGAAGAAAAATCAATAAATGTTTCCAGGTCTAAGCGGGAACATGAAGTGTCACAGATACAGGAATTGAACCTGATCCCTGGTGCTGCGACTATGCCACCATGCCATCCTTGTGTCCCATATCTTTGGTGTAGTGAGTAGTGTCCTGCCCCTGAGCCAGAGGTTTCGTGTTCGAGTCCCACCTCAAAACTTGTTGGCCAAAGAAGGTATGTTTATAATGTGGCCAAACAGGTTCATTGTCACCCTGCAAATCTTTCCAAACATGCCAATAATAGCTGGTGGTAAGAGCAGGAGAGACTTGTGATCAGCCACGCTTGATATGGTGTGACATCCCTCAAGATACAAGTCTCTGGTGACAGACTAGCGACCTGTTCCAGGAATAATTGGATATGAAAACAGACAAAAGTCTGCCTTAGTGCACCACTAAGTGCAGGAAGAGAATTGGGAATACCAACCAAACAAAAAAGAGCAACAAGCAGGTTGAGCTAGTTTGGTTTATTCAGCCAAATAAATTTGCAACTGCTTCAGTTCCTTTTTAACTATTGTCCAGTGAGTTCTTTAAAGAAAAAAACTAGACTTTTAGTTGAGTCAGAAGGAAAATTACAGACGAAATAAAGCACAATCGTGCAGCCCATTATTGCTGCACCACAATTAGGGTTTAGGGATAAATTTTGGTGTTTCTTTTTCATCATCTAAAGTTCTTGCACACAGCAAATTACCTCCCCGGAGATCAAACTCAGGAAAAGTCAGAACAGCCACAGGTTGTATGTTCTTTCATAGGTATATTACTGCATTATACTAATTGATTACTGTTTCTACACATTCATCAGGCAAACCAAAGAACAAAAGAAGAGGCTGAAGATATGGAGGAAACCTTGGCAAGTGCTTGCGTGGCCTATAACTATTATATTTATTGGATCAGAGTCTGACCAAATTCAGCAGACTTGGCAAACTGTTAAATACAATATTCAGCCAAAAAACCTGGATTTTAAACAATTTTTCATCTGTAATAGAATATATTTTTGTGAACTTAAGTGAAGAGGGTGAAACAAGTAAAGTAATGTATGTTTTGCCTTTGCAGCTTTTAGTTTCCCAAAATCTTATGATTGCAGAATTTATAAAATCTGATGGGATCTTGTATATCCAGATTATTGGCCAGATCAGAATAAAACTGCATATGCGAAGTTATTAGTTAGAGAATGTCAACATCGGCCTTTTCAATGGATGTATGAAAGAATGGTTCGCAAATACATTGGGCACATCAGTGATCACTTGATCCTACATTTGAGTAAATAAAAATTGTGCTTGTTAAATTTCTGATTTTCTCTATTTTTAATTTAGGCAGGAAAAAACATTTTCCATTCAGAGTACTTTGATACCAAGAAAGAGGTTGGTCGTGATTTCGCAGAAAGGAGATGTACTGATGAGTGCTTCAAAGATTATAATGACTAATTTCTATAAATTATGTGAATTGTCTTTATAGTGTGCCAGCTTCGCAATTCTGTTTCCCTGTGCAGATAGTAATGCTGGAGACTTAGACAGTAGCCCTATGTCAGTAAATGTAGCAACGCAGTAGTGTGTGAATGATCCTACAGTTTGGTTTAGCTCAGTTGGCTGAACAGGTGCTTTGTGAGGCAGAGCAATGTCAACAGCGCAGGTTTAATTCCCATACTCACTGAGGTTATTTATGAAGGCCCCACCTTCTCAACCTTACCCCTTGCCTGAGGTGTGGTGATCCTCAGGTTAAATCAGCAAGAGTTAGCTCTCTCTCTCTCTCTCTTCCCCCCCCCCCCCCCCCCCCAATATGGTTATAACTATTTACCTATTTATTAACTGGTCTGTTAAATTCTACAGTGGTTAATTCACATCTATGAAAGAAATTACTAAACAAAATTGTAGATGAGAGAATAAGAGGATATCTTTACCCTCACTGCCTCGGTGGTAATTTGGCAGAGCAGATTTTTCAGCCCTTCCCTGCACCCCCCTTGTGAAACTCAATTGATTTTTGTTTTATTGGTATCTTCAACACTATCTGATAGATTCTTTCAAACATTTGAGTGAAGATGTTCTTTAATGTGGTTGACTCTTAAATGCCCTTTGAAATGGCCTAACAAACCACTCAGTTCAAGGGCAGTTAGGAATGGGCAATAAAATGCTGGCGATGTCCACATGAATTAATTTTTTTAAATTCTGAGGCACTTTGGGTCTTCCTGGGATAGTGAAAAGCATGTAAATGCCAGTTTTTACTTTGCTTTTTTTTAATTGCGTCTATATATAGAGACCACTGGTAGAATATTATAAACATCAGTGACCTTTGCTTTTGCCCTATTTACAAATATCTATATCAACATGAATATTTTAATTACTATATTTTGGTTTAACTTTGATTCTGTCCTCCTTTGCAGGCTGAACATCAAGAGTTAGTCCCAGAAGTTGATACAAAGTATGATGACGTTCAGGTAAGTACAGTGTAAAGTTTCTTTGTAAATTGTTGACATCTTTCCATCTGAAGAAATCTTCCTTCTGTTCCTGCTGTGATTTTTGATTGCTTTTAAGTAGCCTCCACAACTGTCAACTAGATTTTTCTTCACTTTGAGGGCATAGAAGGTATAATAGGAAAGTAAATAATTAATTCAGTCATGAGTTGAACAAAGTGGCACAGGTTGTCAGAGGAATGTGTAAATTCTGAAAGATGCGTGTTTGCAGAATGTAAATGGCACCAGGTACTGTGAGATTATGGAGAATGTTTGAAATTAGTTACCCAGGCAGTTGATCGGGGTAGCATTGAATTTGAGCTGTCAGATGATGTGCAAGTGAACAAATTAGAAGGATGGGGAAACACGAGAGCATCTGAGTGTAGCATTTGGTGGATAACAATGAAATTTTCTAACTTGGGGGTTTCACAAATTTTTTGAGCTGTGGAACCTCCAATGACCTCCCAAGAGCATCAGGGCACCCCAAGCATTCTCCACGTCCATGGCCCTTTTTTTTTTGCTGCAAAATTGGTGCTAACACAGAAATCAAATGTAAACAAGTATTTTCTAGTTATAACTATGCATATATTAATATGGTAATCAAACAGTTCTCTGGTTTAAAAAAAGTCTAACTCTTTGTCATTTTCAATGGGAGGAATGATGTTGGAAAGCCAATTTTACTATTGGACATCTCTCCCACTTGCATCTCTCTCTCACACAATCACACAACATTTATGTGTCTCCCTCACACTCTCTCACTCCTCTCACTCATTTCCTCAAACTCGCTTATCCACACGCATATGCCCTCACATCCTCACATGCACACAAATACACTCACTCGCCTCTATCCAAAGGCCAAATCACCCTCCCCCCAAACGCTCTTTTCCTAGGACCCTGCTATCACCTTTAGATCATGCGCAGCCTCCCTTTGTCATCATTACCCTGCTTCTCACCTTGGCCTCACTGTTGGCCATGGGCTTTTCTGTCCAATAGTGAGACAGAATAAATCAAAGGGCCAATCAGAGTAAGGTCTCTCAGAACAGTGCTTCAAGAGGTCTTGCTCTGGCCGATTTGATTTCTCTGATTTTTCAACTTTACTCGTTCGAACCGGCATTTGCCTGTCATGTGGCGGCTGCCATCTTCTCGGACCCCCGGAGACCTTTCACAGGCTTTGGGAACCCCTGCTCTAACTTAACTCTCTTGACTTTAGGCTTCATTTTTCATGAGTATTTGCCATGCTCTTTGAAATTTCAGCCTCTTTATCCAAATCCATAATGGAGAAGACCAGTGTTAATCAACCAGTAACATAGTTATTATTCAGATGAACAGTTTCTACCTGTCACAGGGGTTCAAACTACTTACTCTCTGAAGACGGGTGCAGGGATTGGGAAGAGCAGTTAACCCCTGCCCATTGACTGAAATGAAAATGGCACAGCAACTTTGGGTTGCCTGCATATTACAATAATTTCTGCATGCAAAATTTTAAATTCAGTTAATTAAGTAAAGCTGCAATAAAAATAAACTAGTCTCAAAGGTGACCATGAAACTACCAGATTGTTGTCCTAAACATCTAACAGGTTCACTAAAGGAAACCAGATGTACTGTGTTGTAGCTTCAGTGGATTGGCATCTCATTTTTAGGGATGCATGGTGCTGCTCCTGGCATCCTCTGTTACATAGCACATTGAACCAGAGTTGTTCCCCTGCCTTGCTGGTAGTGGTAAAGTGAGGTTATGTCAGACCTTCAGGTGACAAATTGTAGTGGAATACAATTCTGCTGCTGTTGATGGTCCACAGCATCTCATGGATGTCCAGTTTTGAACTGCTAAATCTGTTCTAAATATATCCATTTAGCACAATGGAAGTGCCGCAGAACACGATATCCTCAGTGTGAAGATGAGATTGCACCTCCAGAAGGACGGTGTGGTGGTCACTCCTACCAATACTGTGATAGATAGATGGTTGGTAAGGACGAGGTTGACTTGGTTTTCATGTTGTTTCTATCATCGCAGGTCCAGTCCGGCAGTTATGTCCTTCAGGTCTTAGCCAGCAGTGCTGCTACTTAATCATTGGGATGAAAATTGAAGTCCCAACCCAGAGTACATTCTCTATCCTTACTACCCTCAGTAGGTCTTACAAGTGACTTACATGCAGGAGCACTGATTCATCAGTTGAGAGTATGGTAGATCATAATGAACTAAAGATCCCCTTGCCCATGTTTGTACCTGATGCCTCGAGAGTCGTGGGCTTTAGAGTCGATGTTTAGGAGTCCGAGGACAACTCCATGGATGTTAACCATTGTGCAGCACAGGCTCTGGGGTTCAGGGCATTGGCTGAAAGGTATGGTTCTGTGAGTATGACTGTTGCAAGCTGTTGTTTGACTAATCTGATGGACAGCTTTTGGCATAAGCCCAAAGATATTCATGGGGAGGTCTTTGCAGAGTGCCTCTTTTGGTTATGATACCTTGTTCAATACCAGGTCGTCCATCTAACTTTATTCTTATTTGACTTTTCTGTAGTGGTTGGCTAGGCCATTAAGTTAAGAATCAACCACATCCCCATGGGTCTGGATGTACATGTAGACCAGACTGGGTAAGGATAGCAGATTTCCTTCTAGCTTTTTGTTTCAGAATTAGCTAAATTTAAACCCTCCCAGCCTCTGGTGGAATTTGAATTCAATTTCCAGGGTTTTAATCAAGGCCTCTGGATTACCAATCTGATAATTACCACTTTACTATCATTTCCCTGCCACACCGCTTCCTGTCAGCCTTTCCAATTGAAAGAACAATGGGAAAGCATCAATTTTTTGTATAATTGTAGCAACAGCCAGAAAAAAATCAACCAGAAACCTGTAAGTAGTTGATGATTCAACCATAATTCTCGTGAGCTAATTACTGTAGCTGCTGGAATTTACTGCAGAGAGTTGTGCCTCCCTGTTGGTCCCGCCGGTAATGTCAGCACTTGAAGTTCTGGGCTGGTGACAGTGAGGGCAACTGGCCGAGAATAGAAAATGCAGGAGTAACTATTATTCTCGTAAGCTGGTTGCTGCAACTGTGAGCATCTTCATACTTCCCTACACCAGTGAGTCGCACCTTAACAAAGAACCTGCGAGGAACATCACTGCGGGACACTGAATAGTGATGCCTAAAGCGACTAGCCAAGAAGTGTATTGCAGGCATAACTATGCTTCTGTAGGGCTTGATAGTTCCCAATTATGCACCCAGCCAACAGGGAGGTATGGCTGGAATGTCACTCAATGGTCAAGTCCAAGCTTGCTGTAAATGTTCCTCTCCACCTCGCTAATGAGTTGGTAGATGAAAGCTAGTTACTGCTCTGTTATCTTGGCTGTTCTAAACCACAGTGAGTTGAGCCTAATCTTGGTTCTACAGGGGTAGAAACATAGAAGATCGGAGCAGGAGGAGGCCATTTGGCCCTTTGAGCCTGCTCTGCCATTCATCACGATCATGGCTGATTGTCCAACTCAATAGCCTAATCCTGCTTTTTCCCCATAACCTTTGATCCCATTCACTTCAAGTGTTACCCCGAATCCTCAGACTGACCCCTAGTTCTGGACTCCTCCATCATCAGAAACATCCTCCCTGCATCTACCCTGCCTAGTCCTGTTAGAATTTTATAAGTCTCTGAGATCCCCCCCTCATTCGTCTGAACTCCAGTGAAAACAATCCTAATCTAGTCAATCTCATACATCAGTCCAGTCCAGGGATGGAATCAGCCTGGTAAACCTTCGCTGCATTCCCTCGAGAGCAAGAACATCCTTCCTCAGAAAAGGAGACCAAAACTGCACACCATACTCTAGGTATGGCCTCACCAAGGCCCTATATAGTTGCAACAACACATTCCTTGCTCCTGTACTCGACCTCTCGCAATGAAGGCCAACATGCCATTTGCCGTCTTTACCGCCTGCTGCACCTGCATGCTTGCCTTCAGCGACTGGTGCATAAGGACACCCAGATCCCAGTGCACATGCTCCTCTCACAATTTACGGCCATTCAGGTAGTAATCTGCCGCCTTGGTTTTTGCTTCCAAAATGAATAACCTCTCGTTTATCCAAATTATACTGCATCTGCCATTGATTTGCCCACTCGCCCAACCTGTCCAGATCATTCTGAAGGATCTCTGCATCCTCGTCACAGTTCACCCTCCCACCCAACTTGGTATCATCTGCAAACTTTGAGATGTTACATTTTATTCCCTCATCCAAATCGTTAATATATATATTGTGAATAGCTGGGGTCCCAGTACCGATCCCTGTGGTACCCCACTAGTTACTGCCTACCAATTTGAAAAAGACCTATTAATTCCTACTTTGTTTCCTTTCTGCCAACCAGTTTTCTATCCATCTCAATACACTTCCCCCAATCCCATGTGCTTTAATCTTGCATGATAATTTCTTATGCAGGACTTTGTTTAACGCTTTCTGTAAGTCCAAATATACCACATCGACTGGCTCCCCCGTCAAGTCTACCAGTTACATCTTCAAAGAATTCCAATAGATTTATCAAGCATGATTTCCCCTACATAAATCCATGCTGACTCTCTGACCCTGCCACTGCTTTCTAAATGTTCCGCTATAAAGTCCTTGATAATGGATTTGCGCATTTTCCCCACTACTGATGTTAGGCCTACTGGTCTATAATTCCCTGTTTTCTCTCTACCTCCCTTTTTGAATATTGAATGATTGGGTGATGTTCACCACATGCTGGCTTCAATGTGGTGGCTCAGAATGTGACTGGCCAAGAATAGCAATATTGTAAGGCGGAGGCCTGCCATCACTATTTATTTTTTTAAAAAGGAAATATTGCCTTCTGCAAATGGGTAGTGAATGGGCATTTGACCAACGAAGGGATGTATGTACTGCTATCAGGTGGCCAAGGGACGAGACCTTGACCCACAAATGGTCTAGGAGGAAAGTCGATGACCATCAAACCAGTGCCTTGCAACATAAGTTCGATATGACGGACAGAAGTTGGTTCCCCTTCCAGTTGCTGGAGATCGTTCTGCCAGTGAAGAGGACAAGGAGTAGATAGAGGGAAACCTAGAGACTTTTCTGAATAAGACAATCATTTTGCTGAACTCCAAAGGTTCTCCAAGGGTGTGTGAATAGGGTATCACTTGTTACTTTGAATGTTGTTTTGTCCCTCTTATTACTCAAGCTGTTGTATGTTTAACTATTGAAACATCACAGTAAAACAGTGACTGTTATTGGTAAACTTCTCCGGACAATCACGAATATCTAAACTGAACTGGCTCCATTCTCGGCAGTGTGACATCCTGCTTGACTAATCGGGTGGAACAAAAGATCATTTTGTACAAGATCAACCCCTGGTCTCCCAGGCAGTCCTCCCGCTGTGGCCAATGTAGTACAAACACATTAGCAAGCAATGTAAAGACTCTGATTAAGCACTCGCCCAAGTATTTTTAAATCGCACTGGTCCTTCCTGCATGTTCAGTTGTGAAATTCCTCCTGCTCTTGCTTGTAGCTACTCTTATCAGGATATCTGCTGTCATGATATGTCATGCTTGTCTGGCTTCTGCATCTTCACCCATTATAGCTTGCCTGCAACAGCTATGTGACTACACCTTGGTCAACACTCTTTTTATGTTGTCCTCCACTTTGCCCTCTAGAAGAGATCTTTGTAGCTTTTCAGCTGTGATCAAATGGTCAAAATAGTGACATTTTGGCACGTACTGACACATCACCAAAGATTGTCTCATGAAAATTTTCACATCACCACATCTCATCTATCATGCTGCTCACACTCCATCCTCAGCCCCTTCAGGATAGGCTCACCACACAAGGTGTATGTTTCCCAACCTGTCCTGCATTCCTCCATCTCATTCCTTTCTTTTGTCTTAATCTAGAGCAAAACTGGCCCACAACAGATGTGAAAGATCTCAGACAGGGGGAGGGATGGCCGACATCGTTTCCGTCACCCAGCTTGAGGACGATACCACCAAGCTGGGGGAGGACAGGGATTGTTCCTATAAGGAAGGGGAGATCAGCTTGACCCAGCAACCTTGGGTCACTACTGATTCCCATACTGACATTCACAATGAGTAATATGCAGTCATGTATTCTGCCTGCGCATGAACTAAAACTCTCCTCCCTCTCTCTTAAAGGCACCAGCAAATCTAGGGAGACAAGGATGGCCAACATAAGCCCAGCCTGCAGATCACCTCAGATGAGGAACAACAACCAGTGCACTCATCACCTTCCAACAGCAGAGGTGGGGCCTTGATGGGGCTTAGCTCTAAATGAGGCTCCAGGTTACCTACGGGAGAACACCTCACTGACAGATTCCCGCAGCAGTCGGAGATGGAGACACCCAGGTCTCTGGCACTCCGCAAGCACAATGCTGAAGATGTAACATCAGGCAACAGGATATCAGGTAGAGATGTGGCAGTCACTCAGCAGACTGGAGTGAAGGATGGAGGAGTCCGTCCATGTTCTGTCTGCTGCTGTGGCTCTGACATGCAAGCGCCCCAAGGTCACCATAGGAAGGTTGGTCCAGAAGGTCTTGCCCTGGACTCCATGGACGCACACATTAGTGTGGGCATCATTAATGTCTAGGTAGGGAGGGTTGAGGCACCCTAACCTTCCTCGAGATCCTCCTTCTCAAGCAATCAGGAAGGCACCCACAGGGAGGATGAGCGTCAGCCAGACAACCCGGGAGCCTCTATTCAGAACTTCCCAAGGATGTCTAGCCATTCTGAGTCCTCTCTACCTGTGACCCCATCCACTCCAGCTGCTCAGGCCGAGGACGGTGCATCTGCCCTTGAGCAGGAGACCCTTATCAGGCTGAGGCCCACCAGGGAAAGTCGCCACGGCCATCACAGACATCAGGACATAGCAGTCAGCAGGCTGTCTACATCTATGCTGCAGTTGTCAGGCTGCACCAGGTGTAGCGGTAGCGCCAGGAAATGAAGAAATGTTGAAATCACTTTTGGATCAAGGATGTGCAAACACTGTTTTAAAAAAAACATTGCCCTCTTGTTAATACATTTGATGTTTGGTCAACAAAAGACGTTATGATTATGTACATATGAATCCTTTTTATTTTGAGGTTTAGCCATCCTTCCGTTTAGTGATAGTCTTCCTTTGTGAGGTTCACGTTTACTGAAGATGGTTTCTGCACCTTTGAGTGATATCATGGAGATGTGTTAAAATCTTTAATGGAGGTGTGTGCTTACAGTGCTTCTATCCTTTGTCCTCACAACACCTACATTGTGTGGGGAGGCTTAGCAGCAGATCAAAGTACCACAGTCCTGCCACATCCAGTCTGATTGATGATGGACAATTAAACAGCTCATTAGAGGAGGAGGCTCCACAAATATCCCCATCCTCGATGATAGGGGAGCCCAGCATATCAGTCCAAAAGATAAGACTGAAGCATTGACAAAAATCTTGCCAACGTTGCTAAGTGAATGATTCATCTCGACCTTCTCTGGAGGACCCTAGCCTCATAGATCCCAGTCTTCAGCCAATTTGATTCACAGCACATGATATCATAGATGTAATCATAGAATTCCTACAGTGCAGAAGGAGTCCATTCGACCCATTGAGTCTGCACTGACAACAATCCCACCTAGGCCCTATCCCCGTAATCCCACATATTTATCCCGCTAATCCCTCTAACCTACGCATCCCCAGACATATCAAGAAATAGCTAAAGGGACTGAATACTGCAAAGGCTATGGGCCCTGACAATCCGGCAATAGTACTTGTGCTCCAGAACTTGCTGCACCCCTCTAACCAAGCTGTCCCAGTACAGCTACAAAACTGGCAACTATGTGGTTATGTGGAAAATTGCCCAGATATGTCCAGTACATAAAAAGGACACATTCAACCTGCAATCATCACCCCATTAGCCTACTTTTAATCCGTAAAGCAATGAAAGGGGGTCATCGACAGTGCTATCAAGTGGCACTTTCTTAGCAATAACATGCTCCCTGACGTTCAGTTTGGGTTCCACCAGGGCCACTTTGCTCCTGACCTCAAGCAACCTTGGTTCAAACATGGACAAAAGTGCTAAACTCTGAGAGTGGCTTCCCTTGACATCAAGGCAGCATTTTACTGAGTGTGGCATCAAGGAGCCCTAGGAAAACTGGCATCAATGGGATTCTGGGGGAAAATTCACTGTTGGTTGGGATCGTATCTAGTGCAAAGAAAGATGGCTGTGCTTGTTGGAGGTCAGTCATCTTCATTCCAGAACATCGCAGCAGGAGTTTCTTAGGGTAGTGTCCTAGGTCCAACCATCTTCAGCTGCTTCATCAATGACCTTACTTCCATCATAAGGTCAGAATTGGGGATGTTTACTGTGTTCAACAGCATTCATGACTGCTCAGATACTGAGGCACTCCGTTTAGGCTGACACAAGTGCCAGTCAATGATCATCTTCAACAAGACAGAATCGAACCATTGCTGAATCCCCCACTGTCAACATCCTGGGGTTACCATTGACCAGAAATGTAAATTGCCTAGCCATATAAACTCTGTAGCTACAAGGGCAGGTCAGAGGCTAGGAATCCTGTGGCAAGTAATTAATCCTCCTGACTCCTCAAAGACTGTCCACTTTCTACAAGGCACAAATCAGGAGTGTGATGTCTTTGGAACTTTCTTCCTGAAAAGGTGGTGGAAGCAGTCTTTGAATATTTTTAAGGCAGAGTTAGATAGATTCTTGATTGACAATGAGGTGAAAGGTTATCGGGGATAGGCAGGTTGTTGGGTTGAGTTTACAATCGGATCAGCCATGCTCTAGCAACTGCCCACTTGTTTTGCTTACAGAATAAAAGGCTTTTATTTTTCTCACTTCAGTCTTAATCCAAAATACTAAGCCAAAGCATGCTCGGTTACTTTGACTATTAAAACCATTTTATCCAACTCTCTTTTAGACTATTTAATTTTTTAATGTAGATGATTATTAGGACGGGGGTGTCCTAACGAGAATCAGAATTCAAAATTACTTTCAAGGTGGAAGTGAGTAAATAATTGAAAAATGAAAGTTTTACAAGATATTATAGCATGGAATGAGAGCGACAGAAACATGGTACGCTATATGGACCCCTTCTATAGTGTAAAATTTGATGATGCGAAACACAGCAAGGCTGTATCAAACATCTGCCTATCAAATTAATTTGTTTTGTTTGAAGGATGTTGTGTTTTACTCTGAAACAGAAGTTTTCTTAGTACTGTACTGTTAAGGATTATTGACCATTTGGAGTTTACAGTCAGATCTGAAATCTTGATGCACCTCCTGTTATGCTTTAGTTGTAAGTTTGTCTAAAAAGATGTGTTGAGAAGCTTGGGTTTAGCAGTAATGCCTTCCATAGTCAACTAGTACTCAGTAAGCTGTCAGTTTGAAGATGAAGTACTAGAGTACCTCATGGTGCAGTGTTGCATCAAGATTTGGTTTTGTAGCTGAAGAAATGTATAGGTTATGAAAATCTTTTTTGTAATGATGAATATAAAACTAGGTCTCTTGTCACTGCTTTATTTACTGATAAATATATCCTGCAATCCAGTGTAAAGATCAGATATGAATATTTATGAATGAATATTAATTATACCAGATTAAAACATCAGTTCTGAAAAATTCCTTTTTTTTTCTCCAGAAGGATCAAGCACACCAACAAATGGAAGTAGCAGCAAGACCTGAACACCTTGAACAGGTAAAAGAAGCATAATGATAGAAGGTTGTTCAACCTATTGCTTTTATTTCATTGTGGTTTTGAATAATTGTTATTGTAAGTTATTCATTTTCTATAGAACCATTCAGCAAGTTGCATGTCAGGGAAAAGTCTACAGTTACCTGAGAATATGCAAACTCCACACAGTCACCTGAGGCCAGAATTGAACCCGGGTCCCTGGTGCTGAGGCAGCAGTGCTAACCACTGTGCTATCGTGGTATTTTAACATTTTTATTTCAAGGGTAAGACGAGCAGGAGACTGAAAGATAGAGAATTCCAAAGGTTCACCACCCTCTGAGTGAAGAAATGCCTCCTCATTTCAGTATAAAATGGCCTACTTATTCTAAGACTGGCTCTAGACCCTACCCCAGCCAGGGGGGAACATCCTTCCTGCATCAGCCCTGGTCAATCTCTGTAAGCATTTTGTGCACCTTAATGAGATCACCTCTTATTCTTCGAAATTCCAGAAAATATAGGTCCAGTCTCTTCAATCTCTCCTTATAGGACAACCCGCCATCCCTAGGATTAGTCTGATGAATCTTCATTGCACTCCCTCTATGACAAGTACATCCTCCTTTGGATAAAGAGATCAAAACTGTACACACTACCCCAGGTGGGGTCTCACCAAGGCTCTATACAAATGCAGGAATACATCTTTATTTATGTTTTCAAATCTTTTTGCAATAAAGGCCAACATACCATTTGCCTTCCTAATTGCCTGCTGCTAGCATCCAGTGACTTATGAACAAGAACACCCAAGTCCCTTTGGTCATCAACACTTCCTAATCTTTCCCCATGGAAGAAATACTCTGGATTTCTGTTTTTCTTACCAAAGTGGATAAGTTAATGGGCGTAATTTTCCACGGAGCCCCCATGCGTGTTTCGCAAAGACGAACCGCCATTGGCCAACAGCAGGATCTCCTGGTGCAGCCATTGTCAACAGGATTTCCTGATTACACCCTTCACCATTGGAAAACCCGCAGCAGGCGTGCACTGTCAAAGGATCCGGAAGATCCCACCGATGTGAACAGCCACAAAATTCCGACCAAAATATTTCCACACATTTCGTCTACCATGTCCTTGCCCACTCACTTAGTCTGTCTAAATCCTTTGAAGCTTCTTTACATTCTCCTCACAACTCGCACTCCTATCTGGTTTAGTGCCATTAACAGAATTGGAAATATTGGCCGCGTTTCTCCCAAAAATGTCCTAAATGTTGATTTCGTGGGAAAACTGGTGTAAATCATGATTCTTTTTTCAGTGCAACTGGGAGAATCGCCCCATTATGTTTGATCCCACATCCAAATTAGTGATATAGATTATGAATAGCTGGGACCCAGCTAATAGTAGCTACATTGTGTAATTAAGAGTGACAGTACATATAATGCATACATAACCTATGTCCGCCAGTTGACATTAAAACATGACACCAGAAAGCCAACTGGTAAATACGGAGAATGTGAGCAGATGCAGTTTTTCAGTGCACTTTGAGATTTGTATCAAAGCAATTGGCAAGATGGTCCAGCCATTTGATAATATATGATGAATCTGAGGCATTGCCAGCAAAACACGTTAAGCTGATATAGCAGCAGTAGTATGGCCTGGTTTCATGAGAAAAGTGCAGCCAACCGTAAAGGGAAATCAAAATAAACACAGGTGGCTGGAGGATGATAGAAATCCATAAATCTGACAGCTGAATTTTTTTACAAGGCACTGCACATTGAACTTGTTACAGTTTAAAGACCAAGTGTAAGGAGAGGGTTTAATCGATTTCTGCTTTCTGGGAAGCCTCAGTAACTTAAAATCAAAGCTATGTGCATACATTGGGGCTGCATGCACAGCAGCACAGACTGGAATCCCACCCCAGGTGAAATTGACATGATATCTCTGGAAGAGGACTTCAAAGGGTCTGATCTCACCTGTAACCTCTTAAAATCGCTGCTGCATAATGGAACTCTGCAGTGTTTTTGCCCGGGGGAGTGGGAGTGGCACGGAGATTAAAGTGACCTGGCCACTTCAGAATTTGCACAGTTGACAGGCAGGGATGCAAAAATTGCTGCCTCACAGCGCCAGGGACCCGGGTTCGATTCCCAGCTTGGGTCAATGTCTGTGTGGAGTCTGCATGTTCTCCCTGTATCTGCGTGGGTTTCCTCTGGGTGCTCTGGTTTCGTCCCACAGTCGGAAAGATGTGCTGGTTAGGTGCATTGACCTGAACAGGCGCTGGAGTGTGGCGACTGGGGAAATTTCACAGTAACTTCATTGCAGTGTTAATATAAGCCTTACTTGTGACTAATAAATAAACTTTAAAAATAAAGTTTAAATTGATCAGAGGACTGCCTAAAATCTACATGCCAGAGGTGGTGATCAGACCTGCCAAGGCTAGATGGGGCAGTGCAGCCATGACACCCCCATTCTGGCGGAGAGTGACAAGATCAATCTCTTGTCTCAAGCTGAAGTCACCAAACCCCAGGACCCTTGAGGAATCCTTTCTTAGCAGTTTGGCAGCAGCGGAGGCGCAAATGGCCACCGGGTCTACCTCCTCGAGCCGCAAGGCGCCAGGTGAGGGTGTCAGTGCCGGGGGTAGTGCACTGTTGGCACTTCCAAGGCACGTGGTCTAAAAGGCTGAGTGGGGGATCTGACGTGGAAAGGAGGACTGAGTGGGGGGGTCTGACGTGGGGAGGAGGACTGAGTGGGGGGGTCTGACGTGGGGAGGAGGGCTGAGTGGGGGGGTCTGACGTGGGGAGGAGGGCTGAGTGGGGGGGTCTGACGTGGGGAGGGGGACCGAGTTGTGGGAGGGGGGGTCACTCTCATGTCTGTATGGTGTAGAGGAGTATGTCCCTCTTTCGTGAGGGTTGGTAGTGCTCTTCTAGTCAGTGGGGGCCACCATTTTTCTTTAATTGGAGGGGGGGCTGTCTCCAAGCGCGGAGATCGGGTTGCCCTTTAAAAATGGTGGCTTGGACTCGAAAAGGTTGTTTGGCCAACAGGTTGTCCAATTATAAATAAATTAGCGGATAGACGCTGCTAATGTCTCAATTTTGGAGAATTGGAGCCAACATGTAACATTGTAAGCAGTGTAAATAGAATATGAAAAATGACAAATGAATATTCGTATAGCCATTTGTTGGTACAAAGTTGCGTATTACTAAATAAAAGACTTTATCGCCAAAACTTTTCATCCTGCACCCGGGACATTTCACAAGAATATAAATCCAAGGAGCCAACATATTTATGCTGTATGAGAAGAGAGTGCTGATTGGTGAGCAAGTGGGCTCTAGAAGAGGCATTACGTGGAGAATACACCAGTTAATGGTGACTGACAGTTAACTACCAAGCATTGTTTGAAATTTAAACCAAGCAACTTGACTGTGATTAGTCAAGGCATTGCCCAGAGGAATGAACCAGCAGTGGCTCACCTCTTCGCCAGTACATTGATTACCTTGTACATCTTTCAGTTTAGTATACTGCATTAACTGCTCACAATGAAGTCTGCTGTTCACTGGAGAAACTAAACACAGATTTCAAGTATGACCCTGAACTTCCAATTGCCTGTCATTTTAATTCACTCTTCCACTATGTCCTCCAAACCCTGGACAAAGTTTAATATATGTTTGAGGAATAACACTTCATCTCTCAATTAGATACTTTACAGCCTTCCAGATTTAACAGGAGTTCTATAATTTCAATAACCTCATCTTTTTTTATTGCAACTATTGGTAACAATTCTGCATTTTCCCATTTACACTTCCTCTGACACCTGCTCATTATCGCTGCCCTTCTCTCCCCCCCCCCCCCCCCCCCCCCAAAAACATATTTTATCTTGTACCATCATCTCTTTTGTCATTTAATCTCTCCTGTCTTCTACCCTCTTACACATCTTCCCTTTTGTGTTTACTCCCTCCCCCAAACCCTCATACACTTCCTTGCTGTTATGGGGAAATTTCAAGAGATGGCCAATTTGTGTCTTAAACTAAGATAATTCAAAACTCGCAAGGCAAAATCTCTCTGCAAAAAGACGTAACAAATTTATTAAACATAAAACATGAAATACAATACAAACGTATAGTCGACCGGAGTGTCATGGAGGGTTGAACAGCTCTATGGACAGAACTGCAGAACCTCTCCAGAAGAACTGAGTTATGGAGTCATACAGATCAATTATATTTTTTCTTAATCAATAATTCTGCCTTCCATCAGCTGGAAATCAATTCCATTTAACAGTTCTACATCAATACAAATCTCTGTCAAATACCTTGGCCAATCGTAAGATACATAATAGCATGGCGATATCTCATTCGTCCAGCTGATTCCGGACGTATGCTCCCTTCGTGGCACTAACTAATTCCCTGTTGCTAGGTAACGGCAGACGCTACCACAAGGTCCACACGGATATTCCCACTGGCTCACTGAATAGACGAGTTCCTGTGTCCAGGTTTCGTATCTATTTTATGTCTGGGCAATGAATATAACGATTCTTAATGTTGCATAATGCCACCTGATGAGACTTGCTGACTGACCTGTTCCCAGATCTTTGGTTTTAAACTATTGACTCTGACCGCCATGACTTTCGGTATCCTTGCTTGACCAAAGCGTTCATTTACATCGAAATGCTTTTAAAATGTCAGCATATATGTTTTAAAATCATAATTGCTTGTTTTGATTCTCTTACTCCATTCACATATGTGTAAGCTGTTTGTGTTAGCTTGTCCAATAATCATTTAACTCTTTATTGATTCCTTGTCCTCTGAAAGACTGCATTCTGCCTATAAATTTTATTAGCTAGTTAGAAATCCCCTTCCATGCTTGCCAAAGATGGAGAAACAGGGGAACGAAATGAAGTGCTTAGAGGAAACAAAATATGAAAAAGTGTAGTAAAGGTAACAATTGGGGTCAGTGGGTTTGTGGTGCATATTGGATGATAGCCAGTTCTCTGAAATGAAGGCAGGAAGAGAAGGAAAGAGTTGCTGATGGACCGTGTGAAGGCTAGGAAAGGGTGAAAATTGTAAGGAAGTTGATTAAATTTGGCAAATTTGACGTAGCAAGAGAAGGAAGCAGCACCATCATAATTGTCCTGGAAAAACAGACAAGGAAGGATTAGAAGTAAGAAAGTTTCACATATCCCACACAAAGGCAAAGCTAGAACCCATAAGAACCCATATGGATTCCCATAGTAACATCTTTTATTTAGAAGAACTTAAGTTAAAGAACTTGTTCGCTGTGAGAACAAGTTAAGCCAGGTAGAGGAGGGAACTGGTTGGGCCTCTGATCAAATGGGAAGCAGAGAGCCCTGCAATCGCCCTGGAAGAGGATGTAGGTTTTACAGCGATTGGGTGTCCATTGTGAAGAGGCAGTAGTTGGGCCTGGAAATTGGGAACTATTAAAGTGAACGAGGGCAGCAGATGAGTCATGGATGGAGATGGGATGAGCCTGGACAAGGGGAGAAACAATAGATTCAAGATCTGAAGAAATATATTCTGTAGGGCAAGATCAGGGCTGTAACAATGGATCTAGCAAGGAAGTCCTGTTTGTGGATCTTGGTAAGGAGGTAGAAATGGGTTGTGGGATTGGAAGCCATGCAATTGAAGGCTGTAAAAGAGAAAATTTCAGAGGTGATGAGGTCAGTGATAGACCAGGAGGCAATGGTTTGATGTTCAGTGGGCAGATCATGGTCCATGGCAGATACGTAGAGGTGTCAAGAGTTGGTATTTTATCTCTACTAAGTAGACTTTATTAGCCAAACAACAGCACACCCTTGTCAGCAGATTTGATGATAATTAGGGTGGAACATGAGAGAAAAGCTTTTATTTAAAATTCATTGATGGGATGTGGGTGTCACTGGCTAGGCCAGCATTTATTGCCCATCCCTAATTACTCTTGAGAAGGTGATCGTGATCTACTGCCTTTAACTGCTGTAGTCCATGTGGTGCAAGTAGACCCACAGGGAGGGAATTGCAGAATTAGACCCAGCAACAGTGAAGGAATGCAACATATTTCCAAGTCAGAATGGTGAATGGCTTGGAGGGAACTGGTCAGACCAGTTTCTGGTCAGTGGTAACAATGTTGTTAGTGGGAATTCAACCAATGCAAGCACGGGGAGAACATGCAGACTCTGCACAAACAGCGAACGAAGCTAGGAATCGAACCCAGGTTGCTGGCACCATGAGGCAGCAGTGCTACTGTGCCACCACGCCACCAATGAATGTCGGGGGTGATGGTTAGATTATCTCTTGTTGGACATTGCCTGGTACTTGAGTGGCACTGTTAATGATCCCTTCCATCACTTTATTGATTGAGAGTAAACTGATGATTGGCTGGGCTGGATTTACTTTGCTCTTTATATACAAGACATACCTGGACAATTTTCCACATTTCCAGGTAGATGCCAGTCTTCTAGCTATACTGGAACAGCTTGACTAGGGGTGCGGCAAGTTTTGGAGCACAAGCCTTCAATACTATTACTGGAATATTATTAGGGCGGCATTGTGGCACTGCTGCCTCACAGTGCCAGGAACCTGGGTTCGATTCCTAGCTTCGTTCGCTGTCTGTGCAGAGTCTGCATGTTCTCCCCGTGCTTGCATTGGTTTCCTCCGGGTACTCCGGTTTCCTCCCATAGTCTGAAAGACGTGCTGGTTAGGTGCATTGGCCATGCTAAATTCATCCTCAGTTTACCCGAACAGGCGCTGGAGTGTGGCGACTAGGGGATTTTCACAGTAACCTCTTTGTAGTGGTAATGTAGGCCTACTTGTGACTCTAATAAATAAACTTAAAACTTAAACTAAAAGGACCATAGCTTTTTCAGTATCAAGTGCCTTCACCCATTTCTTTATATCACGTGGCGTGAATTGAATTTGCTGAAGACTGGTATCTATGATGCTGGAAACGTCAGGAGCAGTTCTGCAAGTTTAATCGGACATTGGTTAGAGTAATTGAGACGGCCCATGTTACACTTGGAGTTCTCAATGGAAGAATCTAGAGAAATTAAGAAACCAGGAGATGACCATTGTTTCACAAGCATTCCAGTTGCTAAAATGATTGATTTTTCAGGACTTTTACAAAGTTTGACGTGTAGCACATGAACAAAAATATTAAAAGATTTAACTATTGGATTCTGGTTCCATTTTAAATCAAACTGGATTTTTGTCTGATTCTGAAATTACAGATTTCTTCTCTCTCTTGCAGATTGGAAGCATGGAGACATTTGATTATTCTTTCACTAAATCTAAAAGGAAGGTAACAATCTGTGCTCGGTGTCACCTAAATAATGCTTCACTTCGCTCTTATCCATCTTTGTCGGGACTTTGACCCTTCACCTAGGTTTCTTAAATTAAAATAGAATGTTAACTGATCAGGAACAAGGGCCAGGATTTTCCGAATGTTCACGCCAACGAGATTTTCCCATCTTGCTGCAGTGAACAGGTATTTGCTACGGCCAAGTTCACTGCAGCAGGAGCGCAGTGTAAACGGGTGGTAAGATTGTGCCCATGCTGTCTAGTTTGTGTGTGAATTTATCTAAATGACTGATTTGAATGTGGATAGGGAGATTCAGTATTATGAATACAGGATCCTGATATATTTACAATCATGCACACACTTTCCTATAAGTACATCACTCTTTGCATTAAGTACAAATACCTTTTAATAATTATGTACCTTGCATAAAACTTGAATCATTTACTGCCCTACACTGTTTGTCCACCACACCTAAATGTAGTCCAGATCTATCTTTTGAATTTAACTGTAAACCCATAGCATGCAAACGTATAAAATGAGAATCTGCTCAGTCTTAACCAGAGTGTTTTTTATTTATATAGTCTTGCTGTACAGAGGAAGAAATGAAACTTGTGGTGAAGGATAAAGCTGAGGTAAATATCCTGTGCATTTTAACTTAAGGGAGAAGAGACAAATATACAAGATTATAGCAGGTAGCTCAGGTTAACATGTTAGCAACCAGGATGTGATTGGATCAGTAATCCAAATGTACTTATTCCAGAACTGTTCCTTAATTTAAGGGTACAGTGCAGTGGTGAAGACCACAAGAAACAATTGCACTGTACCTTAAAGGGACATTTTCATTGTTCTTTGATCTGTCTGCGCTCTCTAAATAAAAAGTATTTCAATATATAACTTTTAGCTCATTCTCAGGCTATGGGGGTCACTGCAAAGGTTGACATTTATTGTCCATCAATAGCTGCCCTTGAGGAGATGCATGGTGGTGAGCCACTGTGTTGAACCACTGCTGTGAATTGGGAAGGTACTCCCAAAGTAGTGTTAGATAGGGAATTTCAGGGTTTTGACCAAGTGCTGATGAAGCAATAACAATGCATGCCCAAGTTGGGATGGCCTGTGACCTGGAGGTGTTTGTGTTCCCATGCAGCTGCTGCCTCGTCCCTCCAGGTAATGGGAGGTGCTGTCAAAGGAGCTTTGAGTTGCTTCAAGGCTTCTTGTGGATAGTACACGCTGAAGCCATGATGTGAAAGTGGTACAGGAGTGACTGTTAAAGGTGGCAGATAGGTGCCGACCAAATGCATTTCTTTGTTCTGGATGATGTCAAGTATCTTGAGTGATGTTGGAGCTGAACTCCTCCAAGCAAATGGAGAGTATTCCATCGCACATCTGAATTGTGATATGTTAGGGAGATGAGCCATTCTCCGCAGAATGCCAGCCTTTGACCCTCTGGAATAGCCATGGCATTTATGGGTGGAATTTTACAGCCCCTCTCATCAGGATTTTCCAGTCCAGTGAAGTCAATGGCTTTAGAATGGCTTGCTGCATTTTACAACTCTTGCCCCTCTGTGACCGGACTGTAAACTTCCATCCTATGAGTTCAGTTTCTGGTTAATAGCAATCCCCAGGATATTGATGATGGGGTAATTGTGGATAGTAATGAATATGTCAGAATAAGATTAACCTTATTTGTTCCAAAGGAGCACAGTAGATTTTATTTCAAAAATGACCAGTCAATTCATTGTTACAGGGAGCGTTAATCCACAGAATAGGTGGATTGAACCTTTCTGTTTCTCTATTTAAATTTGCTGTAAATTACTGACTGAATGTACTATTAATGGCAAGATGCAAGTTGTAATGATGTACATGTGTCCTTAATACAAGAAAAAAATCCATATTTAGTATGGGGAGTATGTTTATTACGTTTTCTGATTATCTGTGTGTGATTGGAAGTGGTTTTTTTGATGCCTAGTTGTTCTTCCACTACTGTAGATAACTACCAGGTGGGCAGAAGATTTTACTGAGTCTATTTCCCCTTTAATTCTTTGCTCCTGGTGTCATGAAAAGTGGCTGTCCTGCCATTTTAGATCAGTTTCTAAGAGGTCCTGAAGAAAAAAGCACTCACCCAATGATATTCCCTCACTGCCATCCTGTATCTAATCCACTGAGAACAAGACTTTAACAGAGCAAGAGGTCAGACCAATGCCGTTATGCTGGTGTGTGATGCCATGTTTCTGGAGCACAAACAAACTGCCACAATTGATGCTTCTAGGTGATCACAACTTCCAGCTATTCTCGGAACTCTGCTCACAGTTCTAGCCCGGTTGCTGCTCTGAAAAAGCATGTTTTCACTTCATTTCAAATTCCAGAAGGAGCAACTAGGTTCATGTAATTCCCATGAGACATTTTTCAACATGTTTTTGTATGCAGGATTTGACTATGCCTATATATCTAGGTCTTATGCAGTTTAAAATCCTTTCTACGCTGCCAAATGTTAAAAAGGAAGATTTTGAACTGTGATTTTTTTTTCATACAGATTGACAACAAAAAGAAGCAATCTAAATTTTCTCTGGAACGCTATCAGGTAAATTCTACACGTTGGGGTCTTACTACAAATGTGTTGTAACCTGAGAATTCCGTTAACCAACAAAGCTATGTGGAACTGTTAATTGTATGATATTTTGGACCCTTGAAGAATTATTAGTTCCAGCAAAAGCCAGGCTTACTAGACCAGTGTCTTGAATTTTAAGTTAACTCCATGATGAAGATTGGAAATGTGGACTAGTACAGATGTTGTAGTAAAGCTATCTGGATGTCAGGGTAACTTTATGAAATGCAGACTAATACAATTATTATTGCAGTAAAGCTATTCAGATATCAGAGTAGCTTTACTTCTATAAGGTTTATCTTTGTTCTGAAAACCACTTGGCTTACTTGAGTGGACTTGTAAGCATGTAACTAGAAGGTAAGAAAAGGCCACAATAATACACAAAAACTTACCAATATCAGTTTCAAAAATAACAAATTGACCTAGCATAAATTGCTGATGGCAGAAGAGAGTTTCAAACTTCTGCCACATTTTGCATGTAAAAGTATTTCCTCATTTCGCTCCTGAAAGGTCTTCCTGTAATTTTTAGACAACTCAATCCCTACTCCCTACTCTTTGACTCCTAAACCAGTGAAAATAGTTTCTATCTACCCTAACTTTCCCCTTTAATGTATTGAACGCTTTAATCAAATTACCCCTTAACCTTCTAAATTCCAGGAATACAGCTATATTTGTTCAAGTAATTTAACCTTTGGGTTCCAAGTATCATGCTAGTAAATGCACGCTGCACTCCCTCCATTTATATACCTGGACCCTAAAGTTTTTTAAAATATCTCCACTTTTTTGAAAGTGCATTTATTCCTTTTTAGGTCTAAAATGGATGATATTACATTTGCCTACATTGAAATCCATTTGCCAAACTTTTGTCCACTCATTTAATGTCAGTATTTCTTCGTGGATGAAAGTATAACATTACAATGATGATAATGCCATCTATACTGGCAAATTTGGATGTGATTTTCTGTTCCATCATTGGTTTTTAATAAATACAGTGAATAGTTGGGACCCCAGCACTGATCCTTGTGGGGTCCTACTAATCACATTTTGCTAATTAGAGTACCTGCCCATTATCTTTGTCTCCTGCCATACAACCAATTTCTTAATCAGGACAATAATTTGTCTTCAGTTACACAAGCTTCAGCTTTAGCTAACAGCTGTTTCCTGGGGACTTTATCAAATGCTTTCTGGATATCCATATTATCTCATCCGATATGCACAGACATTCCTGTGCCCACTTATTTAGTTGCCTCTGCCCTACCCTTTATAAATATATCCTGGTACTTTCTGATCACCTTTAAGATTTTCAAGCTATTCAAACACCCTATCTTTAATTATGGACTCTAGTAATTTCTTAACAACTGATGTTGGATAATTGGTCTGCAATTCTCAAGTTTTCCTCCCCCCTCAAAAAGGAAGTGACACGCACAGTTTTCCATTTTAAATGAACCATTCCTGAATCTGGAGAAATTTGGAAGATTATAGTTAAGATATAAGGCGGCACGGTAGCACAGTGGTTAGCACTGCTGCTTCACAGCTCCAGGGTCCCGGGTTCGATTCCCGGCTCGGGTCACTGTCTGTGTGGAGTTTGCACATTCTCCTCGTGTCTGCGTGGGTTTCCTCCGGGTGCTCTGGTTTCCTCCCACAGTCCAAAGATGTGCGGGTTAGGTTGATTGGCCAGGTTAAAAAAATTGCCCCTTAGAGTCCTGGGATGCGTAGGTTAGAGGGATTAGTGGGTAAAATATGTGGGGGTAGGGCCTGGGTGGGATTGTGGTCGGTGCAGACTCGATGGGCCGAATGGCCTCCTTCTGCACTGTAGGGTTTCTATGATTCTATATCTGCAACGTTCTCAACTACTGTCTTTAATTCTCTGGGGTGGAAACTATCTATCTGGTCCCAGGAATTTATTACTCTTTAATACATTTTTTTCTTTCATTTTATTCTTTTGCTTACTTTTATTTGAGTGAGTCCCTAATTCATAAAGTTTCCCTGGGATGTCCAGCATGCTCACCGTTTCCTGTGCGATTAATAGTAACACAAAGTAATTGCTTAACATATCTGTGTTTCTATACCTTTGTTGATAATATCACTATTGTTTATTTTTAAGAGGCCCATATGGCTTGATTCTGATATCCTTCATAGCTTTATTTTCATATTCCTTTTTGTAGCCCAATCTGTTGTGTTACTTTTGCTGTTCTTTGTTTCTTTTCCACTCACCACGATCTGTGCATTATATATTTTTGTTTTCAGTTATCTCTTACCTCTTCAGTTGTCCATGACTGTCTATTTTGGCAAGTAGCTCTCTTGCCCCTCAGGAGTATAAACGGTTTCTATATCACAACCTGCACTGCTTAATCCTCAAATCACACACTTTGCGAAAGAGTGACTGTCAAGGCACTCCTTTATATACATACCGTAGGGGAAGAGAAGCTGCAGGCTTTGGTGTGCTCAGGGGAGTGGTCAAAGAACAATACAGCACAGGAACAGGCCCTTCGGCCCTCCAAGCCCGCGCCGCTCCCTGGTCCAAACTAGACCATTCTTTTGTATCCCTCCATTCCCACTCCGTTCATATGGCTGTCTAGATAAGTCTTAAACGTTCCCAGTGTGTCCGTCTCCACCACCTTGCCTGGCAGCGCATTCCAGGCCCCCACCACCCTCTGTGTAAAATATGTCCGTCTGATATCTGTGTTAAACTTCCCCCCCCTTCACCTTGAACCTATGACCCCTCGTGAACGTCACCACCGACCTGGGGAAAAGCTTCCCTCCGTTCACCTTATCTATGCCTTTCATAATTTTATACACCTCTATTAAGTCTCCCTTCATCCTCCGTCTTTCCAGGGAGAACAACCCCAGTTTACCCAATCTCTCCTCATAACTAAGCCCCTCCATACCAGGTAACATCCTGGTAAACCTCCTCTGTACTCTCTCCAAAGCCTCCACGTCCTTCTGGTAGTGTGGCGACCAGAACTGGATGCAGTATTCCAGATGCGGCCGAACCAACGTTCTATACATCTGCAACATCAGACCCCAACTTTTATACTCTATGCTCCGTCCTATAAAGGCAAGCATGCCATATGCCTTCTTCACCGCCTTCTCCACCTGTGACGTCACTTTCAAGGATCTGTGGACTTGCACACCCAGGTCCCTCTGCGTATCTACACCCTTTATGGTTCTGCCATTTATCATATAGCTCCTCCATACATTATTTCTACCAAAATGCATCACTTCGCATTTATCAGGATTGAACTCCATCTGCCATTTCTTTGCCCAAATTTCCAGCCTATCTATATCCTTCTGTAGCTTCTGACAATGCTCCTCACTATCTGCAAGTCCTGCCAATTTTGTGTCGTCCGCAAACTTACTGATCACCCCAGTTACACCTCCTTCCAGATCATTTATATAAATCACAAACAGCAGAGGTCCCAATACAGAGCCCTGCGGAACACCATTAGTCACAGGCCTCCAGCCGGAAAAATACCCTTCCACTACCACCCTCTGTCTTCTGTGACCAAGCCAGTTCTCCACCCATCTAGCCACCTCCCCCTTTATCCCATGAGATCCAACTTTTTTCACCAGCCTACCATGAGGGACTTTGTCAAACGCTTTTCTAAAGTCCATATAGACGACATCCACGGCCCTTCCCTCGTCAACCATTTTGGTCACTTCTTCAAAAAACTCCACCAGGTTAGTGAGGCATGACCTCCCTCTCACAAAACCATGCTGACTATCGTTAATGAGTTTATTCCTTTCTAAATGCGCATACATCCTATCTCTAAGAATCTTCTCCAACAACTTCCCCACCACGGACGTCAAGCTCACCGGCCTATAATTACCCGGGTTATCCTTCCTACCCTTCTTAAATAACGGGACCACATTAGCTATCCTCCAATCCTCTGGGACCTCACCTGCGTCCAGTGACGAGACAAAGATTTGCGTCAGAGGCCCAGCGATTTCATCTCTCGTCTCCCTGAGCAGCCTTGGATAGATTCCATCAGGCCCTGGGAATTTGTCAGTCTTTAAATTCTCTAACAAACCTAACACTTCCTCCTTTGTAATGGAGATTTTCTCCAACGGTTCAACACTCCCCTCCGAGACACTCCCAGTCAACACATCCCTCTCCTTTGTGAATACCGACACAAAGTATTCATTTAGGATCTCCCCTACTTCTTTGGGCTCCAAGCATAAGTCCCCACTTTGTCCCTGAGAGGTCCGATTTTTTCCCTGACAACCCTTTTGTTCCTGACGTATGAATAAAATGCCTTGGGATTCTCCTTAATCCTGTCTGCCAAGAACATTTCGTGACCCCTTTTTGCTCTTCTAATTCCCCGTTTGAGTTCTTTCCTACTTTCTTTGTACTCCTCCAGAGCTCCCTCCGTTTTTAGCTGCCTGGACCTACCATACGCCTCTCTTTTCTTTCTAACCAGTCCCTCAATTTCCCTGGTTATCCACGGTTCCCGAATCCTACCCTTCCTATCCTTTTTAACAGGCACATGCCTGTCCTGTAGCCCTAACAACTGTTCCTTAAAAGACTCCCACATGCCAGATGTGGATTTACCCTCAAACAGCCTCGCCCAATCAAGAGCTGCCAATTTCTGCCTAATCCCACTAAAGTTAGCCTTCCCCCAATCCAACACCTTACCCTTGGGACACCACTCATCCTTTTCCATCACTATCCTAAAGCTAACAGAATTGTGGTCACTATTTGCCACATGTTCCCCTACCGAAACTTTGAAGACCTGACCGGGCTCATCCCCCAGTACGAGGTCCAGTATAGCCCCCTCTCTAGTCGGGCTATCTACATATTGTTCCAAAGAACCCTCCTGTGCACATTTTACAAATTCCTCCCCATTCAGAGTCCCTGCTCTCAGCGATTTCCAGTCTATACCAGGGAAATTGAAGTCTCCCACTACAACAACCCTATTTTTCCTGCACCTATCCAGTATCTCCTGACATATCCGTTCTTCCACTTCCCTTGGGCTGTTGGGGGGCCTGTAGTACACCCCCAACATAGTGACTGCGCCCTTCCTGTTTCTAAGCTCCACCCAGAGTGACTCGTTACACGACCCCTCTGAATTGTCCTCCCTCTGCACCACTGTAATATGCTCTCCAACTAATACTGCTACTCCCCCACCTCTTTTGGCCCCTCCTCTGTCTCGCCTAAAACACTTGTACCCCGGAATATTCAGCTGCCAGTCCTGTCCCTCTTTCAACCAAGTCTCTGTCACCGCAACCACATCCAAATTCCTTGTGAGCAATAAGGCCCTAAGTTCGTCTGTCTTACCTGCTACGCTCCTTGCATTGAAGTATAAGCACTCCAGACCACCAGGCCCAGTGAGGTCATCCTCCCCCCAGAGTGCTCTTCTTCTTTGCCAGCCTTGTCCCAGCCCCAAGCTCGTCCCCAGCCTCTACACTTGTAGACCTAATATTTTGATCCCCTCCCCCCTGCCATACTAGTTTAAACCCCCCCGAACTGCACTAGCAAAGCTCCCAGCCAGGATATTCGTGCCCTTCCAACTTAGTTGTGACCCGTCCTTCTTGTACAGTTGCCATCCTCTCCTGAAAACTTCCCATTGATCTAGGAAAATGAAGCCCTCCCTCCTGGACCAGTCCTTTAGCCAAGCATTCAATTGTACTAACTCCCTATTCTTAGCCTCACTGGCACGAGGCATTGGGAGCAGCCCAGAGATGGCCACCCTGGAGGCCCTACTTTTTAGCCTATTTCCCAACTCCCTGAATTGCTCTCGTAGGATCCCCCTGCTCTTCCTATCTACGTCATTTGCACCAATGTGTACAATGACATCCGTTTCTTTATCTTCCCCTTTTAATATGCCTCCTATCCGCTCGGAGACATCCATGACCCCAGCACCAGGTAGGCAGACTACCATCCTGGAGTCCCGTTCGCACCCACAGAATCGCCTGTCCGTGCCTCTAACCAACGCATCCCCCACCACTATTGCTCTCCTAACCCCTCTCTTTCCTTTCCGGGCCACAGAGCCTGACTGTGTGCCAGTGACCTGGTCACTGTGGCTTACCCCTGGAGAGTCATCCTCCCCCACACTATCCAAAACAATATACTTGTTTTGGAGTGGGACAACCACAGGTGACCCCTCCTCTAATTGCTCACTCCCCTCCCCTCCCCTCACACCTGTCGCCGAGCCCTTCCTATTATGAGAGACAGCCACTGGAGTACTCTCTGGTACGTTACCCTTCTGACCTTTACTCCTCCTAACTGTGACCCACGTGTCTTCCTCCCGATGCCCCCGTGTAACTAGTTGCCTATAACTCATGTCAATTATTCTCTCATTCTCCCTGACCAAGGTCAGCAATCTGCAGCTCCAGTGACACGGTCCCTCAGTAGCTGCAGTTCCACGCACCTGGCACAAATGTGAACCTCTGGGAGGCTAGGTGTTTCCAGGAACTCCCACATCCCACACCGGAAGCACCGAACTGGCCTATCGCTCATAGCTACCCTTATCCGATACAGGTTTGGATAAAAATAACTTACCTTGCCTCGCCCTTTCAGCCTAAGCCCTGTGAGCCAAAGCCCTTATAGCTCACACTCTGCTGCCCACACACTCTGCTGCCCGCTCCCGACGCTGCCCGCTGTATAGTGCGGCCGGCTTTTTACGCTCCAGTCGAACAAAGAGGTCTAACCCCCCAGGTAACTCACTTTTATACTAAGAACTCCACCTACCAGAATCCCCTTCAGCTGACCTCACTTCCTTTAATTTAAAACCTTGAAAAAAGCCCGCGAAACAAACAAGGAATACAATTAAATAAATAAATCAGTACTTTGCTTACCCTCAGCACTCCTGCTAAGAATCTCTCCCTCAGTCCAGCTCCAGTCGAACAAAGATGGTCATGAACATTTATGGGATAACTTGCACAATGTGGAAGCAAAATTTATGGAGCACAGAGTTCAGAGGAGAAAGGGTATGGAAGCTGAGAAAGGAGATTGAAATTACCACTTAGTTCAGATGCTGAGAGTGGTTATCTTGGGATAAGCCTTAGGAAGCTGGTAAATGGCGAAAATTTTGAAGGAAAGGGACAGGGAACATGATCTTGAAACAGCAAAGTGAGTATCTAGAAGTGTGGTTGTGTCATAGGAGCAATTAGATAGACTATTAATATGCCAAATTGAGTTTTCATTTGCAGTGTCAGTAGTCTGATCATTCCTGAACTGTCCCAGCACGCTTACATATGTGAACTCGTGGGTTGTATCAACTCGATGGACCATGTTGGTAAAGGTATCCCACTGTGCAATAAAGTGCAGCAAATGCTTGCAGTTCCACAGAATTGGGTTCTTTGTCACAGGCAAATGCAGCTCTCTGCCACATATCATCAAAACTAAGGATAGCATAGGGCTTGTTCACTTGCTTTCTCTTTGCCCCTAAGCCTCTACATATCACAGAGTACAGATTTCTGACAGTAATGGAAAGAAATGATCTTGCAGTATATTGAATTTTTCAGATAACATTGTGAACTCTCATTTAGGGACTGGATGTGGACCTTAAATATTCAGAAGAGCTGTTTGATGAGATTGATGATGATGAGGAGAGTGCTGAACTGTAAGTACTGGAATTGCATGTACAGTGTATAAGTGAACAAGCATAGCTCTATAGCATCACTCATCACCTACCATGCAAGGAAATGTTCAACCACTGAGACATAATGGAACAATACCATCTAATGTCCTTGCCAATATCCTTCGAATAACTCGGGCTTGTCAGTGATTCAAAAAAATTGTTGGGAAAGGAAAAAGAGGAAGAAAACCATCGCGGACCACATCATGGTATTTGGAATGGTTCAGTAATTAAATAGTAGCTTGTGGGAAGATGCATGTTGATCCCTCCTTTTGTGTATGGTCCTTCTGTTCCTACATTCTGGAATGTTTGGCTGATCTGATTGCACTCCCAGCTTTTGGGAGATCATTTTGAGAAGTCTTTGAAAATGGGTGTTGTATGCTTGGTGTTACCATATTGTAGGTGTAGCATTCTCCTACTCACTTTTGTTTCTTTTTAGGGAGACACAAACAATATTATGTCTACCATTCTTGTGTTGGAAAAGGAGAAATAAGCATAAGGAGGAAGAGGAGGTGAGTTAAAGGCAATAATTTATTCTTGTAAAGTTGCCTTTAAAATATCTTCAACTACTAAAAAATTGTTTTTGGCTGATATATGGGTTTATAGAACAAATCTGTTTCAAGGGTATAGGGATTGAAGGTTAAGGTATAGCACCTTTTTTTTTCATGAGCTGTTGATCATGAGTTCTCAAGGATTCCAGAGCACTGGTGAGAAGTGGGCTGTAGTGAACAAGGAAGGACAAGTTCTCTGAGTATGTCCTTGTTTCTGCTCGCTGGTGAAAGCAACGGATGAAAGTCTTGGAGCAGATTTTCTGACCCCCTCAGCTGTGAATTGGGATTTTGGTATTTAATTTGAATGGAATGAAATGTATGGAACATTATTTGCATACAGTGGGGGAAAAAAGAGATGGTTTTGTTTGTTGCCTTAGCACATTGATTTTGTATTCAATCATAAACGCCACAGAGCAAAAGGGCTCTGTAAATGCATGTAGCATTGGCCTTGTACTCATTAGAGTTCTATAATCTAGATACATCATTCTGAAGTTGAGTTTAATCTCTGTTGTCACTGAAACTTAAACAGGGTCATTCCACAAATGTAGACATTTGTTGCATTTCTTTACTGTTTCGACTTCAAACTCCGACGTAAAGCTTTTTATTTTTGCATATTAGGGTCGAGATACTTTTTTGGTGAAAGATTGGAAAAACACGTTTATTTTATTAATATTTAATAGAACAAAGTTGTCGTTAAATGGACAGCCATCTCAGTGCTCTGTCTCTGTTCCCTATACCTTGTATTCTGGACCTCCTTGCACATGAGTGCAGCAAAATTAGGGAAACAGTAAAGGTTTCTTTACTTTTACCAGTATGTACAGAACAAATGTAGTTTATAATCATAGTGTACTATTTTTCAGTAATGTGATGGTCTCGGCTCTAGTCTTAACATGCGGCAGGACTCAGAGCCTATATTTTCTCTCTTTCACTGTATCATATTAGTATAATTCTCATAACAGTCAGTGTGTACAAATATATTCAGTGCTTTTTTGCTAAGATGTACAAATTATTTTAAAAGATTTTGGTCCCTCCCATCTGTTATAGTGTTATCACTAAGAAAAGGTGATTAGAAGCATGCATTACACAATGAAGAGTGAAGTGATGTCAACATGTCCAACACCATATAGAGCCAGTACACCCAAATATAACTTATGCCAGCCCAGCCAACTCTCTCAGATCAGTCCTGTTCCAAGCACTAACTTCACCAGTTATCAGATGCTACATTGGATCTTTGATCTGTTTATTTTTTAAGGAATCAAGGTTTGAATAAGGGTTGAGAATTTTTGTTTATCTCTCAACCAGTAAAGGCTGAAATTGAGCTTATTATCTACCACAAATTCAGAGCTTTGTTTTTTTTTGTTTTCCAGAAGGGCACAAGCTGCTTTGGGAGATAACTTCCTGCCTGTAGAGAGATCTGTTACAAAGGAATTAATCAACCTGTTTTATAATAAGTGGAGTTCCACAAAATCTGTTGTAAATTGTTTTGCCTGTTGATATGTTAAGCTGCATTGTTTTGACTTTTAAGCGAACTTTAATAAAGATATTATTTCCATAATACAATTTTAGCATTTCCTGGCCCTTCCCAGGCATCTGTTAGTGACAAACTAATTTCTACAACACCATATTGCAGGCTCATCAGCTCAGACTCAGTTTCATACTGATGATAGTTTGAAACCTCTGTTTGACAGACTTTCTCAGGTCTGCTGCAGAGGGGAAGAAATTGAATATCAGGGTTTACCTTCACATTACCGTACTCATTAAATGTCTCTAGTGAACGGGTAGTGGCAGTGTTAAGAGAATGGAATAACAAGTAAAAGCAACTAACTTGACTTTTGTTTCATTAGCATCCCATTCATCTGACCATATATTGCAGATGGTGATTGTAAATTAATCTTGTATTCAAGTACTGGGAATGATGCCTGCAGCAATTGCAGATAATGGGGGAGGATTTTCTGGCCTTGCTACAGTGTTTTTCTTGCAGCGGGAGACAGTGCGCCATTCACCATGGCAGGATCTTCTGGTCCCACCACTGTCAATTGGATTTCCTATTGACTGCACCCCACGCTGCTGGGAAACCTGTGGCAAGGGTAAGCTGTTGGCAAAACCAGAAGATCCCGCCAGCGTGAACAGCCGGAAAATTCCAGCTAATGTCATTATACCATGGAAGTGTCAAAGATCATTGGGTAACAGCAATCTAAAGACACTCAGTCGACTCTTAACACAAACAGCGCTGGACACCATGCATTCAATGCAAGGTCTTTAATTACTTGTACACAAGGAGAATTCCCTCCATCCACGGGATTGACCGGAGCGGTTCTGAGGTTCCAGAGAAACAGCTCAGCAGTTATAGTCAATTACAGCAAATTCAGGAACAAGAGATTTTTCACATCTTTCATTGACACACATATTTGCCAATTAAATCCCAACTTTTCGTCCTTTCTTATTCGATGAAAAATTGACTTCTGCTAATCCTTCATTTGCATAGTATATCCTCATATCTTGCCTTTGGTATTTGTTATGGAAAAAAATCTGGTCTTGCTCATCCTCTGGTGAGCAACTTCTAAATTATGAAACTTCAATCTGAACATTTTAACTTCCACACTTCCCTCCTTTTTGCCTTCTAAGGACAACCTGATGGGTCCTCCAATATTTCTATGTCTATGCGCATCAGCTTTCTAAATTTTTCCTCGGTCGCTTCATAGATTGGGAGGACTGGAAGGAGATCGGGGGCTGGGCTGTGGACAAAAGAACGATGGCGGCCGATAGAACAGATACAGCAAGAGACAAGCTGAATAACCACGTACAAGGCAATGAGCAAGGCCAGGCCTATAATGTATTTGAGAAGGACCTTAAAAAAAAAAGTCCCCAGGCCACCCGCCAAGGTTAGGGAGCCAGCCCCACCAGTCAAAGGGTTTGTCCTGAGCAAAAGACGCACCTGCTCCTCAATGGTATGTACACCTGTTTCGATCCTTTGAAACAGGCACTTGTGTCGCTGCCTTGGCCAGCTGATTGCCTTATCCCAGCCCGCGTCCTCCACCTCTGCCCCAACTGGCCGGCGTATAATACATTATCTGTAACTTTGCTTCTCGATTTTGGCTTCTGGTATTGGAGCTGGTGTTCACAGTGCTGGAGGGCTCTAACAAGCTTGGGTAGGTCCTGTCTTCCGTCTCACCCAACACAAGTCATTGCAAACATTTTCTTCAGATCAGGATGCAACCCCGGTACAAGAATACTTATAAGCGCTGATATTCCATCGTTTTGAGATACACCCAAACAATTCATGAACACTGAGCGAAACTTCTCTACATAATACATCCTTATCACGTTCCTGTACTATGCTGTGTATCCTATGCCAATGTACATTTAGGGTCCTGACTATTACAATATGCCTAGAAAAAAAAACTAAGGGTGTTCCCCGGGGTCCGGGAAAGGCATGGAGGGGCAATTGTCACACCAGTGCAGTGCGGGGGGTGCCTGGGATCTGGTTCAGAATGAGATGGGGATTCTTGGAGATGCAGCTGCTACGAATCCTGAGGGGCCTGCAACTGCGAGGGAGGGGGGGTCCCCGCTGATAGTACTGTCAGGAACATCAGCGGGGGGGGGGAGCGTTTTGTGTGGCCTCAACTGGACTCGACTGAGAGTCCAGTGAAGGAGGATACGGGGGCGACCAATCTTCCTCCTCCTCATCCTGTTCTGCAGGAAGTGGTTTTTTCTGTTTGTGAGGACGCTGCACAACCAAGATCTTGGCTTTAACACCTCCCTTACAATTCCTTAGTTCCTCAGACCTTCTAGCATTCTCTAAACCCTTTTTCCTGGACTCACCGCTTCTGCATCTTCACTCGCCACTGAAAATATGCAGGCCACCCTACGTCTCTCTAACCTTTCCTCACCTTTACTCTTTACACCCATCCCAAAGACTCAATGCGGTTCCTATTAAAGGTACCATCAGGCGGAAAAAGCTTCTCCTTACCCTGTGTCCACTTCACCCATTTCGGAACATGGTTTATGCTTTCTTGCCCATAGTGCACACATGTATGCACTATGTGTTCCCTTGGGAGGAGGCTCATATGCCTTCTCTAATGAATTTCCCATGATCAAAGAGGGGATCTGTTCTATCCTGCCGGCCGGCGTGAGACACGGTTACACACAGACAGACAAAAACCGACACAAACAAAATAGTCAAGACTAATGAAAAAGGCTAACAAAGGTTTAAAACATATGATTCTAGCAGAGCGAGAGCATCTGGCTCAGAGCACCATCGTGTGACAGAAAAGGGTATAACAGCAAAAAGATCTGAACCGATTTGGAATTAGGTAATCAAATCAGGACCACGGTTTTCCGGGGACTCGAACCCTGCAAAAAAATGTCTATACAGGGGGTCTAACCCCCAAACCTTATGCTGTACCCTCGGGACTCGAACCCCTGTGAGACTATGCTTACCCTGGTAATGTCCACACAGTAATAACAACACCAGCCACAGGACAGCATGTGCGTTTCCCTGGTCAAGTTGGCTCAATGCCCAAAACCAGGCAGCTGCGGTCTCCGAGCCCTTGGTCAGCGTGGCACCACACTTCCTCCTGTGTAGACACTCCAGGGGTTTGCAATCTCGGTGGAACCTCCAAAAATTTCAGAGATCATTGGATAACAGCAATCTAAAGGCAACTCTTAACACAAACAGCGCTGGACACCATGTATCCAATGCAAGGTCTTTAATTACTTGTGCACAAGGAGAACTCTCCATCCATGGGATGGCCGGAGCAGTTCCGAGGTTCCAGAGAAACAGCTCAGCAGTTATAGTCAATTACAGCAAATCAGGAACAAGAGATTTTTCACATCTTTCATTGACGTACATATTTGCCAATTAAATCCAGGCTTCTCATCCTTTCTCATTTGATGAAAAATTGACTTCTGCTAATCCTTCATTTGCATAGTATATCCTCATAGCTTGCCTTTGGTATTTGTTATGAAAAAATCTGGTCTTGCTCATCCTCTGATGAAGGCCGAGAAAGGAAAATGTTATGGGGCCTACGAAAAAATAGCAAAGACTGACTCTCTTTGAAGGTCAGTAAGCTGATAAACATTTTCCACTACTGTACAGAGAAAGCATGAAATTTTTAATTTGAACACTTTAACTTCCACACAATTTAACTTCCAAACTATGAAACTTCAATCTGAACATTTTAACTTCCACAGAAGGATGCAGGCAGTGATTAAACTAGGAACAAATCCCATCAAGAGAACGCATGTTATGTTTTATCCCTTTTATTTGTCTTCCTTCTGTGACCATTCATGCATTCCGTCATTGACCCTTATCTCCATCTAGCACATCCATGTTCAGGTGCAGGATGTTGTGGCTGGGACTGCTGCAATTACATATCTTGCCTATCCTGTAGATAGACAATGACACCACATTCTGGCATCAACAAAAGGTACAATCTTGACCTCTACTAAATAGTGAACACCATCAAGATTCTCTTTTAGATTAGTGTCATGATGTCACATGAACCAAATCCCAAAAGAAACCTTGACCCATGTATCACAAAACTTTGATCTTGTCTTCTGACAATGAGAAGATAAGTTTACTAAATTCAGAAGCCACAAATTCCAGTAACATTTTTGGGATTTTGAACATTTACCATTTGTTAATTAGAGAAAACTTAAGTACATAAGATTACATTTACATCATTAAAATAAACATTCCCCTAAAAATACTACTTGGTGGGACTTGCAAGTAAACACCATTTAGGCAACAAGATGTTTAACTATAAAAATTCCAGTAATATTACCTCAAGGCAAACCCAGCGTTGCTGTAGAAAAGATATATCAAAGAACTTCTCCCTCTCCCACACTGCTGTAGAAATACAAAACAAAACCCTGTTTTCTGAAAAACAGACACTTCTGATTTTGCCCCTTCACGGTTATTTTCCCAGCACAGAGCAGCACCCCAGGAGGTCTTACATAGCCACCCCAACATGGCATAGTGGACAGTGAAGAAAGTTATCTCCAATTGCAACAGGATCTTGATCAATTGGGCCAGTGGGCTGACGAATGGCAGATGGAGTTTAATTTAGACACATGCGAGGTGATGCATTTTGGTAGATTGAACCAGGGCAGGACTTACTCGGTTAATGGTAGGGCGTTGGGGAGAGTTACAGAACAAAGAGATCTCGGGGTACATGTTCATAGCTCCTTGAAAGTGGAGTCACAGGTGGACAGAGTGGTGAAGAAGGCATTTGGCATGCTTGGTTTCATTGGTCAGAACATTGAATACAGGAGTTGGAATGTCTTGTTGAAGTTGTACAAGTCATTGGTAAGGCCGCACTTGGAGTACTGTGTGCAATTCTGGTCACCCTATTATAGAAAGGATATTATTAAACTAGAAAGAGTGCAGAAAAGATTTACTACCGGGACTTGATGGATTGAGTTATAAGGAGAGGCTGGATAGACTGGGACTTTTTCCTCTGGAGCATAGGAGGCTGAGGGGTGATCTTATAGAGGTCTATAAAATAATGAGGGGCACAGATCAGCTAGATAGTCAATATCTTTTCCCAAAGGTAGGGGAATCTAAAACTAGAGGGAATAGGTTTAAGGTGAGAGGGGAGAGATACAAAAGTGTCCAGAGGGGCAATTTTTTCACACACAGGGTGATGAGTATCTGGAACAAGCTGCCAGAGGTAGTAGAAGAGGCGGGTACAATTTTGTCTTTTAAAAAGCATTTAGATAGTTACATGGGTACAATGGGTATAGAGGGATATGGGCCAAATGCAGGCAATTGGGATTAGCTTAAGGGTTTTTTTTTTAAAAAGGGCAGCATGGACAAGTTGGGCCAAAGGGCCTGTTTCCATGCTGTAAACCTCTATGACTCTCTGGCTCTCAACATCTCTCGAGTATTCTTTTTGCCTCTTTCATTCCATTGTCTTCAACCCCTCTTTGAAACTTAGATTTTTATTAAAATCTTTCATGTTCTCCCTATTGTCCCCACTTCGCGGTCAAATAAGGTTTAAGAACCTTGCCTTGTTTACTTATGAAACCCATGCAAGCTGTAAAAGTCTTTATACTTCCCATTGAAATTTAACAATCGGATTACTTATCTACTAATGCAAATTTCTACCCACTGCTGCCTTATAGAAAATTCACTTGTCATACCTACTTCAAATGCATGCCTTTCACACCTACACTCCTTTCAAGTCTCCAAGCTTACCAATCAGTCGCCAGCTTAATGAAATTATGTTCACACATAGACAGACCCACCTGCCTGCTTCACGGAATAACACAGTAGACCCCAAAAATATTGAATATAATACCACCTCTCATCACAGCAGATTGAGCTAGTAGAGTTACCCCACAAATACTTAACAGACAGATCCCACAGAGAGGTGGAATTTTGACAGTAGTACCCAAGACAGTGGTACCAAGCAACTGTTAGACCATTCACTAATTCAGATAAGGGGCCTAACAGCTGCTTCTGACATGAATGAAAGAGGCCTCTTGTTTAACTTTTACTAAATAACTTGCTCCAGAATTGTATGTGTCACAAACACCATTTTGAACAAAGAACATAGTACCAAAAGCCTGGGTGCTACAGAGCTGAACTTTTAGTTCCGAGTGTTTAATAGACTATCCTTCCTCAACACAGGAGCCGTCATACGATAGCCGCTGCATCTGCAATTTAGTCCTTTTCTTTGTGCTGCTTTTGAAAAAGAACTTTATATCCAGTGGAAGATAGTGTCATTCAACTCTCCATTCTGCTGCACCTAAAGTTTACAACCCTTTTACTGTTAACATGTTTATTTGTGTGTGGGGCTGTTTATACTTGGAATGAGGAACACGTTTCCAAGTGTGAGAGGTTAAGGTGAGTAAAAATCATTGTTCCTAGTTCAATAAAATGAAATCCTAAGATTCAGATGTTGCTTACACAAAAGGGTTCAGAAGGCTAGAATCCCAGAGCGTTTTCCTCCCTAGTTTGATTTTAGTATTGTTTTAAAACTGACAGAAAATGGCCAAGCAGCAGATTTTGGAGGCAACAAAGGGGAGTTCAGCATTTTCCAAATCATTTCCATTAGCTGCGGAGAGGGTGGAGGCTATCCAACTGAAGATGAAGAGGCAGAAAATGAAATTATGATCCACACATTGCTGTTAACATCAAATTGCATCAGTCTGACTTTGCTCATTTGAATCATAGAAACCCTAAAGTGCAGGAGGAGGCTATTCGGCCCATCGAGCCTGCACCCACAACAATCCCACCCTGGCCCTATCCCTGTAACCCCACATATTTACCCTGCTAATCCTGCTGACACGAAGGGGCAATTTAGCATAGCCAATCAACCTAACCTGCACATCTTTGGACTGTGGGAGGAAACCGCAGCACCCGGACGAAACCCCCGCAGACATGGGGAGAATGTGCAGACTCCACACTGACAGTGACTTGAGGCTCAATTGGTAGCACTCTCACCATTATCTCAATAGGTTCTGGGTTCAGTCCTCACGATGGGGGTTGTGCATTATAACCTGGCTGACCTCCAATGCTATTTTGAGGGAGTGCTGCATTGTCTGAGGTGCCATCTTTTGAATGCGATGCTGAACCATGTTCAGCTGTAAAATATTCCATGGTGCTACTTAAAGAAGAAATTCTAGTTAATATTTTCCCTCAACGAGCATCAGTAAAACAATATCTAGTTGTTTGTTGGGACCTACGTGGAAATTTGGTGCTATATTTGCATACAAACATTGCCTGCAATTTGCCAGTAGTCAGTTGATTGTAATCCACTTTAAGAAGTCCTATGGTTGTGAAAGGTACGATAATCAAATTTCTGTCAGTTTACTGTGTTCTGCAAGAGATAGAGCAATATCCTGCATCCAAGCTTGTTTAAAAATAACAGGGCATCCATTTAAAACGGGGATGAGACCAAATGTTTTCACTGAGGTTTGAGTCTTTGGAACTGTCTTCCTGAAAAGTTGGTGGAAGCAGAGTCTTAACATAGAACATTACAGCGCAGTACAGGCCCTTCGGCCCTCAACGTTGTGCCGACCTGTGAAACCAATCTAAAGCCCATCTAACCTACACTATTCCAATATCATCCATATGTTTATCCAATGACTCTTTAAATGCCCTTAATGTTGATGAGTCCACTACTGTTGAAGGCAGGGCATTCCACGCCCTTACTACTCTCTGAGTAAAGAACCTACCTCTGACATCTGTCCTATATCTAACAGCCCTCAATTTAAAGCTATGTCCCCTCGTGCTAGCCATCACCATCCGAGGAAAAAGGCTCTCACTGTCCACCCTATCTAATCCTCTGATCATCTTGTATGCCTCTATTAAGTCACCTCTTAACCTTCTTCTCTCTAACGAAAACAGCCTCAAGTCACTCAGCCTTTCCTCATAAGACCTTCCCACTATACCAGGCAACATCCTGGTAAATCTCCTCTGCACCCTTTCCAATGCTTCCACATCCTTCCTATAATGCGGCGACCAGAACTGTATGCAATACTCCAAGTGCGGCCGCACCAGAGTTTTGTACAGCTGCAACATGACATCATGGCTCCGAAACTCAATCCCTCTACCAATGAAAGCTAACACACTGTACGCCTTCTTAACAACCCTATCAACCTGGTTGCCAACTTTCAGGGATCTATGCACATGGACACCGAGATCTCTCTGCTCATCCACACTACCAAGTATCTTACCATTAGCCCAGTACTCTGTATTCTTGTTACTCCTTCCAAAGTGAATCACCTCCCACTTTTCCGCATTAAACTCCATTTGCCACCTCTCAGCCCAGCTCTGCAACTTATCTATGTCCCTCTGTAACCTGCAACATCCTTCCACACTGTCCACAACTCCACCGACTTTAGTGTCATCCGCAAATTTACTAACTCAGCCTTCTACGCCCTCATCCAGGTCATTTATAAAAGTGACAAACAGCAGGGGCCCCAAAGCAGATCCTTGCGGTACACCACTAGTAACTGAACTCCAGGATGAACATTTCCCATCAACCACCACCCTCTGTCTTCTTACAGCTAGCCAATTCCTGATCCAAACCGCTAAATCACCCTCAATCCCATGCCTCCGTATCTTCTGCAATAGCGTACCGTGGGGAGCCTTATCAAACGCTTTACCCTCATCCACCTCTTTGGTTACCTTCTCAAAGAACTCAATAAGGTTTGTGAGGCAGGACCTACCCTTCACAAAACCATATTGACTATCCCTAATCAAATTGTTCCTTTCCAGATGATTATAAATCCTATCTCTTATAATCCTTTCCAAAACTTTGCCCACAACAGAAGTAAGGCTTACTGGTGTATAATTACCAGGGTTGTTTCTACTCCCCTTCTTGAACAAGGGCACAACATTTGCTATCCTCCAGTCTTCTGGCACTATTCGTGTAAATATTCTTTGAATATTTTCAAGGCAGAGGTGGGTAGATTCTTGGTAAGCAAGGTGTGTGATAGGTTATTGGAGGTGGGCAGGATGCAGGTTACTATTGGAGGAGATTACAAAGGTAGGGAGGGAGCGAGACCATGGACCGATTGGAAAACAAGGATGAGAGATTTCAAATCAAGACATAGCTTGATCAGGGGTCAGTGTCGGTCAGTGCCCGCAGCAGTGAATAGGACTTGGTGCAGGGTAAGACACCGACAGCAGAGTTTTGGATGATCGCAAGTTACTTGAAGTTTAGATTTAAGTAAGGCCGACTTTAACAGGATGAGACTGAGACTGGCCGCAGTAAACTGGGAAAATCTGCTCGTGGGTAAAACAACTGAAGAAGAGTGGAGGAAGAAACATTTAACTCAATACTGAACCAAGTTACACCCATGAGAAGGGAAAGCTCCACTTCATGGAAAAAACAGCCCCAGACAACTCAAGATAAGGGACAGCATTAAATTAAAAGAAGGGGCTTACAAAAATGCAAAAAAAAGCACAGATCCTGCCAAATAGGAAAGATACAAAGACCGGCAAAGGACCTCAAAGCAGCTTATACAAGCTATTAAGAATAAAGAGTAAGCCATTCAGGACTGAGATGAGGAAGAACTTCTTCACTCAGTTGTGAACCTGTGGAATTCTCTACCACAGAAGCTGTTGGGGCCAATTCATTAGATATGTTTAAGAGGGAGCTGGACGTGACCCTTGTGGCTGAAGGGATCAAGGGGTATGGAGAGATACTGAAAGTGCATGATCAACCATGATCATATTGAATGGTGGTGCAGGCTCGCAGGGCCGAATGGCCTCCTCCTGCACCTATTTTCTATGTTTCTAAGAAGGATTATGAAAGGAAACTTGCGAGGGAGACGAAAATCAATAAGAAGAAATGTTATAGTTACAGAAAGGGAAAGAGGGGGTCAGGAGCAATGTTGGGCCACTAAAGACTGACAGTGGGAATATTGTCAGCGACTGTGGGGACTGTAGTGAGAGCCTTTTTCCTCGGATGGTGATGGCTAGCACGAGGGGACATAGCTTTAAATTGAGGGGTGAGAGATATAGGACAGATGTTAGAGGTAGGTTCTTCACTCAGAGAGTAGTAAGGGCGTGGAATGCCCTGCCTGCAGCAGTAGTGGACTCATCAACATTAAGAGCATTCAAACGGTTATTGGATAAACATATGGATGATATTGGAATAATGTAGATTAGAGGGGCTTTAGATTGGTTCTACTGGTCGGCGCAACATCGAGGGCCGAAGGGCCTGTACTGCGCTGTAATGTTCTATGTTCTATGTTCTATCACATCAGTCATGATAGTATTAAATGGTGGAGCAGGCTCAAGGGGTCGAACAGCCTACTGCTCCTTGTCCTTGTGTAAACTTAATGTCTCTTGAGCAAACTGAATGAATTTTGAGTTCAGGGAGCTCAACAATTAAACTTATTTATAATTGAGGACTGAATAGAAATCAAAAGTAATGTGTGAATCACCTCTCAGTATCTGCAACTATTTACAATAATTTAATTCATAGAACATAGAACAGTACAGCACAGAACAGGCCCTTTGGCCCACGATGTTGTGCCGAGCTTTATCTGAAACCAAGATCAAGCTATCCCACTCCCTATCATCCTGGTGTGCTCCATGTGCCTATCCAATAACCGCTTAAATGTTCCTAAAGTGTCTGACTCCACTATCACTGCAAGCAGTCCATTCCACACCCCAACCACTCTCTGCGTAAAGAACCTACCTCTGATATCCTTCCTATATCTCCCACCATGAACCCTATAGTTATGCCCCCTTGTAATAGCTCCATCCACCCGAGGAAATAGTCTTTGAACGTTCACTCTATCTATCCCCTTCATCATTTTATAAACCTCTATTAAGTCTCCCCTCAGCCTCCTCCGCTCCAGAGAGAACAGCCCTCGCTCCCTCAACCTTTCCTCATAAGACCTACCCTCCAAACCAGGCAGCATCCTGGTAAATCTCCTCTGCACTCTTTCCAGCGCTTCCACATCCTTCCTATAGTGAGGTGACCAGAACTGCACACAATACTCCAAATGTGGTCTCACCAAGGTCCTGTACAGTTGCAGCATAACCCCACGGCTCTTAAACTCCAACCCCCTGTTAATAAAAGCTAACACACTATAGGCCTTCTTCACAGCTCTATCCACTTGAGTGGCAACATTTAGAGATCTGTGGATATGAACCCCAAGATCTCTCTGTTCCTCCACAGTCTTCAGAACCCTACCTTTGACCCTGTATTCCACATTTAAATTAGTCCTACCAAAATGAATCACCTCACATTTATCAGGGTTAAACTCCATTTGCCATTTTTCAGCCCAGCTTTGCATCCTATCTATGTCTCTTTGCAGCCTACAACAGCCCTCCACCTCATCCACTACTCCACCAATCTTGGTGTCATCAGCAAATTTACTGATCCACCCTTCAGCCCCCTCCTCTAAGTCATTAATAAAAATCACAAAGAGCAGAGGACCGAGCACTGATCCCTGCGGCACTCCGCTAGCAACCTACCTCCAATCCAAAAGTTTTCCATCGACCACCACCCTCTGTCTTCGATCAGACAGCCAGTTACCTATCCAATCGGCCAACTTTCCCTCTATCCCACACCTCCTCACTTTCATCATAAGCCGACCATGGGGGACCTTATCAAACGCCTTACTAAAATCCATGTATATGACATCAACTGCCCTACCTTCATCAACACACTTAGTTACCTCCTCAAAAAATTCAATCAAATTTGTGAGGCACGACTTGCCCTTCACGAATCCATGCTGACTATCCCGGATTAATCCGCATCTTTCTAAATGGTCGTAAATCCCATCTCTAAGGACCTTTTCCATCAATTTACCAACCACCGAAGTAAGACTAACCGGTCTATAATTACCAGGGTCATTTCTATTCCCTTTCTTAAACAGAGGAACAGCATTCGCCATTCTCCAGTCCTCTGGCACCATCCCCGTGGACAGCGAGGACCCAAAGATCAAAGCCAAAGGCTCTGCAATCTTATCCCTTGCCTCCCAAAGAATCCTAGGATACATTTCATCAGGCCCAGGGGACTTATCGACCTTCAGTTTATTCAAAACTGCCAGGACATCCTCCCTCCGAACATCTATTTCCTCCAGCCTATTAGCCTGTAACACCTTCTCTTCCTCAAAAACATGGCCCCTCTCCTTGGTGAACACTGAAGAAAAGTATTTATTCATCACCTCGCCTATCTCTACTGACTCCATACACAAGTTCCCACTACTGTCCTTGACCGGCCCTAACCTCACCCTGGTCATTCTTTTATTCCTCACATAAGAGTAAAAAGCCTTGGGGTTTTCCTTGATCCGACCTGCCAAGGACTTCTCGTGTCCCCTCCTCGCTCTCCTAAGCCCCTTTTTCAGCTCGTTCCTTGCTAACTTGTAACCCTCAATCGAGTCATCTGAACCTTGTTTCCTCATCCCTACATAAGCTTCCCTCTTCCTTTTCACAAGACATTCCACCTCTTTCGTGAACCATGGTTCCCTCACTCGGCCATTTCCTCCCTGCCTGACAGGGACATACCTATCAAGGACATCCAGTATTTGTTCCTTGAAAAAGTTCCACTTTTCATTAGTTCCTTTCCCTGACAGTTTCTGTTCCCAACTTATGCCCCCTAATTCTTGCCTAATCGCATCATAATTACCTCTCCCCCAATTGTAAACCTTGCCCTGCCGTACAGCCCTATCCCTCTCCATTGCAATAACAAAAGACACCGAATTGTGGTCACTATCTCCAAGGTGCTCTCCCACAACCAAATCTAACACTTGGCCCGGTTCATTTCCCAGTACCAAATCCAATGTGGCCTCACCTCTTGTCGGCCTATCCACATATTGTGTCAGGAAACCCTCCTGTACACACTGCACAAAAACTGCCCCATCCGAACTATTTGACCTACAAAGGTTCCAATCAATATTTGGAAAGTTAAAGTCCCCCATGACAACTACCCTGTGACCCCTACACATATCCATAATCTGCTTTGCAATTTCTTCCTCCACATCTCTATTACTATTTGGGGGCCTATAGTAAACTCCTAACAACGTGACCGCTCCTTTCCTATTTCTAACCTCAGCCCATATTACCTCAGTGTGCAGATCCCCCTCGAAGTGCCTTTCCGCAGCCATTAAACTATCCTTGATTAACAATGCCACTCCTCCACCTCTTTTACCAGCTTCCCTACACTTAGTGAAACATCTATACCCCGGAACGTCCAACAACCATTCCTGTCCTTGTTCTACCCACGTCTCTGTAATGGCCACAACATCGTAGTCCCAAGTACCAATCCACGCCCCAAGTTCATCTACCTTGTTCCGGATGCTCCTTGCATTGAAGTAGACACACTTCAACCCACCTTCCTGTCTACCGGTACCCACCCTTGACCCTGATACCTTCCCCAATACCTCACCACCCTCACTGACTTCTGGACTACAACTCCTTTTCCCACTCCCCTGACAAATTAGTTTAAACCCCCCTGAAGAGCCGTAACAAATTTCCCTCCTGGGATATTGGTGCCCCTCTGGTTCAGGTGCACCCCGTCCTGTTTGTACAGGTCCCACCTTCCCCAGAATGTGTTCCAATTATCCACGTATCTGAAACCCTCCCTCCTACACCATCCCTGCAACCACATGTTTAACTGCACTCTCTCCCTGTTCCTCAACTCGCTATCACGTGGCACCGGCAACGTACCAGAGATGACCACATGTTTCGTCTTGGCTCTCAGCTTCCAGCCCAGCTCCAGAAATTCCTGCTTTAAATCCCCGTCCCTTCTCTTACCTATGTCATTGGTACCAATGTGTACCACAACTTGTGACTGTTTCCCCTCCCCCTTCAGAATCCGGAAAACACGGTCTGAGACGTCACGGACCTTGGCATCCGGTAGGCAACATACCATCCGTGAGTCTCTTTTGCTGCCACAGAACCTCCTATCTATCCCTCTAACAAACGAGTCCCCAATAACTATTGCCCTCCCGCTCTGCCCCTTACCCTCCCGAGCCACAGAGACGGACACAGTGCTGGAGATCCTCTCACTGCGGCTCACCACTGGTATGTCGTCCCCCTCAACCGTATCCAAAGCGGAATACTTGTTGCTAAGGGGAACGACCACCGGGGATCCCTGCACGGACTGCTTCCTCCCAGCCCCTCTCACCGTCACCCATCTGTTTTCATTCCTCGGAGTAACTGTATCCCTAAAGCTTCTGTCTATGGCCACCTCTGCGTCCCTAATGATCCTAAGTTCATCCAACTCCAGCTCCAGTTCCCTAACACGGTTTTGGAGGAGCTGCAGATGGGTGCACTTCCCACAGGTGTAATCAGCAGGGACACTGTCGTCGTCCCTCACCTCAAACATAGTGCAAGAGGAACATAGCACTGCCTGCACACCCATCCCTTCTAGATACCTTGCCAGTACCAGGTAGAAACAGCAAAAATGAATTAGACTCACCCCTGCCTCGCCCTTTCTGCCTAAGCCCTGTGAGCCAAAGCCTTATAGCTCACACTCTGCTTCCCACACACTCCACTGCCCGCTCCCGACGCTGCCCGCTGTATACTGCAGCCTACCTTTTATACTTCACGCGCTTAAAAAACCCTTCTCAGACTCCTTAGCAGCCCACTTCCAGTTTTCACTTTAAACTTAAAATACAACTGCAAAAGTAAAGGCCAAAAAAAAAACACACACTAGCTGACTAATTAAATAAATAAACAATATGCATAATATGCAAAAGGCTGAGGTTTCAACCGCACTAAACAACCAAATATTGAAGTGCAAAGATCAGCTGTACATGATCGATGAGGCCAGTTTGAAGTGTTAACAGGAACTTTAAAACAAATTTCAGCTTTTGTCAACCTAAAATACATAAATGCTACCAGGAGGAGAAAAGTGAAACAGTTCAGTTAGTCCACACGTATAATGGATTTTGGTAGCTAATCCTAATGGAGACTGAAGGGTTTGAAAGGATACTTGCATATTGTGGAGGTGGGGAGGGTGAGACTGGACAGATTTCATAGAGCATTTTAATTTACTATGTCACAGAATTGTTATAGCATAGAAGGTGACCATTCAGCCTGCTGTATCTGTACCAGCCCTCTAAAGGAGTAATTCGCCCTGTGTCATTCACCTGCCTTCTCTGTAATCCTGCATATTCTTGTTTTTTGAATAATAATCCAATTCCCTTTTGAATACCTGGATTAAACTTGTATTCATCACACTATCAGGCAGTGTATTCCAGACCTTAACCACTCGCCATATCAAAACGATTTCCCTCATGTCTCTCCCCTTGGTTTCTTTTTTCAATTGTCTTAAATCTGTGCACTCATTCTTGATCCAATGTAGATAATTGAGAATGAGTGTCAGACTTGCTACGAGTTAGAATTTTGATGGTTGAATTTTGAATAAACTGGATAATGGAAGGCTATCAAGAAGACCATTGTAGAGATTGAATAGAGAGATGATAAAAAGTGGTGATAGAGATGCAGGATTGAATGTTGTCATCAGTGTATACATGGAAGCTGGCTTCATGCCTGCAGATCATGTCACAGGCTGTATGTAAACAAGGAAGAAGATGAGACACGAACAAATCCATGGGGGATTCTAGAGGTAATTGAGAAGCCATTTCTAGAGATGCACTGGTTCAATTTTAATAAGGTGGAAGGGATAGGGAAAGACAATATTGACTTAATGGTGCAGTTCTTATGAATGTGCAGGGACAAAGGGACCTGGGGGTTTATGTGCATAGATCAAGGTGGCAAGATATATTGAGAAAGCAATTACCAAAGTATATGGCTTCATAAATAGAGACATTGAGTACAGAAGCAGAAAGGTTATGCTGAACCTTTGTGAAGTTCGAGTTAAGCTGTGATAAGAGTATTGCATGTAGTCTGGTCACCCACACTTTAGGGAGGTTATGAGTGTCCTTGAGAGGGTGCAGGGGAGATTTATCAGGATGGTTCCAGGGATGAGGGATCTTAGCAATAAGGTTAGGATGGGTTCCTGCAGCAAAGGAGATTGAAGGGAGATTTGATAGCGGTGTACAAGATTGTGACAGGTTTAGATAAGGTAGACAAGATTGTTCCCAATACCTGATAGCACAAAGTGTAGGGGACATTAACAGCTTTGGGCAAGGGGAATTGTGAGGAAGATCTTTTTTACGCAGAGTGGTAATGAGCTGGACCTTTCTGCCGATGAGTGGTGGAAGCAAAGACAATTAATGATTTGAAAAGAAAATTGTTATCAGTAATTTTGAGGAAAAGGGAAATAAACTTGGAGGGCTGCAAGAATAGAGCAGGATTATGGGACTGACTGAATTACTCTACAGAGTGCTGGGATGGACTCAAATGACTGAATATAACATAGAACAGTACAGCACAGAACAGGCCCTTTGGCCCACGATGTTGTGCCGAGCTTTATCAGAAACCAAGATCAAGCTATCCCACTCCCTATCATCCTGGTGTGCTCCATGTGCCTATCCAATAACCGCTTAAATGTTCCTAAAGTGTCTGACTCCACTATCACTGCAGGCAGTCCATCCCACACCCCAACCACTCTCTGCGTAAAGAACCTACCTCTGATATCTTTCCTATATCTCCCACCACGAACCCTATAGTTATGCCCCCTTGTATTAGCTCCATCCACCCGAGGAAATAGTCTTTGAACGTTCACTCTATCTATCCCCTTCATCATTTTATAAACCTCTATTAAGTCTCCCCTCAGCCTCCTCCGCTCCAGAGAGAACAGCCCTAGCTCCCTCAACCTTTCCTCATAAGACCTACCCTCCAAACCAGGCAGCATCCTGGCAAATCTCCTCTGCACTCTTTCCAGCGCTTCCACATCCTTCCTATAGTGAGGTGACCAGAACTGCACACAATATTCCAAATGTGGTCTCACCAAGGTCCTGTCCAGTTGCAGCATAACCCCACGGCTCTTAAACTCAAACCCCCTGTTAATAAAAGCTAACACACTATAGGCCTTCTTCACAGCTCTATCCACTTGAGTGGCAACCTTTAGAGATCTGTGGATATGGACCCCAAGATCTCTCTGTTCCTCCACAGTCTTCAGAACCCTACCTTTGACCCTGTAATCCACATTTAAATTAGTCCTACCAAAATGAATCACCTCACATTTATCAGGGTTAAACTCCATTTGCCATTTTTCAGCCCAGCTTTGCATCCTACAACAGCCTTCCACCTCATCCACTACTCCACCAATCTTGGTGTCATCAGCAAATTTACTGATCCACCCTTCAGCCCCCTCCTCTAAGTCATTAATAAAAATCACAAAGAGCAGAGGACCAAGCACTGATCCCTGTGGCACTCCGCTAGCAACCTGCCTCCAATCCGAAAATTTTCCATCCACCACCACCCTCTGTCTTCGATCAGACAGCCAGTTACCTATCCAATCGGCCAACTTTCCCTCTATCCCACACCTCCTCACTTTCATCATAAGCCGACCATGGGGGACCTTATCAAACGCCTTACTAAAATCCATGTATATGACATCAACTGCCCTACCTTCATCAACACACTTAGTTACCTCCTCAAAAAATTCAATCAAATTTGTGAGGCACGACTTGCCCTTCACGAATCCGTGCTGACTATCCCGGATTAATCCGCATCTTTCTAAATGGTCGTAAATTCCATCCCTAAGGACCTTTTCCATCAATTTACCAACCACCGAAGTAAGACTAACCGGTCTCCTTCTGTGCTGTAATGACTGACTCATTCCTTTAGAGCCAGATATAAAGAGGTGGTGGAGATGGGTGACATGCTGAACCATAGGAATATGTGAACAGCAGTAGGCCATTCAGCCCCCTAAACCTGCTCATCTTTACCTCAAAGCTGTTTAGCTATGTCAGCTCTATGTCCCTTATGATTCTTACTCAACAGAAATCTATCACAGTCCTGAAAGCTTCAATTCTCCCAGCATCCATAGTCTTTTGGGGGAGAGAATTCCAAATTTCCTCTACCCTTTGGCTGAAAAATGCTACCTGGTTTCCTTCCTGAATTGTCTCGCTCTAATTTTATAATCTGCCATTGTTTTTGACTCTCCCATTAGAGGAAATATATTCCCTCATCAGGGGAATCCTGTGAGAGGACGAGGAAAGGTAATGTATCAGAGAAGATGTTACTTGTGACTGACCAGAGGTATTGTAGTGCTATGTGAGAAGGACACATACTTGCTTGCTCGGATAAGAACAAGAGATTTTGGCAAAGCTGGGCAGTAAGGGGGTGGCTAAGACAAGATGCACTGAGAGAGAATTAAGATGGATGGGTTGAGGGTAGGATCTTTTTGGACAGAATTGTTGGGTGGACAGTGTCCATTCAAAAAACTATCAGCTGGGATAGGCTAGTTGAGTAATCAGGAGAGCACAAGGTGAATATGCAGGAAGAATTGAGGCTGAAACAGTTGGGAGAGGAACTACAAGGTGCTGGAAGATTGGAGGAAGGAGAGCTGGGATGAGGAAGGAATTCCGGAGCAGCTTGGGAAGAAGTAGCAGACAACTGCATGGATCAAACTAATTATCTTCAAGAACTCACTCCACTGACAGGTGTCAGGGAACGCAGGTATTTATTGCAGTATTACTCCACACTCCAAAGGGTTTTCAGGGTAATTCCCGGGCAGATCATCCCACACCCAGGGCCACCTGACCCATTCCCTTAAAGGGGCACTGCCCCGACATACATCACACTGAATATGAAACAGGGGACACAGTTTGAGAAATTATTTAGCATGATGAAGTGCAACTGTTTCCGTCCAGAATAATTCTAGGGCGAGAGCTGAAGATTTTACAACAACATGAATGGTGCTTAATATGGTTAAGTTGGATCAAGCAGCAAATACCTGAACCCGGTGTGTTTGAGTTTGCTACCCTCAGGCGGAAGGCAGCAAAAGTCGGGAAATGTACCAGGGGTTGGTTTTAGTGAGTGATTATCAGGTCATGGACACGTAGAATGATGCAGCACAAATGCCACACTGCAGAAAAATCAGGGCTGGGAGATAAATATTGGCCAGGATCCTGGGAAAACTCCATCCTCTTTTAAATAGTGTCAATGGATTTTTTACATTGAGAAGGCATCTAAAAGGTTGCAGCTCTGACAAAGTAGCACTCCCTCGTCACTGCAGTGCTGTGCCAGTCTGGACTTGTCACAAGGGAGAGATAAGCTTACCTCCCAGCTCAACCACGGTGGAGAAGCGGTGAACCAGAGAATAGATACAAAACGTAAAAATACTCAGAGGGTCAGGCAGCATTTGTGGGGAGAGAGAGAGGTGGAAATGAGCTTTCAGCACAATTCAAAAATAGGAGACCGTGAGTCGTTATAAAGCCAGAGGAATTATCCTGCAATGCACTGTGAAGAGGAAGCCCTGCTGCCTCAGTGATGTCCCCTGGTGTCCTCAAAGAGAGTCACTCTGACCATCTGGGACAAGGGGAACTCAGAGAGCGAGGGAGAGCGTGCTGAGGAACGCGTCCTGTGTTCCCCTGGCAACGGTGCCTGTAACAGTGTGAGGCGCGGCTCAGAGAGAGGGGCTGGAGCTCTCTCCCTGTCTCTGTCTCTGTGTGTGTCTCTCTGTGTGTCTCACTGCCTCTCTCGGACACAGACACTGCCAGCAGGGCAGTGTGCCAGGTAAATCCACTTCGCTCTGCCGGATGGTTTGAACTCGGTTTTATTTATAAACAAGCAACAGGCGCCGAGCTGCAGCCTGCATTTCCAATCTGCTCCGCTCCCTCCCACCTCCGGAGAGGGCGAGTGTTTTGTTATAATTAAATATTTGGGAGAAATATTCGACAGGAACGCCTTTTGCATTTCTAATTCTTCGATTTTGACGATTGACGTGTTTTTGACAGGGTAATAAATATACCCCCCCCCCCCCCCCGTTCTTAAAAGGGACACGGAATTAACCCCAACCCCGCAAAAAATGTAAAGGAATCCTAACAAATCAAATTAAATTTTGGCTCTAGGTTTGGGTGACACGCTCCCTGGTGCCTACCAGGCCCAAAAGAAAACTAGTGTTTCTATTGCTCCTTTCTCAAACTTGGGGAGGGGGGTTTAATGTCCTTCCCATGTGGTAAGTTTGGTGACAGGGGTATTTAATCAGGGAGGAGGGGGCTGGGTGGGGATCCCATCACCTGCCCACCTCTACCTCAACTAAGCTTGTGGCAGGAAGGCCCATGCATGGCGTCCCTGCTTTGGTGTTAATTAGAGTGCTTAATGAGAAGATAATGCCCATTTAAGGGCCTCTTGCCTGCTGGTAATCAGTGTCCACATTGGTCAGGGCCCTGTGCCCAGGCACGATATGTTTCATTGTAAATCCACCTCTGCTCCATGGCGATCATAGGCCTAGGGTGGGTGTAGTACTGGCAACGACCGCCTTCTCCTCCACTTCAAGGGTAAAATATTACTGGCCAACTGGCAAGTGGGACTTCCACCTTTGGGATCCTTGATTCCATGGAAAACTCAATGTTGTCCTTTTAAGGCCCTAGTTTGCACTTAATGCAGTGAGCCTTCACGAATGCTCATCGGCCCAGGCCCAAAATGCGTGGCAGCCTGTTATTTATTTAAAAGGGTAGCATCATTGCTTTAAAAGCTGATCACATGATTTGATGGTGATGTCATTAGGGTGTTGCACAGGTTGCTGTTTTAGTTTCAGTTTGTACTCTGTACAGACAAGAGGTCCTAGAATAACTCTACTGTTGTCAGTCTAAATCTAGGTATGCTAACCACATTCTTTTCTTTTTGTTTAAAACCCACAACCGCAAAGGTTAGGAGATTACCAAGCCAATTAATGATTTTTGAGCAGTAATAAACGCAGAAAATGCTGGTAATATTCAGCAGTTCAAGCAGCATCTGTGGAGAAAGTAACAGAGTTAATGTTTCAGCCCAGGTCCTTTCATCAGAACTGGGGAAAATTATAAATGTAATAGATTTTATATGGGTGAAATAGGGGGCAAGTGGAAGAAGAACAGCAGAAGGTAGGAGACATGAAATGACAAAAGAGATGGTGGGACAGAACCAAAGGGAGTGGGAATGAATAAAGAAACTAAAGATGGGTCTGGAGGAGGTGTGAATGACAGAATAATGAACATCTGAACTGCCGTCCAAAAGCAAAGCAAGAGAACAAAACACACCAAGAAAACAAAACAAGATTAGGGGATCAGAGGTTAGGATTTCAAATTGTTGAACTCAATCTTGAGTCCAAAAGCCAAACTGAAAAATTAGGTTCTTTTGCTTGAGCTTGTGTTGAGCTTTATTGAAAGACTGCCATAGGCCAAAGACATCGCTGTCAGTGTGAAAGCAAGATAGAGAATTCAAACGACAGGCCGCAGGAAGCTCAGGGTTATCCCTGTGACCTGAACAGAGGTACTCTGCAAAGCAATCATCCAAGCTGTGTTTGGTCTTCCCAGTATAGAGGAGACCGTATTGCGAGCAGCGAACACAGTAAACTAAACTGAAAGAAGTACAAATAAAATCATTGCTTCATCTGGAAGGAGTATTTGGGGCTGTGGATGGTGAGGAGACAGGAAGTAAAAAAGGGCAGATGTGCATCTCCTGCACTTGCATAGGAAGGGGAAAGGGTTTTGGGGGTGATTAAGAAATGGACCAGGGTGCCAGAAGGGAATGGTCCCTTCGGAATGCTGAAGCGGGAGGGCAGTGGAAGAAGAGTTTGACAGTGGCATCAAGCTGGAGGTGGCTGGATTGGCAAGATAAAGACAAAGCACGCTTATCGCGCTTCTGGAAGAGGGAAAGGGGTGAGAACGCAAGTTGGAGAAATAGTTTGGGAACAGTCATGACCTTGGCAACCTTGGTGAGGGAATCCTAAGTTGAGGAAAGAAGGAGACACCTCCAAAGCACAGGTATGGAAAGTTGCATCACCAGAATAGATGTGAGTGGACAGGATGAATGGAATGGACTCCTTACAGGAAGGAAGGTGTGAAAAAGTCTAGTAAAGGTATGTGTGGAAGTCAGTGGACTTACAATGAAGATTAGTTGATTGCCATGGATGTCAAGTCTCTCTGCACCACCATCCCCCAACAGGACAACCTGAGGGCACTTTGCATCTTCCCTGAATGGAAATCCAACAAATCGTTGATTGCCTATTCCCAGAAATGGGGTCAAAGAAGTCAAGGAAGGGAAGAGTTGGAGATGGACTGTGTGAAGGGGAGGGAAGAATGGAAATTGAAAGCAAAGTTGATGATGTTTTCCAATTGAATTTGACAACAGGAGGTGGCATCAACACAGTTATCAGTTTAACAGAGAAAGTTGAGGAAGGGGTCATGAGTAGACTGGAATAAGGAATGCTTCACATATTCCACAAAAAGACACACCTTAACTAGGACCCATAGCAACATCTTTTATTTGCAAGAAGTGAGAAGTGAAAGTGAAGACAACAAGCTCAGCTAGGCAGAGAAAGGCGGTGAAGATTTGTTGGATTTCCATTCAAGGAAGAAGCAAAGAACCCTCAGGCTGTCCTGTTGGGGGATGGAGGTGCAGAGAGACTTGAGATCCATGATACGATGCCACCGTGCCATGATCCATGGCATGGTGGCACAGTGGTTAGCACTGTTGCCTGACAGCGCTAGGGACCTGGGTTCAATTCTGGCCTCGGGTCAAATTCTGTGTGGAGTGTGCACATTCTCCCCATGTCTGTGTGGGTTTCCTCTGGGTGCTCCGGTTTCCTCCCACAGTCCAAAGATGTGTGGATTAGGTTGATTGGCCATGGTAATTTGACCCTATACAAGGGGATTAGCGGGGTAAATATGTGGGGTTACAGGAATAGGGTCTGGGTGGAATTGTGGTTCGGTGCAGATTCGATGGGCTGAATGGCCTCCTCCTGCACTGTAGGGATTCTATGATTCTAAAAAGGAGATGGTTAGGGCTAGGAAATTAGAAACTGTTAAAGTAACAGAGGGTATCAGAAGAGTAAAAGTGCAGAGAGACTGATCAAGGGAGGGGGGGAAGGGTAGAGTTAAGATAGGAAGGAATTAACGCTGTGGGGGGAGTAAACAGGCTGAAATGAGAACTCTACCAGGACAATCTTGTTTGTGAATCTTAGAAAGGAGGTAGAAGCAGTCGAGGGTGGTACAGGATTGGGAACTATGAGGTGGGTGGGGATCTTGGAGGAAAGATCCCAGAGGAGATGAAGTCAGTGATAATATTTGAAACAATGGTTTTGTGTTTGTAGTGGTGGGGCATGGTGCAGGGGAGGTAGCAGGAAATGTCGGAGAGTCGGCCTCCACCAGAGAGGGGTCATACTCAGACAACAACAACATCCCCTCCATGCCGGCAGGTTTGATGACAGTGTTAGTGTTGGACCTAAAAGAACGGAATACAGGAAATTCCAAGGGACAGAGGTTGGAGTGAGTGCAGGGAGCAGAGGAACTGAGGCAGCTAATGTTGTGCCGGCAGGTTCTCAATGAAGCGACTGAGAGATGTTAAGAAGCCAGAGGTAGGAGTCCATGTGGAGGGAGAGTGTAGGAAATGAGTGAAAGGGTCCGTTGATGGGGGACAGGACCCTTGGCCAAAGAAGTGGATGTGGAGGCAAAGGTGACAGAAGAAAAGCCCAGATCGTGCTGGGTTTGAAATTCATTAAGGGGTGGTGGGGGGATGTGAGGAGATAAAGCTGAGGCCTTTTCTGAGGACCTTAATTATTGACATGATCACAGGAATCCCCTGTAAATATTCCTACACTCTTGAGGAATCCATTCTCACTTCGAAAGGGCAAACAGTGCAACCAAGATAGAAAATTTTCTTGACTGGCACGCAGCAAGGGGAATAACCTGCTAATAATGCAACAGATACAGACAAGATACAGCAACTTAATGCCAGATAAATCTGCTCAGGCAGACCATATTTCCCGAGGGGAGATTTCAGCCACCCCAGTTCTGAGGAGCGATTGGGTGAAGTAACTTGTTATTTCTCCTTTCTTCAGGAAGTATGAGGGCAGTGCGAGACTTCCTCAAGGACGTGGACGAGACCCTGTGTGATCATTCACTCTGTCAGCACCCACTATGCTGGGATACCCTGAGGCGGCTGGAGCGCGGGCTCCCTCGCAAGAGAGTAGAATGTGTCCCCAAAATCCCTCCAGAATACCAAGGTAAATGTTTTGGTAAGGAAGGGGAGTCATTTCCCAGTGTGGGAATCCAGAGATCCGCTGCTAGCATCGATTATGCTGTTTGGTGTCAATGTTTATTTGAACTGGATTTACATCAGTAGAAATGCAGTCAGTAACACAGGATGCTGGAGGGAGAGGGGTTACTGAGTGACAGTGTGAGGGAGCTGGATTAACATCAGTAGAGATACAGTCAGTAACACAGCGTGCTGGGGGAGAGGGGTTACTGAGTAACAGTGTGGGGGAGCTGGATTAACATCAGTAGAGATACAGTCAGTATCACAGGATGCTGGGGGAGAGGGGTTACTGAGTGACAGTGTGAGGGAGCTGAATTAACATCAGTACAGATATAGTCAGTAACACAGGGTGCTGAGGGGGCTAGTTACTGAGTGACCGTGTGAGGGAGCTAGATTAGCATCAGTAGAGATACAGTCAGTAACACAGGGTGCCATGGGAGAGGGGTTACTGAGTGACCATGTGAGGGAGCTGGATTAACATCAGTAGAGATACAGTCAGTATCACAGGGTGCTGGGGGGAGAGGGGTTACTGAGTGACAGTGTGAGGCAGCTGGATAGAGGTACAGTACCAAGGAATTGTGCGTGGGGTTGTGCAAGTGGGGCATTTATGTGGGGTGGTGGATATATGTTTGGGGTGGGGGTGAGAAGGAGTTGGTTGAAGATGGTGTGTGATAAGGGGAGGAGGAGGTTTGTGCCAAGGGGATGGGGGGTGTGGGTGGGAGAATGATGGGTTGTGCAGAGGCTGGAGCTCCATAGTATTTGTTGTGTCGGGTTTAAAGATTTCTTACTGTGACCCTGACTGACTTGCAGTTCCTCATGTTTAATGTTGACCCACATTCCTTTCTGAAAGTTCCTCACCGTGGATTCCTGCTGCTTAGGTCAGTGAAGCCCCGGTCCCTCCAGCTCTGTCCTGCCATGTTCTCTTCGGTTTATGGTAAACGCAGGCCTTGGAGTCATATTCCAGGGCAGCTGTACCATGCCCAGCGGACGGTGGGAACCTAGGGGCTGCTGAAACTCCTGGCAGCAGAGAGCACTGCCAGGACTGGCCCAGAGTCTGATGACAAATTAGCACAGGAGCAAAAAAACTGTCACTTTGCCAGCAACCAGGAGACTGTCTGCTCCCTGAGGCCTGGCGCTTTGAAATGCTGTCCACTTTTTGGTGGAACTTACCAGCAGAAATCGGAAAATTCCTCACCCCAGAACTACAGAAACGGCTGTATTTATATAGCACCTTGAAAGTGGTAAAACAACCCAAGGCACTTCACAAAGAAGTAATCAGACACAAATTGACAGTGAGTCACATATGGAGATGTGAGGACAAGTGATCACATAATGGTAATGATTGGCAAGGCCCAATAATCTATGTACAGTATGTGATTGTGTGGAGCGGGGAGGTTTGGAATGAGGCTCAGATCCAATGAACCAATCCAACAAAGAAGCCAAAACATGGGACTGGGGTTTCCATCTCCTTCTAGATTCAGGTAGAAGACTGACATGGAGTGGGGTGGGTGGAAGTGTGAGGTAGGGGCTGCTGCACATTAGTGGAGATGATTTCTGAAGTTTCTGAACATGGTCCAATCCAACAGTTTTCCAGCAATGTCACTGGATGGCAAGTTAGAAACAGAAGCACTTCCTCTTCTGCAGGGACGCCTAATCTAGCTCTCTGCCATCACCTCAGCTAACTGTGCAGGCTATGCATCAAACCGTTGATGTCTAATCTGCCTCAGCCCCACAAAGCCCCACTGAGAACTCTCCCCTCCTCCAACTCCCGAGGCCATGTTCATCGTGGCCAGGGACTTCATCAGGCCAAGCTCAAGGGCATCCCACCAAGATACCACCAACATGTCTCCTGTTCCACCAGAGGCCCAAGCATTCTAGACCACTGCTATACAAATTTCAAGCATGCCTACCGCTCTGTTGCCCGCCCACAATTTGGCAAATCAGACCACAAGGCTGTACTCCTGCTCCCGGCTTACAAGCAAAAACTGGAATGGGAGAATCCATCAAAGAGAGTCATGCAATGTTGGTCTGAGGAATCGGATGATTTATGGGACTGCTTGGAGTCAGTGGACTGGTCAGTATTTAAAAACTCTGCGACCAGCCTGAACGACTACACCACTACAGTAACTGACTTCATTAGTAAGTGTGTAGAAGACTGTGTGCCAAAGCAGCAAATCCGTGTTTCCCAACCGGATGAACAGGGATATCCACTGCTTGCTGAAGTCCAGGTCTGAGGCGATCAAATCAGGTGACCCTGACCTATACAAGAAATCCAGATATGATCTACGGAGATCCATCAGAGATGCCAAAAAACAATACCGGACCAAGCTAGAGTCCCAGGCTAGCCACAAGGACTCCCACCTGGGTCTAGCAGACATAACAGGCTACAAGATGAAGGCATGTAAAATTGCTGGAACCAATGTACTCCTACCCAATGAGCTCAATGCATTCTATGCCCATTTTAAGCAAGAAGTCAGCGAGAACATCCCCTCAACCCAGAAGTCTCAGATGAACCTGTATCCGAGGTCACCATCACAGATGTCAGAGCAGCATTCTCGAAAGTCAACCCACTGAAAGTGGCTGGCCTGGACGAGCACTCAGATCCTGCGCGGACCAGCTGGCGGCGGTATTTGCAGACTTCTTCAACCTCTGACGTCCCTATCTGCTTCAAGAAGGCGACCATCATCCTGGTACCAAAGAAAAACCAAGCAGCGTGCCTTAATGACTATCGCCCGGTGGCTCTGACATCTATCATTATGAAGTGCTTCAAAAGTTTAGTCATGGCACAAATCAATTCCAGCCTCCCAGATTGCCTAGATCCACTACAGTTTGCCTACCACCGCAACAGGTCCACAGCTGACGCCATCTCCCTGGCCCTGCACTCAACCCTGGAACACCTGGATAACAAAGACACCTATGTCAGACTCCTATTTATTGACTATGGCTCAGCCTCCAACACCATTATTCCTCAAAACTCCTCTCCAAACTCCATGGCATGGGGCTCAGCTCCTCCCTCTGCAACTGGATCCTAGACTTCCTAACCCACAGACCACAATCAGTAAGGATAGGCAACAACACCTCCTCCACGATCATCCTCAACACCAGTGCCCCATGAGGCTGTGTCTTCAGCCCCTTACTATACTCCTTGCACATCACCGACTGTGGTCAAATTCCCCTCCAACTTGATTTTCAAGTTTGCTGACAACACCGCCATTGTGGGTTGGATCTCAAACAATGACGAGACTGAGTACAGGAATGAGATAGAGAATCTGGTGAACTGGTGCGGCAACAATAATCTCTCCCTCAATGTCAACAAAACGAAGGAGATTGTCATCGACATCAAGAAGGGTAGTGGACATGCCCCTGTCTACATCAACGGGGATGAAGTGGAAATGGTCGAGAGCTTCAAGTTTTTAGGTGTCCAGATGACCAACAACCTGTCCTGCTCCCTCCATACCGATGCTATAATTAAGAAAGCCCATCAACGCCTCTACTTTCTCAGGAGGCTAAGGAAATTTGGCATGTCCGCTGTGACTCTCACCAACATTTATAGATATGCACCATTGAAAGCATTCTTTCTGGTTGTGTCACAACTAGGTATGACCCCTGCTTTGTCCAAGACTGCAAAAAACTACAAAGGGTCGTGAAAGAAGCCCAGTCCATTATGCAAACCAGCCTCCCATCCATTGACTCTGTCTACACTGCCTGCTGCCTCGGAAAAGCAGCCAGCATAATCAAGGATCCCACGCACCTCGGACTTACTGTCTTCCGCCTTCTTCCATCGGGAAAAGGATACAAAAATCTGGTGACATGTACCAACCGACTCAAGCACAGCTTCTTCCCTGCTGCTGTCAGACTTTTGAATACCTCCTATTAAGTTGATCTTTTTCTGCACCCTAGCTATGACTGTAACACTACATTCTGCACTCTCTCCTTCTCTATGTACAGTATGCTTTGTCTGTATAGCGCGCAAGAAACAATACTTTTCAGTGAATGCTAATACATATGACAATAATAAATCAAATCAACTCTGGCTTCTTGTGCTTTCCTATTTAACCCTGACTGTAGCTCCATTGGTAGCTCTCTTGCTTCTGAGTCACAAGACTCACAAGGTTCAAGTCCTAGTCCAGGGTTTGAGCGCAAAAATCAAAGGTGATGCACCTCTGTGCAGTTACTCAGAGGAGACGTTAAGCTGAGACCCCATCTGCTTTCTCAGGCGAAGACAAAAAAATCCCATGTCACTATTTCGAAGAAGAGTGGGGAAGTTCTCCCAGGTGTCCAATATTTATCCCTTAATCAATGTGACAAAAAATTAAATTATCTGATCATTATTGCACTGGTGTATGTGGGATCTTGCTGTGTGTGATTTGGCTACTGCATTTCCTAATTCACAACAGTGAACAAAAAGTACATCATTGGTTGGAAGTCACTTTGAGATGGTTGTGGAAAACGCTTTTTCACTGTGAGTCTTTTGTTTCTTCTTTGGCACTCCACCATTGGTGACCAATGCCTTCAATGCCCAGGCTCGAAGTCTGGAATTCCCCCTCCCTTTCCTCGCCTCTCTCCTTCACAAAGGTGCTCCTTAAAACCGACTTCTTTGACCAGTGTTTTGGACCCCTTTGATCCAGTATCACTATCTGTCTCAGTGTCAAATTTTGCCTGATTGCTTTCCTATGAAATGCTTCATTAAGTTAATTAGCAAATAACCAGAGAAGAATTGTGTTTTTTACCCAGAGAGTGGTCTGGAACGACCTGAAAGGACAGTAAAATCAGGACCGATAGTAACTATCTAAGTTAGTTAGCTAAGAAAAGTTGCAGGGCCATGAGGAAAGGACAGGAGAGTGGGACTAATTGGACAACTCTTCTAAAGTGCCTGCACAGGCACAATGGGCTAAAAGGACCCATTCTGAGATGTATGATAAAAGGGAGTTGGAGAATTGACTGGATCCTGTGTTTGAGATTGTTTACCTTCCATTTTGCAGATGAGCTGCCATCACTGAGTATACTGGAGCTCCCCCAGTGGAGTGCAGACAACAAAGTGGGTGCGTTGGATATACCCATTACATCCAGGAAAACAAGTGCCATCTCAGAGCCCCATGAAGCAGCTCGACCCGGGAGCCCACAGACAGTCAGTATGGAGGGGTGCAACGTACCAGACAGGTGAGGCCAGAGGGAAATGGGAAGAAAGGTCACCAGCCGCTGCTGGGGCTGAATTCAAAAAATAATTATAGTTTGTGAGATCTGTAGAACATTTCATAAGGACATAAGTTGAGCCCACAAAAAGATCAGCCATGATCTTGTTGAAGGGCCAAATGGCCTACTCTTGCTCCTAGTTCTCATGTTCTTATTATTTCAAATATATATTTAAAACCTTGATGTTAAAGAAAGAAAGAGATTGGAAAGTTGGAAATTGGAAATTCCACAAAGGTTCCCAGTGAAGCCCTGGAAGGATCTGCTGGCAAAAATGTTCTGTGTAGCGACTGGAATTGGATGCCTTCCAAGTCCACCCAGCGTGGCCCCTCACAGAGAATGTGACCAGTGTGAGCTATAACATCTCTGGACAGATTGAGGTGCCTCGGCTCTGTGTATGAGCTATTCTATAAACCCTTGTCGGGCCAAATGTCTCCATGAATTTGGCCCCTCATTGTCAGCATCTGGGACCTCCAGCCCCACTGGCACTTGTCCCTCAGGACAATGGTATTCCCTGAGCTGTCCTAATGGGTGACAGGCCCTTCTCCTCCTCATTCTAATCATAGGTATCAACAAGGCAGCGTTGTCTGCATTCTCCACTCCTCCTCGTATGTGTGAGAGGAATCAATTGAACAATCAATGGTAGTTCCCCTTGAATAGTCCCCCTCCACATTCAAGAAAGGAACAAAATCTCTGCTCCTTGATCTGCCCTCAGTCGGTACATGTCGTAACAAGGCCATCCCTTAAGGGATGAGAACATTCTGGAGGATGACAGGTGGCTGAACATTCCCCTCAGACATGGCTGCACATTCACAATGACGGCATTAATTAGGCTGGGGAGTCAGTTTAGCTCAGTTGGCTGGATGGCTGGTTTGTGATGCAGAATGACGCTAACAGCATGGGTTCAATTCCTGTACCTGCTGAGATTATTCATGAAGGCCCCCTCCCCCTCCTTCTCAACATTGCCCCTCACCTGAGGTGTGATGATCCTCAGGTTAAATCACCACCAGTCAGCTCTCCCCCCACCAAAGGGGGAGCAGCCTATGGTCATCTGGGACTATGGTGACTTTACCTTAATTAGGCTCAAAAGACCCATGTCCTATGACCCACAGTCAGTATTCTGGGTGGCTCTCTTCCAGTGACCTTGATAATAAATAACGATACTGCAAGCATGGTGCCTTAAACGGCATGGCCAGTGCAGTGGGAACATTAAAGCTTGAGGGCCCATGTTGCTTCTATGCAGAAGCTGTGGCCCTGGATTGTTTGAACCTATATCCATTCTCACATGCCCTTGGAAGGAGCAGATTTCAATTAAGACCACAGCACCTAGACATAATGGAATCTTGCCTAAATATGTAACATTGGTAAAGTAGCCAAACTTGTTCATTGTACTTTAGACCCTCGAATCCAGCACTCGACTAAGCCATGCTTTTCATGGTTTGTTCCATTTATAGAGTGCCCCCCCCCTTCAATCAACCCAAAGCTGTTTGGCTGAACTTTTCCCACACACCATGAGACCCATCCCATCTCGTGTTCCCCTCCCCCAGTCCTGCCTCTCTCCCACCCTTTCCCTCTCATGTTCCCTCACCCCCACCAGCCCTGTCTACACCTCAGCCTTCCTCGCAGGTCTTGTCCCCTGTGCCCAGCCTTGGCATAGTTTGTGCTAAGGGCACCTGATATTTCACAACCATGGTCTTAACAGAAGGCGGAGGCTTGTCCACTGACCACCAAGCCAGGGATGGGCTGAAGCTCAGGAGGTGCACACCACTTATATACGGATGTGCAACAGACCATTTCGACCGCTGGTGAATTTGGAGGAGTAATGTAATTCTGGCAAGTTGGCCTTTTGATGAGCATTCATGAGATGCAAAAGTGGTTCCTGACATAGATTAAAATCAGAACAAATTTCTGAACTATTTTTCCGCCAGCAGGAGACACTTTTCCATTCACGCCAAATATAGTGCCCCCGCCACCACAATTTCCAGTACATACAGTCTCATATACACATACTGTCTCACACACGTATACAGTCTGACACACACACATACAGTCTCATATACACATACTGTCTCTCAGTCTCACACACGTATACCATCTGACACACACACATGCAGTCTCATATACACTTACTGTCTCACAGTCTCACACACGTATACAGTCTGACACACACACATACAGTCTCATATACACATACTGTCTCACAGTCTCACACACGTATACAGTCTGACACACACACATACAGTCTCATATACACATACAGTCTCATATACACATACTGTCTCACAGTCTCACACACGTATACAGTCTGACACACACACATACAGTCTCATATACACATACTGTCTCACAGTCTCATACACGTATACACTCACACATACACACAATCTCATACTCACATACAGTCTCGCAGTCTCACACACGCATACAGTCCGACACACACATACAGTCTCACACATGCATTCAGTCTCACACATGCATACAGCCTCATACATGTACAATATTTCACACTCAAACTCACAGTCTCATACATGTACATACAGTCTCACACAGCCATACAGTTGCTTGACCTCGTGACAAACTTGCATTTTCTGGCTGCAGACCCTTGATGAATGAGAACCATCTGTGCATCCAGTGACTCTTTTACACGGCAGCATTTTCAAAAAGACTTTATGACACAGAGAGAGGCCATTCAGCCCATTGAGTCCACGTCCATTGCTGCTGAAGTTAGAGCTAAGGCAAATGCCACTATTGTAACATAAAGGAACAAGAGACGGGCCCAATACAATGTCCAGCAACACAAAGTTCACAAACCTCACTGTGATGATGATTCATTTTGTGAAAGTTAGGTGACTTTGATAAGGAGCATAGGATCTGCTTTAGAATTCCTGGAATATTATTTATCATCCAACGGATGGTCAGTGGCTGTGATCTGTAATTTGGAGTTCTGCTTTGAGCAAATCTTGTTTCGAGTTTGGGTTCTTCATTTCTGTATTGCTCCAGATGTGCTTAATTTCTATTCAGCCTAAATCTCTGTGTGAAGCTAATGTCAGGCTCTTGCTGTTGCAGTTTGGACTTTTTACAGTTTGCCAGAAACCAAGCCACTTGTTCCAGAATCAGAGGAGCTCCTGCCACTCTCAATAAGGTTGGTACGAAGGGCCCCATTGCTGCGGAATGGAGGGTGGGATCTCTTGTGGGTTCATGTGTGGTGTTAGAAGCCATCTTTACTTATTTATGGAAATCATTGTTTGATGTGTGGTTGGGAAGAATGGGGCTGGGTGAGTGGTTATCCATCTCCAACTGGGATTCTCACAGCTTAGTTTAGGGTTAGTGTAGGGTTTTCAACTCTGGTTGGACATATTCCTGGAGATTACGTCACACGGTCTCCTACCTGTGCCCTCTGACCTCTGTTAATCACCTGACTGTGTTCACTGCTTATGATGCAGTCTGCTGTACATTGGAGGACCAAAAGCAGATTGGGTGACCACTTTGTAGAACACCTCTGCTTAGTCTGCAAGTGTAACCCCCGACTTCTGGTTGCCTGTCATTTTAAATCCGCTGCCCCCTCCCACTCTGGCCTCTGTTCCCTACGTTGCTCCAATTATTTCAACAGAAGCACAACAAATCTTTCAGTTAGATACTTTACAGTCTTCCAGACACAGCCTTGAGTTCTGCTACCTTTTTTTTTAAAGTTTATTTATTAGTCACAAGTAGGTTTACATTAACACTACAATGAAGTTACTGTGAAAATCCCCTACTCGCCACACTCCTGCGCCTGTTCAGGTACACTGAGGGAGAATGTTAGCATGGCCAATGCACCACCAGCACGTCTTTCGGACTGTGGGAGGTAACCTATGCAGACAAGGGGAGAATGTGCAGACTCCGCACGGACAGTGATCCAAGCCGGGAATTGAACCCAGGTCCCTAGCGCTGTGAGGCAGCAGTGCGAACCACTGTGTCAAACCACTGCCCCATTCATCAAGCTGCAGTTGTTGGAATGATTCTGCTGTTGCCATTCACTCCTCTTCTAGGCCCATCCTTTCTCTCGTTCCTTGTCCCATTACCACCTTCTTTTTCTATGCACCATCATCCCTTTTGTCATTTAATCTCCTCCTGCCTTCTGCCCGATCACAGATCTTTCCTTTTGTTCTTTCACACATTCCTGCTTTCCCCGCCCCTGTACTTGCGCCAAAACCTGTTACATCTCTAACTTCTTCCAGCTTTGTTTTTCTCTCTCCAGTTACAACCAGACCTGCTGAATATTTCTGCTATTATCTGTTATAATTTCAGATTTTCAGCATGTAATGCATTTTCTTTTCAAATAAACTCAGGCATTTGTTCATAGAACACGAGGAGTGATTTTATAAAGTCTTTAGGTTTTCCAGCACAGAAAGAGGCCCTTCAGCTTGTCGTGTCTATGTCAGCCATCAAGCACCTATTTATTCTAATCCCATTTTCCAGCACTTGGTCTGTAGCCTTGTATGCAATGGTGTTTCCAATGCTCATCTAAATACTTCTCAAATGTTGTGACGATTCCCGCTTCTTATCACCCTTCAGGGAGTGAGTTCCAGATTCCCACTTTTTTGCTTTGTGTAAGGCCCCAGTAAGTTCCAAAGATGTGTAGGTTAGGGGGATTAGCCATGATAAATGCATGGGATTACGGGGATCTTGATTTGATTTGATTTATTATTGTCACATGTATTAGTATGCAGTGAAAAGTATTGTTTCTTGCGCACTATACAGACAAAGTATACTGTTCATAGAGAAGGAAAGGAGAAAGTGCAGAATGTAGTGTTACAATCATAGCTAGGGTGTAGAGAAGGATCAACTTAATGCAAGGTAGGTCCATCCAAAAGTCTGATGGCAGCTGGGAAGAAGCTGTTCTTGAGTCGGTCGGTACATGTCCTCAGACTTTTGTATCTTTTTCCTGATGGAAGAAGGTGGAAGAGAGTATGTCTGGGTGCATGAGGTCCTTAATTATACTGGCTGCTTTTCCTGCGGGAAGTATAGACAGTGTCATTGGCTGGGCTTCGTTCATGACCCTTTGTAGTTTCTTGCAGTCTTGGGCAGAGCAGGAGTCATACCAAGCTGTGATACCATCAGAAAGATGGTTGTATCTGTAAATCTGTATCTATGGTGCATCAGTAAACATTGGTAAGATTTGTAGCGGACATGCCAGATTTCCTTAGTCTTCTGAGAAAGTAGAGGCATTGTTGGGCTTTCTTAACTATAGTGTCAGCATGGAGAGACCAGGACACGTTGTTGGTGATGTGGACACCTAAAAACTTGAAGGTCTTGACCATTTCCACTTTGTCCCCATGAATGTAGACAGGGGCATGTCCTCCATTACGCTTCCTGAAGTCGATGACTATCTCCGTCATTTTGTTGACATTGAGGGAGAGATTACTGTTGCTGCACCAGTTCACCAGATTCTCTATCTCTTTCCTGTACTCTGTCTCGTCATTGTTTGAGATCCAACCCACACCGGTGGTGGCATCAGCAAACTTGAAAATCGAGTTGGAGGGGAATTTGGCCATACAGTCATAGGTGTATAAGGAGTATAGTAAGGAACTGAAGACACAGCCTTGTGGGGCACCAGTGTTGAGGATGATTGTGGAGGAGGTGTTGTTGCCTATCTTTACTGATTGCGGTCTGTGAGTTAGGAAGTTCAGGATCCAGTTGCAGAGGGAGGAGCTGAGCCCCAGGCCATTGAGTTTTGAGATGAGTTTTGTAGGAATAATAGTGTTGAAGGCTGAGCTGTAGTTAATATATAGGAGTCTGACATCGGTGCCTTTGTTGTCTAGGTGTTCCAGGTTTGAGTGCAGGCTCAGGGAGATGGCGTCTGCTGTGGACCTGTTGCAGCGGTAGGCGAACTGTAATGTATTCAGGCAATCTGGGAGGCCGGAATTGATTTGTACGATGACTAACCTTTCGTAGCACTTCATGATGGATGTCAGAGCCATTAAGGCACACTGCTTGGCTTTTCTTTGGTACCAGGATGATGATCATCTCCCTGAAGCAGATAGGGATCTCAGATTGTTGTTAAGAGAGGTTGAAGATGCCTGCAAATACCCACACCAGCGGATAGGGCAGGGAGCATGCGGTTGGCCTGGGTAAGAAGCCCTCCCTTTCAGAGAGTCGGTGCAGACTCGATGGGCCGAATGGCTTGCTTCTATACTGTAGGAATCTATCGTTCTATTCTAAGAGTATTCGTTCTTTGCTTGCAGCTTGCTATAACGGAGGTGAAGCAATATCCTTCATCCTGTGATCGGTACCTGGGGAACACGACATTTATCTGGATCCCAAATCCTACGTATAATAGGAAGCAGCAGAAAAAGCGAACAGAATCGTAAGAGTGAATGTTTTTTCTGTTAAAACTCAGTTTCCCAGTAGTTAAGACATGACTTGGAAGGGCAATCATGAAATTGAAAGAGGAGTTTGGTTCTGTTGATCAAATGATCTTTAATCTCCCCATTCTGTTACCCACCAGAGCTATCTGCAAGCTGGTGAACGGTACCCAGGGCAGATGATGATGTAGTGGTAATGTCACTGGACTAATGATCCTGAGGCCCAATGCTCTGGGGACATGGGTTCAAAACCCACCATAGCAGCTGGTGGAATTTAAATTCAATTAATAAATCTGGAATTGAAAGCTAGCCTCAGTGATGGTGACCATGGAACTGTCAATGATTGTCATAAAAACGCATCTGGTTCACTTATGTCCGAGTGAGGGAAATCTACCATCCTTACCTGGTCTGACCTACATGTGACTCCTGACCCACAGCAACGTGGTAGACCTTTAACTGCCCTCTGAGATGGCCATTCAAGTGATGAGGGATAGGCAACAACTGCTGATCTTGCCAGCAACACCCACATCCAATGAAAGCAAAAAAAGGCTAGAAAGATTAAATTAGAAGGACAGAGTGCAGAGACAAGGCTTGAATTCCATTGAGTAGAGAAGATTTAATTGAGATTGCACCTTTGAAAACATTTTGAATTACTGTCACAATGTTGGAAATGTGGCAGCCAATTTCTGCACAGCAGGATTCCACAAACAGCAGTGCTCAGATTGCCAGTGAGACTGATGTTGGTTGAGGGATGAATATCAACTGTGACACTGGGGAGATCTCCCCTGCTCTTCTTTGAGATAGTGCCAGTGGAACTATCCCTGAGAGGGAAAACAGGCTGAACATCTCATCCGAAAGACAGTTCCTCTGACACTGCAGCACTCCCCTAGCCTAGATTGTTTGCTGAAGTCTCTGGAATGGGACTCACACTCACTGAGCCACAAATGGCACCTGGGACAAAAGATACTTTCAAAAATGAATTTGAATGATTTGATTGCTTCTGTGTTTTATTTTTATTGACCCCTTTTACTCAGAGTTGTTCCAATCAGTTGCGGCCAAAAGGATTTTGAAAACAATATAATGTGATTTCACCGCTTCAGGTTCTTGTTGGCTTTGTTGGCAAGTCTTATTAACGATGAAATGTGAACATTTATTAACTATGAAATGTGTGAAAACAGGTGATGTCAATGGGAATTGCGATGTGGCAATAAAGGAGTGTACTCTCCACCACCAACTTCCTTTGAATAATATTGTGGATGTAGATATTTACTGAAGCTTTTTCACTCTTTTAAACAGCATCACAACTGCACAGCATGTCGCAGTCCAGGAAATCAGCTTCCAGGGTCAGTCATACGACCAGCAGAAACAAAGTCAGAAAATAGTGAGTCTCACCTAATGTAGGCTGCATGACACATCAATCACTTTGAAATCAGCTGACATTTTTGCAGCTGCCTTTTAAAGAGTAAAGCTTGCACCGTTCACACCTCAAGACTTTCCAAAGTGTTTTACTGTCAATGGAATGTGTTTATTTTAAGTGTTATAATGTAGGGGAAGCGTGGCAGCTAATTTACACACAGCAAATTCACATTAACAGCAACACGATAAATCATAGAATCTACAGTGCAGAAGGAAGCCATTTGGCCCATCGAGTCTGCACCGACAACAATCCCACCAAAGCCCTATCCTCATAACCCCATGCATTTATTCTAGCTAGTCCCCCTGATACTATGGAGCAATTTAGCATGGCCAATCAACCTAACCCGCACATCTTTGGACTGTGGGAGGAAACCGGAACACCCGGAGGAAACCCACGCAGACACGGGGAAAACATGCAGACTCCGCACAGACAGTGACCCAAGCCGAGAACCGAACCCAGGTCCCTGACGCTGTGAGGCAACAGTGCTAACCACTGTGCCACCATGCCACCCCCAGATAATCTGTTTTCCTGATGTTGGCTGAGAGTTAAATATTGTTCGGCTCACCTGGGTGAACTGACCTACTCTTCGAAATAATGCGATGGGATCATTGCCACCCAAACAGAAAGGGTTTGATGTCAGTGTGGATGACCTGTTCAAGTTCCGGGCTTGGGACTTGAACTCACAACTTTCTGACTCCAAGTCATCAAGAGTGCCACCAGTGAGACTCCTTCCTTTGTTCCATGAAGCTGAAAAGGGCTTACCCCATGTTTCCACCTGTCTGACTCTCCCTCCCTGTCAAAAATCGACCTGACACTGATCAAGTCCCACAAAGATAACTCCCAATGAAATTCAATTTACCTAGTACTGACTGCCACCTTTTCCTTCCACGAATGTCACTAATGGCAATGCTTGAATTAATCCCTACACCATTGCAGAATGTTATTTTCTGATTGCCTCTCAAATGTCACAATTGACTCAGCTTTGGCAATTCCTTATGGTACAACATTGCACATGTGAAAAAAAAATCCCAACCTCCCCCCTCCCAAGGCTGCCCCCCCACCCCCCCCCCCCCCCCCCCCCCCCCCCATTCCCGAACGTTGTATTTCTGCTACTCATCCTGAATTAACAGCTAAACTTACAAATGTTGCAACTAATGGGACACCACCCTCTGAACTTAGATAGATGGTCTTCATGATGAGGGTTGGAGGTTGAAGCTATCATTTTTCTTCTCAGAAAAAGAAGGCAAGAGACAGTGTGCCAACTGGCGGGCAGCCATACACCTTCCTTGCCAGGCAACAACAGATCCTCAGGGGGTTGAAGGAAACAACGAAGGACAAAGAACATGAGATAGTTGAACTAAACCAGAGGTAATGTGGAAAAAGTGAATCTGGACTATTAGTTACATTAAGAGTCATAGAGATATATAACACAGAACCAGGCCCTTCGGCCCTACTTATCCATGCCGACCAGGTTTCCTAAACTGAACTAGTCCAATTTACCTGCATTTGGTCCATATCCCTCTAAACCTTTCCTATCCATGTACCTGTCCAAATGTCTTTAATTGTTGTAATTGTGCCCGCCTCTACCACTTCCTCTGGCAGTTCATTCCATACACGCACCACCCTCTGTGTGAAAGAGTTGCCCCTCAGGTCCCTTTTAAATCTTTCCCCTCTCATCTTAAACCTATGCCCTCTAGTTTTGGACACCCAGACCCTGGGGAAAAGACCTTGGCTATTCACCTTACCTATGCCCCTTATGATTTTATAAACCTCAATCAGGTCACCTCTCATCCTCCAGGCAAAAAAGTCCCAGCCTATCCAGCCTCTCCTTATAATTCAAACCTTCCAGTCCTGGTAACATCTTTGTAAATCTTTTTTGCACTGTTTCCAGTTTAATAATATCTTTTCTATAGCAAGGCGACCAGAATTGTACACAGTACTCCAAATGTGGCTGCACCAATATCTTATACAGTTGTAACATAACATCCCAGCTCCTGTACTCAGTGCTCTGACTGATGAAGGCAAGTGTGCCAAATGCCTTCTTCATCACGCAGTCTACCTGTGACGCTACTTTCAAGAAACTATGTACCTGCATCCCTAGGTAAGATGCTGGTCGAACTTGCTGGATAAAGTGGCGGTAGGTCGGTTCCCAGAATCTCATGACCTGATTCTTCCAGAGTGCCTGTCTCATCCTCTTGCTGCAAGCTATCTTTGTAAATACTCTAGGTCTCTTGCACCTTTATCCACTGTGGTGACCATACAGCAGGACATCGTGACCAAGAACCGACTTGGAGTCATAGGCCTGGATTTTGGACTAGTTCAGTTTAGGAAACCTGGTCGGCATGGATAAGTAGGGCCGAAGGGCCTGGTTCTGTGTTATATATCTCTATGACTCTTAATGTAACTATAGCAAAAGGGGCCTGAATCCAGAAATGCCATCCCCAAGCACGGCACCCACCATTTTCATAGGGGCAGGAAAGGCCCCTGGTCAGGATTCACACGTGTGCATTTCGTGGAAGAAGTTGTCTCCACTTGTATGTAATTTTAGTGTGACAGTGAAACTCAGTGTGCACAGATTAGATCTGGGGTAGACAGGGTGCCCTTTCTGGGAGGGAAGGTACCTCTTTGGATATGGTCCCAGGACACCATTGGTGGAAGTAAGGTGCCCTTGGGAGAGGTCCGGTGGCTTTTGAGAGGTAAGGTTCCCTGTGAGACTAAGTGACTTATCCACTCAAAGCATGATCAGCTTTTCTGGTACATGCTGCCTATCAATTTTCACCCCATCCATTATCTCTACCATCTCCGCTTCTATCAATATTTTATCAGCGTCCTCTTCCTTAGTTAACAGGGATACAAAGTAATCATTCAGCATTCTAGCCTTGCCCTGCACCTCAAAGCATGTATCACTCTCTTTGTCCCTTACAGGACCCACTTGCCTCTTATTACCCTCTTACTATTTATGCTGGTAGAGGATTTCTGGGTTGCCTTTTGCATTAACAGACATTCTATTCTCATTTCTCTCTTTGCCACTCTTATTTCTCTCTTCACTTCCCATCTCAGCTTACTATATTTGGCCTGATTCTCACATGAAGACTTCATCTGACATACATCCTCTTTTTTTTCCTATTCTCTATCTCCCTTGTCATCCGAGGAGCCCTGGTTTTGGTTCCCTTACTTTTGGCCATTTTTGGAATCTATCTAGTCTGTACCTGAAACGTCTCCTCAAAGATCACCTATTGTTCAATTACAGTTTTTCCTATCAGACTTTGATTCCATTTTACTCTGGCTGGACCCTTTCTCATTCCAAGTCTTCCAAGTTAGAAGTTCTGTTTTAGATTCTTCCTTGCTCTTCTCTATTACTAGCCTAAACCTTATGATATAATGATCACTCTTACTCAAGTGTTTTAGCACAGACACTAGGTCCACTTGACCTACCTCGTTCCCCATCACCAGATCCAGCAATGTCTCCCTCCTAATTGGACTAAGAACATCCTGGTCAAGGAAGTTCTACTGAGCACAGATTAAACATTCCTCCCCCTCCTTACCTTTTGCTCTGACATTATTCCAATCGCTATTTTACTAATTGAATTCCGTCAGTGTCACCACTCTATTTTTCTTACATATCTCTGTGATTTCCTTGCAAGTTGGCTCCTCAATCTCTCTCTCTCATTATTTGGAGATCTATACAAAGCCTGATCATCCCCTTTTTGCTTCTCAACTCTAACCAAGTAAATTCTGTCCTTACCCCAGCCCCCATCTTAATCCTATATTTCCAACACTATAATGTCTTCCCTAATTAGTACTGCCACCCCACCTCCCTTTCTCCCTCACCAGCCCCTATTCTAATAGAGAAGAGCAAGGAAGAATCTAAAACAGATTCTGAACACTTTGTATCCCTGAATATGAAGCATCCTGTCTTAACAATTCTTAAACCTCGTTTCCATTATTGCTGCTACATCAGATTCTCGTATGGATACTTGTACTTGTAGCTGACCGACCTTAGTCGCCACACTATGTGTTCGCATTGGTGCATTGTAAATCTGTCATTTAATTTCTTATAGTTCTTGCCTGTTCTATGGGCAGCACGGTGGCACAGTGGTTAGTACTGCTGCCTCACAGCACCAGGGACCCGGTTCAATTCCGGCCTCGGGTGACTGTCTGTGTGGAGTTTGCATGTTCTCCCCATGTCTGCGTGGGTTTCCTCCGGGTGCTCCAGTTTCCTCCCAAAGTTCAAAGATGTGCGGGTTAGGTGGATTGACCACACTAAATTACCCCTTAGTGTCAGGGGGACTAGTTGGGTAAATACATGGGGTTATGGGGATAGGGCCTGGGTGGGAACGTGGTCGGTGCAGGCTCGATGGGTTGAATGGTCTCCTTCTGCACTGTATGAATTCGATGATTCTGTGATTCTTCATCCACTCCTATTTAGTATGGTACTACTCCCTCCCCTAGTACTATCAGCACTCTCACTCCTTTAGGAACCTTATTCTTTTCTATTTCTATATCGATCCTCGCGATCTTCCTATTTCTACTCCTGCTAGCATTGGGAGTAACCCAGAGATTACCATCTTTGAGGCTGTTTTTTTTAACTTACTCCCTAGTTCCTGAAAATTTGGCTGTGTGATCTTAATATCTGCTCTCTCTCTGCTGTTTGTCCTGATGTATACCATAAATTCTGGCTCACTCCCCTCCCCTTTGCAGAATATTCTTTACTCTCTCCATGATGTCCTTTACCCCAGCACCAGATAGGTAACACACCATGAGGACTGGTGATGATGGGTACAGAAATTGAGCAGCACAGTGGTTAGCGCTGCTGCTTCATAGTGCCAGGGACCCAGGTTCGATTCTGGCTTAGGGTGACTGTGGAGTTTGCACGTTCTCCGCGTGTCTGTGTTGGTTTTCTCCAGGTGCTCCAGTTTCCTCCCACACTCCAAAGATGTGCAGGTTAGGTGGATTAGCCATGATGAAAAGTGCAGGATTACGACCATAGGACAAGGAGGAGGTCCTGGGGGGGATGCCCTTGTGGGGAGTCAGTGCTGACCCGATGGGCCAGATGGCCTCCTTCTGTACTGTAGAGATTCTATGATTGTCAATGCCTATTTATTCCCCTTATCTATGGAATCTCCAATAACAATTACATTTTTCCTCCTTGCTATTCTCTCCTATGGATTCCCTTGACCATTGGTGCTATGGCCTGGATTGCACTCCTTCAAGGTGTCGCCACCCAGGTTGTCTCCAGTGCTGAATACCTGTTTGGGAGTGGCACTCTTCAGGAAGACACCTCCACCTCTTCCTCCACTTTCAGATGGCCACCCATCTTGAGTTTTCTATGCCGATGGGGTGGCCTCCTCCTGAAACGTGTGATCCAGGAAACTTCCATTCTTCCTGATGTTCCACAGTGACTCCAGCTGCCCCCTCGAGCTTGGAAATCATGAGCTCCAACTCAAACAGCTGGAGACATTTCCTACGCACATCCCCCCCCCCCCCTTCCACCCCCACCCCCCAAGACAGGTGGCGTGTCCTGAAGTTCCCACAAGGAGCAGGAATTACTGCTCTCCATCATCTAAAAAATCTCTTTTCCCACTTTTAGAATCTAGTTAATACCTTGTTTAAACCATTCATTTCAATGAATGCCTCCAGACCTGCACTGTGCTAATACTCTTAATAATTCACTTACTTCTGTCCTTATACTGATTTCCCAGCTTCTAGTTTCAACAAATATTCTACTCTAGAGAGAAGAAAAGAGAAATCACTTACCTACTTTCCTGTAACATCACACCTTGATTCTTTTCCTTCAGTGGCAGTGAGGGTCAGGATCCTGGGAGAATCTCAGCTTACCTTGCACTTGCCCCAGTCAGTCAGAAAGTTGCCCTGCACAACCTCACCGAGAAGCAGCAGCAAGATTTGTCAAACACCCGCTTCAAAATGGACGGAAAGGTAAGACGGGCACGTCACAACAGTTTGGACTTTGTGTGGTTGAAGTCCAATTGTCACTGTCTCTCAGTATGGGCATTAATTGACTGGACATGTAGGGTTGGAGGGCATGGAGGGGCTATGCAGTTCTGGAGATCCAGTTATGAGTATGTCAGAATTGTCTTGGATGTAGGAAAGAGTCCAATCAACGCATTCATCTCCACAGTGGGCAGGAACACAATGCAAAGGGCAAGGTTATCCACCTTGTGTCCAAGGTGGTATCAAGGCCTCGTCAACATCAGCACAGCAGCATTGTAAAACAAAACCAGGCACTCAGACACATGAGGAGATATTAGATCAGGTGACCAAAAGCTTAGTCAAAGAGGTAGATCTTAAGGAGTTTCTTGAAGGAGGTGAAGAGGTGTATGGAGGAATTCCAGAGCTGGGGCTCGGGCAACTGAAGGCATGGTCACCACTTGGAGATCAATGAAAATCAATGGTGGTGAGATCATGGAGCGATTTGTAAACGAGGATGAGAGTTTTCAAATAAAAACATTGCTTGGCCCGGAGCTAGTGTAGGTGAGTGAGCATAGGGGTGAACGGGACTTGATGCAAGTTAAGAGATGGGCAGCAGAATTTTGGATGACCTGAAGTTTATGGAGGATAGGATGTGGGAGAGCAGCCAGGAGTGCATTGGAATGATCAAGTGTAGACGTAACAAAGCCATGAATGAGGGTTTCAGCAGCAGTTGAGCTGAGGCAATGTTACGGAGTGATGGCACAAATGAGAGATAAGGAGCTCATCTCGGGGTCAAATGTGACACCGAGGTTGTGCACAGAGTGGCTTTATCTCAAACTGTTGCCAAGGAGAGGGATGGAGTTGGTAGTTAGGAAACGGAGTTTGGAGTGGGGATCAGTGGCTTTAATTCTCCCAGTATTTAATTGAAGAACATTTTCTGCTCATCCAGTACTGGATGATGGATAAGCAGTTCAGAACTTTAGCAACAGTGGCAGAGTCGAGAGACTCTCCGCTCCCTCCCTCCCATCACCCTAGAACCAGATAAGTAACACACCATAGGGACTGACAATAATGGGTACAGAAATAGGGTGGCATGGTGGCACTGCTGTGCCAGGGACCCGGGTTCAATTCTGGCCTTGGGTGACTGGGTGGAGTTTTCACATTCTCCTCGTGTCTTCATGGGTTTCCTCCAGGATCTCCGGTTTCCTCCCACAGTCCAAAGATGTGCAGGTTAGGTGTTTTGGCCATGCTAAATATGCAGGATTACGGGGATAGGGCAGAGAAGAGAGTCTGACTGGGACGCTCTTTTGAGAGTCAATGCAGACTCAATGGACCTGATGGCTTCTTTCTGCACTGTAAGGATTCTGTGATTGTAAATGAGGGTGAGGTAGAGTTTGACGTTGCCCCCAATTACATAGAAACATAGAAAACTACAGCACAAAACAGGCCCTTCGGCCCCACAAGTTGTGCCGAACATATCCCTACCTTTTAGGCCTACCTATAACCCTCCATCCTATTAAGTCCCATGTACTCATCCAGGAGTCTCTTAAAGGACCCTATTGAGTTTGCCTCCACCACCACTGACGGCAGCCGATTCCACTCGCCCACCACCCTCTGTGTGAAAAACTTCCCCCTAACATTTCCCCTGTACCTACCCCCCAGCACCTTAAACCTGTGTCCTCTCGTAGCAGCCATTTCCACCTGGGAAAAAGCCTCTGAGAGTCCAACCGATCTATGCCTCTCAACATCTTATATACCTCTATTAGGTCTCCTCTCATCCTACGTCTCTCCAAGGAGAAAAGACCAAGCTCCCTCAGCCTACCCTCATAAGGCATGCCACTCAATCCAGGCAACATCCTTGTAAATCTCCTCTGCACCCTTTCAATCTTTTCCACATCCTTCCTGTAATGAGGCAACCAGAACTGAGCACAGTACTCCAAGTGGGGTCTGACGAACATAGAACATAGAACATTACAGCGCAGAACAGGCCCTTCGGCCCACGATGTTGCACCGACCAGTTAAAAAAAAAAACTGTGACCCTCCAACCTAAACCAATTTCTTTTCGTCCATGAACCTATCTACGGATCTCTTAAACGCCCCCAAACTAGGCGCATTTACTACTGATGCTGGCAGGGCATTCCAATCCCTCACCACCCTCTGGGTAAAGAACCTACCCCTGACATCGGTTCTATAACTACCCCCCCTCAATTTAAAGCCATGCCCCCTCGTGCTGGATTTCTCCATCAGAGGAAAAAGGCTATCACTATCCACCCTATCTAAACCTCTAATCATCTTATATGTTTCAATAAGATCCCCTCTTAGCCGCCGCCTTTCCAGCGAAAACAATCCCAAATCCCTCAGCCTCTCCTCATAGGATCTCCCCTCCATACCAGGCAACATCCTGGTAAACCTCCTCTGCACCCTCTCCAAAGCCTCCACATCCTTCCTGTAATGTGGGGACCAGAACTGCACACAGTACTCCAAGTGCGGCCGCACCAGAGTTGTGTACAGTTGCAACATAACGCTACGACTCCTAAATTCAATCCCCCTACCAATAAACGCCAAGACACCATATGCCTTCTTAACAACCTTATCAACTTGATTCCCAACTTTCAGGGATCTATGCACACATACACCTAGATCCCTCTGCTCCTCCACACTATTCAAAGTCCTCCCGTTAGCCCTATACTCAACACATCTGTTATTCCTACCAAAGTGAATTACCTCACACTTCTCCGCATTAAACTCCATCCGCCACCTCTCGGCCCAACTTTGCAACCTGTCTAAGTCTTCCTGCAAACTACGACACCCTTCCTCACTGTCTACCACACCACCGACTTTGGTGTCATCAGCAAATTTGCTAATCCACCCAACTATACCCTCATCCAGATCATTAATAAATATTACAAACAGCAGTGGCCCCAAAACAGATCCCTGAGGTACACCACTTGTAACCGCACTCCGAGGGCCATACGAGGGCCATACTTAGCCATACTTATTGATCAGTTCACACTTGGTTAAGTGCAGTGAATCAAAACACTGACTGTAGTTTAACTAAAGCTTCAGGTCAGAATAGTGATGGAAACCATGGGGCAACAGGTCCTTGCACAGAAAGTACATTATTGTTTGACAGTGGAATCCATAGTGCACTGACTATTGTGTGGAGCAGACACAATATAAGTGCTATAAGTGATGGGGACTGTATTCAGTGTGAATAGGAATGGCTCTGTTGTCTTTTCACCCGACTCTCACACTGAATGACCTGTTGGCAAGGGGCTGGGAAGATGCTGGGGTAAGCCTTACAGAAGTCAGCACCATGAAGGCAAGGGTGAAAAATCAGAAAGAGTTTTCGTTTAGGCGGAAGAAACTGAATGAATAGTAGTCAGTCTGAGAATGCCACCTTGGTTTGGTGATCTCCTCAACCCTTGTTATATCACCATCTTTTCTTACAGTGTTTGAAGGGGAAGAAGATGAACATCATACAACTGGAGACTATAAAGCGACAAAAATACCTCGGCAAGAGATCTCCTGCCTCCGGCCAGACATTCACAGGTCAAGATTCTTGTTTCCAGTTATTAATTTATCTGGCATTTTGACAAGAGCACGAGAAATAAGAGCAGGAGTAGACCATATGTCCCTGACCTGCTCCACCATTCAATACGATCATAGCTGATCTTGGGCTTCAACTCCACTTCCTGGTGAAAGTCTGGGAGGAATTTTGTAGTTGGGTGGGGGTGGGGGTGGGGGGAGAAATAGAGAAGAAAAATTAATGGTTCCAAAAGCTCCGCAAAATATTTTCCACACTGATTTCACTTTTCATGCAATGTGATGATTGCCATAAATTGGGATTGGTTTTTCCATCATTTTCTTTGAACATTTCTCTTTAGCAGCTATAAAATGATTGGAGATGGTGAATAAAGGCTGGCTTACAGTTAAGCATTATCCAATTGGGTAAGGAGTCTTTTTGCTTTCCAGTTGGTAAAGGAAGGCAGTGCGCCATAAAGGTAGATGGCTACCTGCTAAATAGTGGCTGGAGCTTTGGAACAAGTCATGTGATGAGACCTCCAGGAATACAGTTAATCACAATTGACAACCCTGTGGGGCTTGTACCTTTGATTTTACACTAACCTGCACACCGCTTGATGCAAAACTCTAGAAATCTCTGACTGTTTAGGTTTGCATGCTTGACTGGTCACTGGGGCCTTGTTATTCTGGCAGAGTCAATGCCTACGAGAACTGCAGGGGGTATGGGAGTGTTGGGGGATTCAGACTTTCGTATGTAAATTATAAACAGGAAATGCTGGAAACGCTCAGCAGATCAGGCAGCATTTGTGGAGAGAGAAACAGAGTTAACATTTCAGATTGATTACAATCCAGCAGAAACAAGCCTCAGAGCAAGGCATGTGTAACATGTAGAAAAAAGCCCACTATTTCAAAGCTTTATATTGTGTGTGTGCAGGATCCGAGTGCCGGCCTTCTCCAGCCTCTTGTATCGAAGGTGAGTGGACAGGACATTTCAATGAGATCTATGGAAGGGATTTCCAGATGGCTTCAGCTCAATCTTCAAACTTATGTGACAACGTACAGCACCCTGACATTACACCGGTGAGTTCTCCCAGTCACACAAAATCAAGCCTCAAACCAAGCATGCAAGCATTGGTGGCGATAGATGATGACGTCCACTGTTGGTCTATTGTAGACAGTCAGTCTCGATCTAACCTATGCTGCCTTTAACATGGGAGAACTTAATGAGCAAGGTAGAGGAATGTTACTCTTCATTTAACCCCTGCTACTGGAAACCTAGAATTGAAAATGTTTCACATTCCAGCGTTGCCGACACTACCTTAGTGGGTGAAGGAAAGAAACTTGCCACCATGAAAAAGCAACCAGCTAGATTTCTTTCCAGAACATTCTCCTGCTGCAGTATCCCTGAGAAAGGAAACACATTTGGAGTCGCCGATGGCAATGCGGTTGGAAAGTGATGCGTACAGGGCTGTCAGATAAGAAGCAGATGGGTAAAGGGAAGTGGAAACCATGAGCTGTGCTTGCTGCATCAGCTTATCTCAGTGTGTATTAGTCCTGAATATCTGTTCCTGCCGACGTGTACTGGCTTTTGAAATCAAAGGTGTGCCAGTTGGCGTATAGCCACATGACCATCAAACTGCTTTTCAATGCTGTACATCAGGGTATTGGACCCTGAATCTGCCACCAGCTCTTCATTGACTGACTTGTTCTTTTTGCTGCAGGATGGGAAAATGGAAGCAAAGGACATTGTGGATAACCGGACCGATACAGAGACTGATGCAGAGAGAGGCCTCACTCCGCATGTACTTGTGGAGCCAGGTGAGTAACACCTCCATTTTACCCATAACCTACAAAACCACTAAATTTATCATCCAAGAGTCAGCTTTGAAATCTGAAAGTCTGTGCAGTTGATGCAGCGTGTTCCGCCATCAGTATTTGAGTAACTATCCCATGGATCTGGGAGGAAGTCTTTGAGACTTGTCTTTATCATTGAGACAAAAAATAAAACAAAGTACCTCAAATGCTGGAAATGTAAAATAAAAACTGAAAATGCAGTGAATCAGGCAGCTTCTGTGAACAAAATGCAGAATGGAACCTTTTAGCCCCATTTCAAATTTCCAGCATCTTGATTGTTTAATTCTAAGATTTCCCACCTTGAGGAAGTTTTATTCCTTCCCATCATATGATTATTTGTCTATTTTTTAATCACGTTTGCTTCCTCTAGATTTCCCTTCTTTGTGTTCAATCATTTGTTCCCCAAAATCCCTTCCCACAACTGTATTTCTTTTCCAGCAACTAGTCTCCAGCTCCGACTTGGTCCACATAGACCTTTAAAGCGATAGATAGTAGTTCTGATCAAAGTTAATCAATGCGAAAGGTTAACTCTCCTGCGCTCCCTCTGCTGCTGCTTGATTGGCTGCATTTTTCCAACATTTTTTGTTTTATTTTTGTGATTTTTGTTGGTTTTGATGTTTGATGGATTCTCAACTACAGGTAGATGTATTCTTGGAGGTTCCAACTGCCCGTCTAATCAAACAACCTCTCCCCTAATCCCCAGTCTAACTATTAAGACGAGCATGCAGAGAAATTGAAAAGGAACACAAAACGTTTTTAATGCCCTTGTAATTTTTCCCCTGGGTTCCTCACGATAGTGTTCAGATTAAACTGTAATTCTTAGAATCTCCAGGACAAGTACTCGGAGGGGGGGGGGGGGGGCATGGTTGGCAACACTAGCTGTCAGAGTCAGACCTAGCAACCTCCTGCCACAGCACAACCTATGGTGAGAAGACTGAATAACCAGAGTTAACACCTTTAACTTTTTAAAAGCTGCAGATGCAGTTATGGTAACTTGAGTACAGGAACTACCTCGAAACACTGCCAATGTCTCAAAATCACAACTAGATCATAACAGCACACACTAGGCACAAGAAATGGAAAATCTCAAGGGATTCATATGTTTAGGAAATGTAGCACGCTGCTACTCACAGTAAACTATTTTGTAATCTTAGGGTGAAAACGAGCGGACTAAATTCTTACCATAAACAACAGTACCCTGTCTTTGTACCTGATTCCTAGATTTGATTCCAGTCCAGGCGTCGGGGCTAAAACGGGATTGTCACCACATGGCAGATCCGTCGCCGTTCACCCAGCCATCCCAGACCAGCCTCAATCAGGTTCCCACCCAGACTGAGCTCGATCAGGTTCCAGTCCAGACCGGGCAGGAACCCGTTAATTATGCAAATCCACTGATTTACTTTTCATTAGCAGGCTGGAAGGCCAGCTTGCTGCATTGCGGCTGACTGGCACTGAGGCACACAGGATGTGGCAAGGGCACAGGGCCAGCCCAGGCCTGACCCAGCACCACAGGAGTCGGCTCTGCAACATTGGCTGCCCATCAGGCTGAGGAGTGGGGTAAGAAGACAGCAATACTGTAGGCCATGGGTCTACAGGAAGCACTGGTCCATTCATGAGCTGTCGGGAAACATATGCCACCGACGCCTCTGCCTTCACGGGGAGACAGTGCCCGGTACTCGCACATCTGGCATCTCTTCGACCCACAGAGTGTGCTCCCCCTCCAAGGATCACCGCTACTTCACACCAGGGTGATGGGCCTGGGTTGGCAGTGTCAGCAAGTCTGTTTGCAAGCCAGGACGGTGATGATGACTCGCTGTGAGGAAAGCTGTGGTGCTCCTCATTGTCACAGAATGTCTGACTCCTGTCTTTTTCGTGACATTCCACTGACCTCCCAGCTCATTCCTGAGTGTGCGATGGGAGCACTTTCATCTGGGACACAGCTAAGATGAAGGGAGAGAGTTCTGTGCCCGGTGGCTGTGAAAATCAGTTACCTGCTAAGATCATGGCTTATGAAAGCTGTGCGAAGGCCCCAGGCCGAGGCGGAGGCCCCAGGCCGAGGCGGAGGCCCCAGGCCGAGGCGGAGGCCCCAGGCCGAGGCGGAGGCCCCAGGCCGAGGCGGAGGCCCCAGGCCGAGGCCGAGGCGGAGACCCCAGGCCGAGGCTGAGGCCCCAGGCCGAGGCGGAGGCCCCAGGTTGAGGCGGAGAACCTTGACTGAGGCGGAGGCCCCAGGCTAAGGCGGAGAACTGCTATAGTGAGGCTTACTCTGCCACCAGGAGCATCATCAAGTGCTGCATCGGCCTCCTGATGATGCAGTTGCGCTGTTTGGACTGCTCTGGCAGGGCTCTTCAATACAGCCCCCAGAGGGTTGTGAGGACCACGGTCACTTGCTGTGTGCTTCACAATCTAGCCCAGAGAGAGGATGAGGAGGAACAACGGGCAGCCTCGTCAGAGGAGTAGGCGGATCCGGGCGGGATCGATGAGGAAACTGCGGAGGACACTGGTCAGGCGGCAGCCAGATCCCACAGGGCTGGAGGATGAGAGATGCCCTCCAAACCTCCAGATTTCGGAGGATAAATGTCCAGCATCTCACTCCCCTTCACCCCCTTGATTCTCTCCCCCTTCCTTCAACCATTGTCTCTGTCAGTTCCATCAACCTTTGTCTCCCCCTCTTCCTTTCAACCTTCTTCCCAACCCACAGAGCATGCTCCCCCTCCCCAACCCACAGAGTGTGCTCCCCCTCCCCCGACCCACAGAGTGTGCTCCCCCTCCCCCAACCCACAGAGTGTGCTCCCCCTCCCCAACCCACAGAGTGTGCTCCCCCTCCCCCGACCCACAGAGTGTGCTCCCCCTCCCCCGACCCACAGAGTGTGCTCCCCCTCCCCCGACCCACAGAGTGTGCTCCCCCTCCCCTCCCCGACCCACAGTGTGCTCCCCCTCCCCTCCCCGCAGTGTGCTCCCCCTCCCCGACCCACAGAGTGTGCTCCCCCTCCCCCAACCCACAGAGTGTGCTCCCCCTCCCCTCCCTGCAGTGTGCTCCCCCTCCCCGACCCACAGAGTGTGCTCCCCCTCCCCTCCCCGACCCACAGAGTGTGCTCCCCCTCCCCTCCCCGACCCACAGTGTGCTCCCCCTCCCCTCTTCGACCCACAGAGTGTGCTCCCCCTCCCCGACCCACAGTGTGCTCCCCCTCCCCTCTTCGACCCACAGAGTGTGCTCCCCCTCCAAGGATCACCGTTACTTCACACCAGGGTGATGGGCCTGGGTTGGCAGTGTCAGCAAGTCTGTTTGCAAGTCAGGACGGTGATGATGACTCGCTGTGAGGAAAGCTGTGGTGCTCCTCGTTGTCACAGAATGTCTGACTCCTGTCTTTTTCGTGACATTCCACTGACCTCCCAGCTCATTCCTGAGTGTGCGATGGGAGCACTTTCATCTGGGACACAGCTAAGATGAAGGGAGAGAGTTCTGGCTCACTGAATGGTGATGCTGTCAAACCGGAATGTCTAAGACTGGTGCTCTCATGGCCTCCCACATGAGGGTAAGGCTGTAGGACCTGTGTGAAGATCAGAGGTCGGAGCTGGAGACAGAAAAATTCCCAACCCGTCACCTCCTCCCCCCACTGCTGAGGGTACCCACCCACAGTGAAAGGCAACTCGGTCTGGATGTGAACATTGGTTTAATAGTGAGATTTAACATTCCGTGACCCTTTTCCCTAACTAACGCTGTGATACTGCACTCGTGCCAACTCAATGCTCCCCCTGCATTTTTCTAATATAGAACATAGAACAGTACAGCACAATACAGGCCCTTCGGCCCTCGATGTTGTGCCGAGCTTTGTCCGAAACCAAGATCAAGCTATCCCACTCCCTATCATCCTGGTGTGCTCCTTGTGCCTATCTAATAGCCGCTTGAAAGTTCCTAAAGTGTCTGACTCCACTATCACAGCAGGCAGTCCATTCCAGACCCCAACCACTCTCTGAGTAAAGAACCTACCTCGGACATCCCTCCTATATCTCCCACCATGAACCTTATAGTTATACCCCCCTAGTAACAGCTACATTCACCCGAGGAAATAGTCTCTGAACGTCCACTCTATCTATCCCCCTCATCTTATAAACCTCTATTAAGTCGCCTCTCATCCTCCTCCGCTCTAAAGAGAAAAGCCCTAGCTCCCTCAACCTTTCCTCATAAGACCTACCCTCCAAACCAGGCAGCATCCTGGTAAATCTCCTCTGCACTCTCTCCAATGCTTCCACATCCTTCTTATAGTGAGGTGACCAGAACTGCACACAATATTCCAAATGTGGTCTCACCAAGGTCCTGTACAGTTGCAGCATAACCCCATGGCTCTTAAACTCAAACCCCCTGTTAATAAACGCTACACACTATAGGCCTTCTTCACGGCTCTATCCACTTGAGTGGCAACCTTCAGAGATCTGTGGATATGAACCCCAAGATCTCTCTGTTCCTCCACATTCCTCAGAACTCTGCCGTTGACCCTGTAATTCGCATTCAAATTAGTCCTACCAAAATGAATCACCTCGCACTTATGAGTGTTAAACTCCATCTGCCATTTTTCGGCCCAGCTCTGCATCCTATCAATGTCTCTTTGCAGCCGAGAACAGCCCTCAACCTCATCTACTACTCCACCAATCTTGCTGTCATCAGCAAATTTACTGACCCACCCTTCAGCCCCCTCCTCCAAGTCATTGATAAAAATCACAAATAGCAGAGGACCCAGCACTGATCCCTGTGGTACGCCGCTGGTAACTGGTCTCCAGTCTGAAAATTTTCCATCCACCACCACCCTCTGTCTTCTATGAGATACAGTAAGAAGTCTCACAACACCAGGTTAAAGTCCAACAGGTTTATTTGGCAGCAAATACCATAAGCTTTCGGAGCACTGCTCCTTCGTCAGATGGAGTGGAAATGTGCTCTCAAACAGTGCAAACAGACAAAATCAAGTTGCAGAATACTGATTAGAATGCGAATCCTACAGCCAGCCAGGTCTTAAAGGTACAGACAATGTGGGTGGAGGGAACATTAAACATAGGTTAAAGAGATGTGTATTGTCTCCAGACAGAACAGCTAGTGAGATTCTGCAAGCCCAGGAGGCAAGCTGTGGGGGTTACTGATAATGTGACATAAATCCAACATCCTGATTTAGGCCGTCCTCATGTGTGCAGAACTTGGCTATCAGTTTCTGCTCAGCAACTCTGCGCTGTCGTGTGTCGTGAAGGCCGCCTTGGAGAACGCTTACCTGAAGATCCAAGGCTGAATGCCCGCAACTGCTGAAGTGCTTCCCCACAGGAAGAGAACAGTCTTGCCTGGTGATTGTCGAGCGGTGTTCATTCATCCGTTGTCGTAGCGTCTGCATGGTTTCCCCAATGTACCATGCCTCGGGACATCCTTTCCTGCAGCGTATCAGGTAGACAACGTTGGCCGAGTTGCAAGAGTAGGTACCGTGTACCTGGTAGATGGTGTTCTCACGTGAGATGATGGCATCCGTGTCGATGATCCGGCACGTCTTGCAGAGGTTGCTGTAGCAGAGTTGTGTGGTGTCGTGGTCACTGTTCTCCTGAAGGCTGGGTAGTTTGCTGCGGACAATGGTCTGTTTGAGGTTGCGTGGTTGTTTGAAGGCAAGAAGTGGGGGTGTGGGGATGGCCTTGGCGAGATGTTCGTCTTCATCAATGACATGTTGAAGGCTCCGGAGGAGATTACATCGAAGCCTCCGCTGCCATCAGTACAGATGCTGACAAACTACGGGTGCTCCGCGGCCGGGTAAGCAACGTAGTATATGCTACGATCCGAGACGCGGAAAATTACACGGCCTCTATCGAACTGTTAAAGGGCCTGTATAATAAATGTCCTCTTGAAGTCTATGCAAGACACCTCCTCGCTACGCGCAGACGGCAGCCAGGTGAATCAGTTGACCAGTTCCTGCACGCGTTGCGACTGCTTGCCCGGAACTACAACTGTAGGTCTGTGACTACCACCCAATATACAGACGACTTAATCAGGGATGCCTTTGTCACGGGCATCGGAACTACTTATATCCGGCAACAGCTGCTGGAACAGGGTGCGCTGGACTTAAAGAAAATGGTGCAACTGGCTGAATCCTTAGAGGTGACCTCACAATACCTCGAAGCCTACTCACCTGACCACGTGGGCGCATCGTGGACACCGCAGCCGTCGCTACCGGGAGGACCACAAACCTACGCCGCCCCATGCCTCACCGGTGGCCTGACCACTGCAGCAACCTCTGGAGGCCCGAAATGCTTCTTCTGCGGCCTGGGTAAGCACCCCCGACAACGCTGCCCTGCGAGGGAGTCGTTCTGCTCCGCGTGTGGGAAGAAGGGGCACTATGCCAAAGTCTGCCGTAAGTCTACCTCCAAATCCATGAGCGTCGCGTGTGACCCGCGGGGGCCGCCATCTTGGATGACCCCAGCCACGTGCGACCTGCGGGGGCTGCCATCTTGGATGACTCCGGCCACATGCGACCCGCAGGGGCTGCCATCTTGGATGACGTCATCGGCTGCCGGCGACCCGTGGGGGCCGCCATCTTGGACGACAACGGGCGCGAGTGACCAGCAGGGGCCGCCATCTCCTACTTCATCAGCCCCCTACGGCTATCTGCAGGATTCAACGGTGGCATTGGTAACCCTGGACCAGACCAAGCCTCATCGTCTCACCAAGTCCATGATGGACATTGAGGTAAACGGGCACAGGGAGCATTGTTTGTTTGACAGCGGGAGTACGGAGAGCTTCATTCACCCTGATACGGTGCGCCGATACGCCTTTTCCGTGCGGCCCGTCAAGCAAATGATCTCCATGGCATCGCAATCCCGCTCTGTAAATGTCCTCGGCTGCTGCGTGGTGACCCTGACGATGCGGGGCACAGTATACGATAACTTCAGGCTCCTCGTGCTGCCACACCTCTGCGCTTCTGTACTTCTGGGGCTAGATTTCATGACCCATCTGAAGAGTGTCACTATACAGTATAATGGGCCTTTTCCCCCGCTCTCCGTCTGCAATCAGCAGCGTCTAAATTGCCCACCGCGCACCACCTGCAGTCTCTCGACCCTTAGGATCGCCCCTCCCTCCTTCTTTGCGAATCTCACTCCCGACTGCAAGCCCATTGCCACCAAGAGCAGGTGGTATAGTGCTGGAGATAGGGCCTTTATCAGGTCCGAAGTCCAGTGGCTCCTCAGGGAAGGGATCATCGAAGCTAGTACCAGCCCCTGGAGAGCACAAGTGGTAGTCGTTAAGACTGGGGAGAAACACAGAATGGTCATTGACTACAGTCAGACCATTAATCGATATATGCAGCTGGATGCGTACCCCCTTCCCCGCATATCTGACATGGTCAATCAGATCACACAATATCGTGTTCTCCACCATTGACTTGAAGTCGGCGTACCACCAGCTCCCTATCCGCCCGGACAACCGCCAATATACAGCGTTCGAGGCAGATGGTCGCCTTTACCACTTCCTTAGGGTCCCTTTTGGCGTCACCAATGGGGTCTCTGTCTTCCAGTGCGAAATGGACCGAATGGTAGACCAGAACGGGCTGCAGGCCACCTTCCCGTACCTGGATAACATCACCATCTGCGGCTATGACCAGCAGGACCACAATGCCAACCTCCACAGATTCCTGCACACGGCTAGTCTCCTTAACCTGACCTACAATAAGGAGAAGTGTGTATTCAGTACACACCGCCTCGCCATCCTCGGGTACGTAGTGGAGAATGGGGTCATCGGCCCCGATCCCGACCGTATGCGCCCCGTCCTGGAACTTCCCCTCCCCACTAGCCTCAAAGCACTGAGAAAATGCCTGGGCTTCTTCTCGTACTATGCACAGTGGGTCCCCAACTATGCGGATAAAGCCCGTCTGCTAATAAAATCCACCCTTTTTCCCTTGACGGCGGAGGCCCGTCTGGCCTTCGACCGCATCAAAGCTGACATCGCGAAGGCCACGATGCATGCTATAGACGATTCCATCCCATTCCAGGTGGAGAGCGATGCGTCTGACTTCGCCCTAGCCGCCACCCTTAACCAGGCGGGCAGACCCGTGGCCTTCTTTTCACGAACCCTCCAAGGCCCCGAAACTCGACACTCCTCTGTCAAAAAGGAAGCCCAAGCCATAGTGGAAGCTGTACGGCACTGGCGCCACTATTTAGCTGGTAAACGGTTCACCCTACTCACGGACCAACGATCCGTTGCCTTCATGTTCAACAACACGCAGCGGGGCAAGATCAAGAACGACAAGATATTACGGTGGAGTATCAAACTCTCTACATACAATTACGATATCTTGTATCGGCCCGGGATGCTCAATGAGCCACCTGACACCCTGTCCCATGGAACATGTGCCAGTGCGCAGGTGGACCGGTTACAGGCTCTCCACAATTACCTCTGCCACCCGGGGATCACCAGGCTTTTTCACTTCATTACAGCCCGAAACCTGCCCTACTCAGTTGAGGATGTCGGGTCCATAACTCGGAATTGCCAGGTCTGCGCGGAATGCAAGCCGCACTTCTACCGACCAGACAGGGCACACCTCATAAAAGCCACCCGCTCCTTTGAACGCCTAAGCATCGACTTCAAAGGCCCCCTCCCCTCATCTGATCGCAACATATACTTCCTCAATGTCATTGACGAGTACTCACGTTTCCCCTTTGCGATTCCCTGCCCAGATATGTCCTCGGCCACAGTCATTAGGGCCCTGCGCAGCCTCTTCACTCTGTTCGGTTTCCCTAGCTATATCCATAGCGACCGGGGATCCTCCTTCATGGGTGATGAGCTGCGTCAGTACCTGCTCTCCAAAGGCATAGCCTCAAGTAGGACTACGAGCTATAACCCCCGGGTTAACGGGCAGGTGGAGAGAGAGAAAGCCACTGTCTGGAAGACCGTTTTACTAGCACTACGGTCTAAAGGCCTTCCAGTCACCCACTGGCAAGAAGTCCTACCGGAGGCACTACACTCCATTAGGTCCCTCCTATGCACGGCAACCAATACCGTCGTGGCTGGCATACCCGGGCCCTGTCCTGCTTCGGAAGCATGCCAAGACCCGTAAGTCTGACCCCCTGGTCGAAAGGGTACAACTCCTCCACGCCAACCCCCACTACTCCTATGTGCTGTACTCCGACGGGCGGGAGGACACGGTATCTATCCGTGACCTAGCGCCCGCAGGTGACCCAGGGACCTCTATAGCCCCCAAACCCTCACCCCAACCCCTGAATTTGTCCCTACCACATCAGAACCACTATTCACTCCTCTCGCCCCCGTATACAGCTCGCCTGAGCCCCAGGAGTTGTCACCACGCACTCGACGGGCGGACAAGACTACGGATGACAGCAACGTTCCGGCGCTCGAAACGACACCGCGACCTGAAACCACGTCGGAACCGGCACTACGGCGATCGCAGCGGCAGAGCAAGCCCCCGTATAGACTAAATCTGTAAATATTGTAAATATTGTTCACTCTGCCTCACCCCCGACAGACTCTTTTTTAAACAGGGGGTGAATGTGGTAAACCACTGTTATCTGTGGTGGTTAACCATTGTTAGTTAGTACTTATTATTACCTGGCACATCCCTATCGGTTCTGCCCAAGACTCCTCCCCCTTGTCCGGGTATAAAGGCGGTGGCTCCTCCCCCTAGCCTTCAGTACAGACCAGATCTCCGACAGGGATGGCTCCAAGTTCTTGCTAATAAAAGCCTATTTGTCTTGCTCACAACTAGTCTCGGCTCGATTGATAGTGCATCAGTTACCTCCTCAAAGAATTCAATCAAATTTGTGAGGCAAGACTTACCCTTCACGAATCCGTGCTATCATGGATTAAGCTGCATCTTTCCAAATGGTCATAAATCCTATCCCTCAGGACCTTTTCCATTAACTTACCGACCACCGAAGTAAGACTAACTGGCCTATAATTACCAGGGTCATTCCTATTTCCTTTCTTGAACAGAGGAACAACATTCGCCACTCTCCAGTCCTCTGGCACAATCTCCATGGAAAGTGAGGACCCAAAGATCAAAGCCAAACGCTCTGCAATCTCATCCCTTGCCTCCCAAAGAACCCTAGGATATATCCCATCTGGCCCAGGGGACTTATCGACCCTCAGGTTTTTCAAAATTGCTAATACACCTTCCCTCAGAACATCAACCTCCTCCAGCCTATCAGCCTGTATCCCACTCTCATCCTCAAAAACATGGTCCCTCTCCTTGGTGAACACTGAAGAAAAGTATTCATTCATCGCCTCTCCTATCTCTTCTGACTCCATGCACAAGTTCCCACTACTATCCTTGACCGGCCCTAACCTCACCCTGGTCTTTCTTTTATTTCTCACATAAGAGTAAAAAGCCTTGGGGTTTTCATTGATCCGACCCGCCAAGGACTTCTCATGCCCCCTCCTAGCTCTCCTAAGCCCTTTTTTTAGCTCATTCCTTGCTACCTTGTACCCCTCAAGCGACCCAACTGAACCTTGTTTTCTCATCCTTAGATACGCTTCCTTTTTCCTCTTGACAAGACATTCAACCTCTTTTGTGAACCATGGTTCCCTCACTCGGTCATTTCCTCCCTGCCTGACAGGGACATGCCTATCAAGGACGCGCAGTATTTGTTCCTTGAACAAGCTCCACTTTTCATTTGTGCCTTTCCCTGACAGTTTCTTTCCCATCTTATGCTCCCTAATTCTTGTCTAATCGCATCATAATTACCCCTCCCCCAATGATAAACCTTGCCCTGCCATAAGGCCCTATCCCTCTCCATTGCAATAATGAAAGACACCGAATTGTGGTCACTATCTCCAAAGTGCTCTCCCACAACCAAATCTAAGACTTGGCCCAGTTCATTACCCAGTACCAAGTCTAATGTGGCCCCACCTCTTGTCAGCCTATCCACATATTGTGTCAGGAAACCCTCCTGCACACACTGTACAAAAACTGCTCCATCCGAACTATTCGACCTATAAAGGTTCCAATCAATGTTTGGAAAGTTAAAGTCACCCATGACAACTACCCTGTGACCTCCATACCTATCCATAATCTGCCTTGCAATTTCCTCCTCCACATCTCTATTACTATTTGGGGGCCTATAGAAAATCCCCAACAACGTGACCGCTCCTTTCCTATTTCTAACTTCGGCCCATATTACCTCAGTCGGCAGATTCCCCTCGAACTGCCTTTCAGCAGCCGTTAAACTATCCTTGATTAACAATGCTACTCCTCCACCTCTTTTACCACCTTCCCTACTCTTACTGAAACATCTATACCCCGGGATTTCCAACAACCATTCCTGTCCCTGTTCTAACCATGTCTCTGTAATGGCCACAACATCGTAGTCCCAAGTACCAATCCACGCTCCAAGTTCACCTACCTTATTCCGGATGCTCCTTGCATTGAAGTAGATACACTTCAACCCACCTTCCTGTCTGCCGGTACACTCCTGTGACCTTGATACCCTCCTCAGTACTTCACTACACTCAACACTGGCTTCTGGACTACAGCTCCTTTTCCCATCCCCCTGACAAATTAGTTTAAACCCCCCCGAAGAGCCGTAGCAAATTTCCCTCCCAAGATATTGGTGCCCCTCTGGTTCAGGTGCAAACTGTCCTGCTTGTACAGGTCCCACCTCCCCCAGAATGTGCTCCAATTATCCATGAAACTGAAACCCTCCCTCCTACACCATCCCTGCAGCCACGTGTTTATCTGCACTCTCTCCCCGTCCCTTCTCTTACCTATGTTATTGGTACCGATGTGTACCATGACTTGTGACTGTTCCCCCTCCCCCTTAAGGATCCTGAAAACACGGTCCGAGACATGACGGTCCCTGGCACCCAGGAGGCAACATACCATCCGTGAGTCTCTTTCGCTGCCACAGAACCTCCTATCTGTCCCTCTAACTGTTGAGTCCCCAATAACTATTGCTCTCCTGCTCTCCCCCCTTCCCTCCTGAGCAACAGGGATGGACCAGGCCCTGGAGAACTGGTCACCATGGCTTACCACTGGTAGGTTGTCCCCCTCAACAGTATCCAAAGCGGTATACTTGTTGCCAAGGGGAACGACCACAGGGGATCCCGGCACTGACTGCTTCCTCCCAGCCCCTCTCATCGTCACCCATCTATCTTCATTCTTCGGAGTAACTACATCGCTGAAGCTTCTGTCTATGACCACCTCTGCCTCCCGAATGATCCGAAGTTCATCCAGCTCCAGCTCCAGATCCCTAACACGGTCTTCAAGGAGCTGGAATTGGATGCACTTCCTGCAGGGTGTACTCAGCTGGGACACTACTGAATCCCTCACCTCAAGCATCCTACAGGAGGAACATTGCACTGCCTGCACTGACATCCCTGCTAACTTCCCTTACTAAGAAATGAAAGAGAGAAAAAAAAAGCTTACCTGGTCTCACTCCAAGTCCTTATTTTAGGTTAGAGGAGGGTGGAGGGTGGGAGACTCTAAACTGAGATTAATCCCAAACAACGGAGATTAAATCCAAACAACTGAGATTAAACCCAAACAACTGAGATTAAACCCAAACAACTGAGATTAAACCCAAACAACTGGGATTAAATCCAAACAACTGAGATTAAACCCAAACAACTGAGATTAAACCCAAACAACTGAGATTAAACCCAAACAACTGGGATTAAATCCAAACAACTGAGATTAAACCCAAACAACTGAGATTAAACCCAAACAACTGAGATTAAACCCAAACAACTGAGATTAAACCCAAACAACTGAGATTAAACCCAAACAACTGAGATTAAACCCAAACAACTGGGATTAAATCCAAACAACTGAGATTAAACCCAAACAACTGAGATTAAACCCAAACAACTGGGATTAAACCCAAACAACTGAGATTAAACCCAAACAACTGAGATTAAACCCAAACAACTGAGATTAAATCCAAACAACTGAGATTAAACCCAAACAACTGAGATTAAACCCAAACAACTGAGATTAAATCCAAACAACTGAGATTAAATCCAAACAACTGAGATTAAATCCAAACAACTGAGATTAAATCCAAACAACTGAGATTAAATCCAAACAACTGAGATTAAACCCAAACAACTGAGATTAAATCCAAACAACCTGAGATTAAATCCAAACAACTGGGATTAAATCCAAACAACTGAGATTAAACCCAAACAACTGAGATTAAACCCAAACACCTGAGATTAAATCCAAACAACTGAGATTAAACCCAAACAACTGAGATTAAACCCAAACAACTGAGATTAAACCCAAACAAACTGAGATTAAACCCAAACAACTGAGATTAAATCCAAACAACTGAGATTAAATCCAAACAAACTGATAATTTTACATTCCCTCCTGCTCTTTCTAGGTGTTAACCCAGATTGCACATCTGAAGTGGAGGTGGCCTGCTGCTTTCTGAGCCTTTTGGCCTGTGATGTCCAGGGGGCATCCTTAGGGGACGCTGGACCTGGAGGGCTGCGGCCAACTTTTGCGTATCACAGGTTATGCTGTGTCATCCTGTTCTGCCTGCTTCCCACTCGATGGGCTGGTGTCGGGGGGGGGGGGGGGGGGGTGAGGGGGGGAGGAAGGGATAGAATTCAGAATGTCTGGAGACTGCCAGGGTGTCCCTGGTGGGAGGCCCCAGGCTCTAGTGCTTCCTCCTCACTTGGGGTGCTCGCTGGCCTCCGGCTCCATAGGGCGGAGTGAGCTCCAGATACTTTGACGTCACCTGGTGATGCCAGTCCTGGAGGCCTGCCATTGTCTGAGCCATATTGGCAATGCCCTCAGGCATGGACCTCTGTGACTGGGACGTGCCCCTTGTCAAGTGGACCATGCTCTGAAAGCCATCAGCCCTGGTCCCCTGTGGCTGGGCCAAACTCTGGAGTGCCTCAGCAGTGTCCCTCTGTATCTGGAACATGTCCCAATTGCAACTGGGACCTGCTGTCGTGCGCCTCAGCTATGGACATCATCAGACATGGCTTGGATGCCCCAGACTTTCCACTGCAGATGCTACCCTTGTAGTGTTGGCCTGGGTACCATACATTGCCAGCATCATCTCCTGCGAGAGAAGACTTCCAGATTCCTCCAGATGCCTTGCTGCAAGGTTGGTGACACCCCCTCCTATAAATCCTGGCTCTGCTTTTGCATCTGCACAAGTGCTGGGAGGAGCTTTTCCAGAGAATCAACATCTGCCTTGAAATATCAACCTCCGAATGGTGGTTCGCTTGAATGTTCCTATCTCCACCTAAAGTGCAACAGCAGCTGTGTGATGCCCACCAGAGAGTGCCCCAAAAGCCTGATCACTAACATGTCCCATTAAGGTGAGTATGTCTGCACTGGTGGATGGTGCTGGTAAAAGCCATGCTGGGAATTCAGTGTCCTCCACAGATCTGTGGTCTGTGGCACCACCCCAAGGGCTTGGCCAGGGGGTGCAACCCCTGGATGGGCTGGCGTCACCTAGAGATCCTGGAAGAGAAAGGAAATGGGGTCAGCTTTTGGGAATATCCCGGATGTGTGAAATGATAGACTTGCTTGAGGATCAAGATAATGGTGCATTGGACTCGCTTGCTTGAAGAAATCCGACCTCACATTCAGCCACTGCTCACTCAGGGGCATCCACTGCGATTACCAGCACCCTCTCCTCAAAGGGGGTGAAGACTGGTAGCTTGGGCATGACAGGACCTACCTTCCCACACTCCCTCCAGTTGTGTGAAGTCTTGTCCTAGGGGGACACAAAGAGCACATTGTGAGATGGTGGCCGGTCGGCTATGGGGGGGTAGGGTGGGGGTAAGGGGGGTGCTTGACATCAAGTGGCATGTGTGGGCACTGGGCATAGCCTATGAGATGTGGTGATGAGGTTTGCTGGAGAGGTAGGGGGAGTGGCGCCGGGGGTGGGGGTTATGAGTGATGGTGGTATGATGGTAGTCTGGGTGTTTGAAGGTTTTAAGGGTTTAAGGTAAGATGCCAGAGGTTAGGGACGGGGATGATGTCAGGGGTAGACAGGTGGATACTCATCCTTGCAGTTCGGAGCAGGTCATTCATCTTCTTTCGGTCCTCCTTGCAGCTGACTGCTTCTGCCACTGCATCCCAGGCTTCAGCCACCAGATTGGCAAGTTGTCTCCTCTCAACCCTTGGAAAAAGAGTGGCCCTCCTCTCCTCGACAGTGTCAGCATCTGGTCCATGTCAGCATCCGGAAACCTTGGGGCAGCTCTTCTTGCAGCAATGGTGTTGGCTGAAATGAGGTTGGATGCTGTGGGGAGTGCTTAAATGCTACGCCCACTTGTCAGAGTTAAGAGCCAATTCCCAACTGCAGTGAATCAGGCACTGCTTGAGTCCGAAAATCAGCTTGATTCACGTGATGGGTAGGCTGGCCCATTAGAATAGGCTGAATGAGGCTTGCCGATCGCTGCCGGTGGGAAACACTCCGCTTTTCCCGCTGGCATGGGCACTTATGGCCAATTCACCAGGATATGAGAGTATACAAGCCAGTTATATAAAAACAGAGTGCAAGAGCTTTTATATGTATGTAAAAAGGAAGAGAGTAGCTAAAGTAAATATTGGCCCCTTAAAGCAGAGACAGGAGAAATTATCATGATGAATGAGGAACTGGCAGAGGCAGTGAACAAATATTTGGTATCTGTCTTCACAGTAGAAGATCCAAGTTTCATACCAGAAATAGATGGTAAATTAGGGGTTAAAACATGAGAAAAATTGCAGAAATATCAACAGAAAAAAAGGTTTTGGAGAAACTTAAGGAACTAAAATCTGACGAATCTCCGGAGCCTCATGTGCTACACTTTAGAGTTCTAAAGGAGATAGCTGGAGGGATATTGGATACACTGGCTGTGACTTTCCAGAATTCCTTGAAACTGAGAATGGTCTTATCAGATTGGAACTTTACAAATGTTACTCCACTTTTGAAGAAAGGAGGGAGAGAGAAAATAGGAAATTACAGGGCCAGTTAGCCTGACATCAATTATTGGGAAAATACTGGAATCTATTGCTAAGGAAGTGATAGCAATTCATTTAGAAAAGCATAGCATGGTTAGAATAAGTCAACATGGCTTTACTGAAAGGAAATCCTGTTTAACAAATTTATCGGAGTTTTTTGAAGATTTAACTCGTAAGGTAACTAAAGGGGAACCAGTAAATGTAGTAAACGGCATGGGTGGCATAGTGGCGCAGTGGTTAGCCCTGCTGCCTCACAGCGATTCTGGCCTTGGGTGACTGACTGTGAGGGGTTTGCATGTTCTCCCCGTCTGTGTGGGTTTCCTCCCACTGTCCAAAGATGTGCAGGTTAGGTGGATTGGCCATGCTAAATTGCCCCTTAGTGTCCAAAGATGTTAAAGAACAAAGAACAGTACAGCACAGAACAGGCCCTTCGGCCCACTAAGCCTGCACTGATCATGTTATCCTGTCTAGACCAACTACCTGTATCCCTCTATACCCCGCCTGTTCATGTGTCTATGAGTAGATTAGATGTATTAACCATGGTAATGCGTGGGATTACAGGGATAGGGCGAGGGGTGGGCCTGGGTAAGATGCTCTTTTGGAGAGTTAGTGCAGACTTGATGAGCTGAATGGACTCCTTCTGCACTGTAGGGGTTCTATGGTAAACCCAGATTTCCAAAAGGTATTCAATATGATGCCATAGGAAAGGTTAATAGGTAAAATAAGATTACATGGAGTTGGGGCAGTATATTGTCATGGAAAGAGGATTGACTAACAGACAGGAAGCAGAGAATGGACATAAATAGGATATTTTCAAGTTGGTGGGTAGTGAACAGTGGAGTTCCACAAGGTTCAGTGAAGAGCCTCGGCTATTTTCTAAGAACAAAGAACAAAGAAAAGTACAGCAAAGGAACAGGCCCTTCGGCCCTTCAAGCCTGTGCCAATCATGATGCCCTAACTAAACTAAAAAAAAGAACCTCCTGCCCTTACTAGGTCCGTATCCCTCTATTCCAGTGGTTCCCTAACTTTTTTCACTGGGCCACACTTTCGGAATAAAAATTTGCTCACGCCACACCGAATTTTTTATTGATAAGAAATACATTCAAAAACAAAAAAAACAACTCCTCGCAGTGATTCATAACATAGAACACAACTATTTTATAATATGATCATGGGACATCCAGAAAGTATAAAACAATGCTTGTTTAAACCATGTTTAAATGTTTCTTTGATTGTCCTTGAATCTTTCCGCCACACTTGCCATCCTCTCTCGCCGCACCAGTGTGGCACGCCGCACCCTTTGGGAACCACTGCTCTATTCCCTCCCTATTCATGTACCCATCCAGATACCTCTTAGATGTTGCCAATGTGCCTGCTTCCACCACTTCCTCTGGCAGCACGTTCCAGCCACCCACCACTCTCTACATGAAAAACTTCCCTCACACATCGGCATTAAACTTTCCCCCTCTCATCTTGAACCTGTACCCCATTGTAATTGACACTTCCACCCTAGGAAAAAGCTTCTGATTATCCACCCTGCCTATGCCTCTCATAATTTTGTAGACCTCGATCAGGTCTCCCCTCAGCCTCCGTCTTTCCAATGAAAACAATCCTAGTTTATTCAACCTCTCCGCATAGTCAACACCCTTGAGACCAAGCAACATCCTGGTGAACCTTCTATGCACTCTCTCCAAAGCTTCCACATCCTTCTGGTAGTGTGGTGACCAGAACTGCACGCAATACTCCAAATGCGGTTTAACCAAGGTTTTAGAGAGCTGAAACATAATTTCCCAATTCTTGTACTCAATGCCCGGCTGATGAAGCATGCCATACACCTTCTTAATCAATTTGGCCAACTGTGTTGCCACTTTTAGGGAACTGTGGACCTACACGCCCCAGATCCTTCTGTATGTTAATGTTCCTAAGGGTTCTGCCATTTACAGTATAATTCACACCTAAATTTGATCCTGTAAAATGCATCACCTCGCATTTCTCCAGATTAAACTCCATCTGCCATTTCTGTGCCCAAGTCTCCAATCTATCTATATCCTGCTGTATCCTCCAACAATCCCCAGCACTATCCGCAACTCCAGCAATCTTTGTGTCATCAGCAAACTTACCAATCAGACCACCCACATTTTTCTCCAGATCAGTTATATATACTACAAAAAACAGAGGTCCCAGCACTGATCCCTGCAGAACACCACTAGCTACAGATCTCCATTCTGAAAAACCCTTCCATCGCTACTCTCTGTCTTCTATAACCAAGCCAGTTCTGTATCCATCTAGCCAACGCACCCCGAATCCCATGTGATTTTACTTTTTCTACCAATCTGCCATGTGGGACCTTGTCAAACGTCCATATAAACTACATCCACATCCCTTCCCTCATCAATTATCTTAGTCACCTCTTCAAAAAACTCAATCAAGTTGGTGAGACATGACTTTGCCCACACAAAACCATGCTGCCTGTCACTAACTAGTCCATTTTCTTCCAAATGTGCATATATCCTGTCCCTCGGTATCTTCTCCAAAAGCTTCCCCAACACTGACATAATGTTCACCAGCCTATAATTTCATAGATTATCCCTTTCTTAAACAAGGGAACAACATTTGCTATTCTCCAGTCTTCTGGAACCTCATCTGTGGTCAAAGAGGATGTGAAGACATCTGTTAAGGCCCCAGCTGTTTCTCCCTTTGCCTCCCCTAGTAACCTGGGATAGATCCCATCCGGCCCAGGGAACTTGTCTACCTTAATGCAATTTAGGATACCCAACACTATAGATTTACAATCTATATTAATTACTTTGATGAAGAGACAGAGTAATGGATCTAAGTTTGTTGATAATACAAAGCTAGGTGGAAAGGTAAGCTGTGGGGAGAACAAAGTGAGGCTGCAAAGAGATATAGACAGATTAAGTGACTGGAAACAAAACAGCAGATGGATTGTAATGTACAGAAGTGTGAAGTTAATCACTTTGTTTGAAAGAATAGAAAAGCAGAATGTTTTTTCAAAGATGTGAAACTGGTAAGTACTGATGTTCAAAGAAATTTGGATGTGCTTGTACAAGTAATGCAGAAAGTTAGCATTCAGGGGCAGCAAGCAATTAGCATGATGACCTATAGTCAGAGGATTGAAGTACAGGAATAAAGACAACTTGCTACAATTGTACAGGGTTTTGGTCAGACGACATCTGGAATACTGAGTGCAGTTTTGGTCTCCAAGTAAAAAATATACTTGCATTGGAAATAGTACAGTGAACATTCACTAAATTGGTCCTCGGGATGAGTGGGTTGTTCCCAGCAAATTGAGTCTAAATTCTCTGGAGCTTTGAAGAATGAGAGGCAATCTCATTGAAACATGCAAGATCTGACGGGCATCCATGGGGTAGATGCTGAGAGATTGTTTCTGTGGTCAGGGAATCTAAAAGGCAGGGACACAGTCTCAGGATAAGGGATTGATCATTTAGAAGGCAGAAGAGGAGAAATTTACTTCACTCAAAGCGTTGTAAGTCTTTGGAATTCTGTACCCCAGAGGGGTGTGAATGTTCCATCGTTGAATACATCTAAGGCTGGGATGGACAGGTTTCAATCTCCCGTGGAATCAAAAGATATGGGCAACAGAAAGGAAAGTGGAGTCAAATCCCAAGATCCCCATGATTGTGTTGAATGGGGGAACAGGCTACTTCTGCTTCTTGTGTTTCTAATAGTCTTGAGACCCTTGTCGGCCTTAATTCAACATTAAATAGTTTTTAATCGACAGTTGAACTGAGGCCACAAGAATAGCTGATGTGGAAAATGAAGGTGTCACAATGAGGTAAGTAGTGAGAGGTATTCAACAACAAAACAATGCATTTATATAGCACCTTTAACCTAGCAAACCATCCCAAGGTGTTTCACAGGAGGATCATCAAACAAAATTTTATCCTGATCAACATAAGGAAATATTAGGACGGGTGACCAAAAACTTAGTCAAAGAGGTAGGTTTATTAGAGTATCTTAGAGAAAGGTGGAGAGGTAAAGTGAGGGAATTCCAGAGCTCAGGGTCTTGATAGCTGAAAGCACGGCAGCCAATGATGGGGAGAAGGAATTGAGGATGTGCAAGAGGCCAAAACTGAATTCTTCAGAGTTTGGAGTTATGACATATTCATATGACAATTGTTCTGATCTCAAGGGAGACCCATAACTTCTAAAAAAAAACCTCAACTCTCAGTTGTTAACTGAAATAATTACACCACAAAATTTCACTTTTTAAACAAGATGCCTTTGTTGTACGGGATGTAAATGAAGCAAATACTACTAAGTTAACGCTATATTTTGTGAACACATTCTTTAAGCCTGAACATCTCAGCAGAACATCACTGTTCCACTTGTATTTCCACACAAGAGTTCCCCTATACTATACAAAATCTTGAGCGTTCCTTCGCTTTTCCTGAGACAAAACCTAGGTTTGCAACAGCCCTCCAGAATTCACTTTGATTCTCCTCAGTGTTCCTGTGACTTTAACATTGATCCCGAGGGGAACCTTTTATTCACAAAGTTGTTTCAATTAATGTCACGGTTTTCAAGAATTCAACCACAACTTCAAAACCTTAAGTGAAGACACCCTATAAACACGTGATTTCCCAGAACAAAGGAATGATTTGGAAATTCAAATCTAGGGAATTTCACAGTAACTTCATTGCGGTATTAATGTAAGTCTTACTTGTGACTAATAAATAAACTTTACTCCTATTCTCCAGATATGAAATTTCTTGGGATCCTTCCACTAGTATCCAGTGAAGCTGCCTTCCAAGTCTGCTTCAGTACTGCTTGATTATGGTCTCTCCAACTCAAATATAGGCCTCACAGCACTCTTGTTTTGTGACTCAACATTAGAAAACACCCTAGATAGCTCCAGGCGTATTTTCTCTCTACTTGTCTCAAATCTGCATCCAGGCTCCAACTGACTCTTTTTTGCGAGAAATCACACACAGATTAAACATAGCCAAAAAATCTCTCCCTGCAATCAATCTCTGCAGCAATTTTGCACATCCAGTATGTTCCAGATGGAGATTTAAACTAACGATCTCGAATTTCCAAATCTTTCCTTTGTTCTGGGAAATCACATGTTTACAGGGAGTCTTCACTTAAGGTTTTGAAGTTGTGGTTGAGTTCTTGAAAACTGTGAGATTAATTGAAACAACTTTAAGTGAATCAAAGGTTCCCCTAGGGATCAATGTTAAAATCAGAGTTCCTTTGAACATTTCTCACTCAGGAAAAAACAATGTGTAAGTTGAAGTACTGTACCATTCCTGTGCAGCACTGCATTCCTAGCTGAAATAACTTGCAAAACATTAGCAAAGATAAAATAAATATATAATACAAAATGTTTAAAAGAATACAGTGCACTCCCTCTACAGTGCAGTACTTTTAGGTTGACCAGCCTTCATCTCGTGGCAGAAGTTGATCAGTGCAAGTAGTAACTGACGTCCAACGACTACCTGCACCCACCATCCACAGCCACAAGATGAAGCCCAGGACTTGAGTGCGAGTTCAGCAGCAAGAGCCAGGAGCAGAGCTAGGAGCAAAGACAGCAGCAGGAACCAGGAGCAGAGCCATGAACCAGGAGTGGAGCGGCAAGAACAGAACCAGGGGACAAAGTTAAGAACAGAGGTTGCAGACCAGGGCGAGAGGCAAGTGCTGGAAGCAATGCAAGGTGAGGGCAAAGGCGGGAACAACACCAGGAAGCAAGGCTACAGCGGGAGATAGAGGGACTAACGGCAAGAGAAGAAGTGCTGTGGGAAAGGTCATTTGAGCGGCAGACCATAGAAGTGGAAGTCTGTTGCAAATGATGTTGAAGTGAAACTGGCAACATTAAATGGAGATATTGCCACTACTTTATTAATGACATTCAGGTCATCGAGGTTTCCAGCATGGAAACAAGCCCTTCGGCCCAACTTGTCCATGCCACCCCTTTCTTTTAACCAGTAAGCTAATCCCGATTGCCCACATTTGGCCCATATCCCTCTATACCCATCTTGCCCATGTAACTGTCTAAATGCTTTTTAAAAGACAAAATTGTACCCACCTCTACGACTACCTCTGGCAGCTTGTTCCAGACACTCACCACCTCTGTATGAAAAAATTGTCACTCTGGACCCTTTTGTATCTCTCCCCTTAAACCTATGCCCTCTAGTTTTAGTCTCCCCTACCTTTGAGAAAAGATGGTGACTATCTAGCTGATCTATGCCCCTCATTATTTTATAGACCCTATCAGATCATCCCTAAGTCTCCTACATTCCAGGGAAAAAAGTCCCAGTCTCTCCAGCCTCTCCTTATATAACTCAAACCATCAAGTCCCGGTAGCATCCTAGTAAATCTTTTTTGCTCTCTTTCTAGTTTAGTAATATTCTTTCTATAATAGGGTGACCAGAACTGTACACAGTATTCCAAGTGTGGCCTTACCAATATCTTATACAACGTCAACAAGACGTCCCAACTCCTGTATTTAATGTTCTGACCAACGAAACCAAGCATGCCTCATGCCTTCTTCACCACTCTGTCCATCTGTGACTCCACTTTCAAGGAGCTATGAATTGTACCCTTAGATCTCTTTGTTCTATAACTCTCCCCGACGCCCTGCCATTAACTGAGTAAGTCCTGCCCTGATTGAGTGAAGTCCTGCCCTGGCTGAGTAAGTCCTGCCGGACTTTCTTAGTCAGGTGAAACAATGCTGCGAGTCAACATTAAGTGGGGACGTACAGTAATTTAAACCCCTCATGAAGACAACTCAGACATCTCATCTCTACCACGAAACTGAGAAAGGGGCCATCATTGTTTAATGTTTTCCCACTTCTACTTCTGACATTATTGAATAAATATAGGCTGTTCTTTGAATTGCAATTACTTTAGAGTTTATTTACCAGCTTCTCACCAGTGTTTTAAATGATCTTACATTTAAAAATTTCAATCTACAAATTGAAAGTTATAATTCTAAAACATATGAATCTTGAAATCACATACCCAAAGCAGGATGTAGAGAGATGTTTTCTCTGTGTCTAGTCTTGCTACAGCTAGCATGGGGCAGTATAGAGAAAGAAGGAATCCATCCCATGTTGAATCGGCCCTTGGACTGCATAAAACCATTGCTGTTCCTTTATCTGAGACACCTAATGTTGCCATATGATGCCAAAGACGGAATGTGTCCCATTCACTTTGGCCAATAATATAATTTTGGTCTTCTGGGTTTGGGATATCCAGTTTATGCTGTAGCCATTTTTTACAGTAATGGGTTAACTATGGCGTTGACTTGTGTTTCTCCGTACATCAAAAAGCAGATAAAGTGTTGTTAATTCTTACCCTTACTTTCAAGTATTGATGAAACTGTTCTATTATAGTGATTTGCCCTCTTTCATTTAGTTCAGTGTGCTAGAGTGCGGTGCAGAATGGTGCCAACAACATGGGTTGAATCCCTGTACCAGCAGTGGTAGTTCATGGAGGACTGGCTTCTTGCCTTGCCCCACGTTTGATCCAGAGTGGTGCCACCTCAAGCTATAGAATTAATTGTCTCCCTGTAATGGAGAGAGATGCCTGTGATCACTTGTAGATTACAGTTAGTTACCTACCTGCCCTCCTTCTGTGCTGTATCATTCTGTTGTTCCATAGATCTCTCTCGGGTATCTGAGCTCCTCAAAAACGGTTTTATGTCTAAGATAGCAGATGTAATAAGAGCAACTTGTGACAGGACCTGTTGTGTACTAAGTGCAGAGTGATCTTTCACCTATGTTTACTAAACTGCAACATTTGATACTGTTTTACTGTCATCCAGGAGACGAGGTGCAAACTGTAAAGAGGATCGAAGAGCAAGATCTCAGTACTACTCCTGAAATTAAGTCTCCAAGTGTGGAACAGTCGCACTCTGGGATCAGTCTCCTCGTTGACGAAAGAAATGAACAGCAATTTACCAGCACTAGCATTGAAATGCACTCTCAAAGTGAGGAACAGATACACTCTGACGAACAGATCAGTCCTCAGGTTGCTGAAAGAAGTGAACAGGAAGAACGCAACACTACCACTGAAATTATGCCCCCAAGTGTGGAACAGATAAGTCTTTCAGTCACTGAAAAAAGTGAACAGGAATTACTCAGCATTAGCACTCCAGATATGGGACAGATACTCTCCAAGAGCAGTCTTACAGTCTTTGGAGAAAGTGAACAGGATTTTTTCAGCACTAGCACTGAAATTAGGTCCTCGAGTGTGGAACAGATGCACTCTGAGATCAGTCTTCCAGCCGTTGAAAGAAGTGAACTGGAATTTTTCAGCACTAGCACTGGAAATAGTGCTTTGATCATTGAACAGAGGGTCAGTAAAAGGTCTGACGATCACCAGAATAGCATTGCAATAGCCAAGAGTGTTGAAGAACAAGATCAAGTAGCACCCTACGAAACAGCACCGTCGTTTGTTGGAGAGATAGATCAAGCAGGAGCAGAGGATTAGCATCAGAAATGCAAAGAAAATTCAATGCAAACTGTTTCTTTCCTCACTTCTCTACTTAAAATTTTATCTGTCCAGACTTTCTTCTGCATATGAAATCATAATTCAGGAATATCGCACTCACTGGTGAATTGTTGCATTGATCAAAATGAAGGATGTTGATGCTGGAGAATGAAAGGGTTTTTGATATCTATTGTCCACTTCAAGTATGCCTAGGCAGTTCAATCTGACATTGGACTAGAAGAACTTTCTACAGTCTACACAATCCCAGATGTGTGCCTTGATTCCGCCTTCAGATCACCCCTACAGGACCAGAAAGGTACTGCAAGCACCATTGCTAACTGCCACAATCCGAGCGCCTGTCTACAATATATTTTGCCCTTGGCTTGTTTGGCTGATTCTTATGCCTGGAATTAAACATTTTCTGTGCCTTCGTTGTTGTGTTCTCACTGTATGCAGGAAACATTATCATAAAGTATTTAATCTATGGTATTTAATGTTTTCTTTTTGTGTTGCTCTTTGTCCCCTTGCCTGTCTTAGATTTCACTGCTGTCGGCACATTTTTGCTGTTAATGTGTCTATTATTGTCAGTTTGTCTCTCACTGCTGATATCTTATCTCTATTTGTTATGAGAGCTAAAGCATCCAGTTGACATTTTTTATTTGTTTTTTTAACAGCTTTTATCATAAAATTAATCCTCAGAATGTGGGCATCTCTGGCAAAACTGGCATTTATTGCCCATCCTCTTTGCCTTTGTTATGGTTTGGTAGTTGTGAGCCTATTTGATACTACCAAGTGCCTGGGTAAGATACTTCAGGGGGTAGTTAAGATTCAACGGTGTCAATGTGGCACTGGAGTACATCTGGATCAGACTGGGGAAAGACGGCAGATTCCCTTCTTTGGAGCATGGAATCACAATATTTTTCCTCGTATGATGAAAATTTCACAGGTCCCTGAAACATAAATATTTTTAATTTGTAAATAAGTGTTATACATGTATAAGTATATTTATTATTTTTATTTTACCAAAGTAAAAATTGTTGCTGGTGCTGAGAAACAATTCAGTAGGATGTAAAGTTATTTTCAACACGCACTCATACATGTCAATGTTCATCCCAGCTAAGGATGTTCTTATCGAAAATCCAGCTTCACCTATGACTACTAAATAGGTCCAACACTGGGAATGCTGCAAGGGAAGCAGTGTTGTATTCCTTGGATACTCACACTCAGAGCCCTCATTGTCTCTGATATTCGGAGCACGCAGTGTCTCCAACACCTGGGGTCCCCACCATCTCTGATATCTGTAGCCCTTGTCGTCTCTGACACCCAGAGCCCTCACCATCTCCAATAGCCCAGACACTCACTGTCCCTGATAACTAGAGCCCTCACTGACTCTGACACCTGGAATCCTCCCCATCTCCAATACCCGGGTCATGCCCAAGTCAGGATACCCAGACCCCTCATCATCTTCGAATCTCCCCAGACCCCTCACTGTCATGACACCCAGAACCCTCACATCTCCAATATCTGGGCCACTCACTGTCCCAAATAACTGGTGCCTTCACGGTCTCCAATACTCGGGATATTCACTGTCCCCGATAACCAGAGCACTCACCGTCTCCAACTGCTGGAATCCTCTCCATCTCCAAACCCGTAGAACCCACCGGGCAGAATTTTACAGGAAAAATTCTAAGTGACCAGCTAGCGTGAAAATGGGAGAGTTGCAGATCTGTATTTTGGGCGAGGTTTTACTCCCAAACCTATGCACATAGTGCGTGAAAAAATGGGCTCGACTGTTTCTAGCTCCTAGAGGCAGTAGGCGGGGCTTAATTCACCAGCCAGCTTCTTCAATCAGCAGAAGAAGCTATTGCGCATGTGTCTGCACCTGTACAATAGCAGAGGCCTGACAGAGAGAGAGATCTGTTGCAGCTAGCCTCAACCCGGCACCACCCCCCCCCCCCCCAGCCCCGCAATTGTGGGGGCCTGTGGCCAATTGCGAGCCCCACACTGCCCGAAAATGTAGCCTCCGCAGCCCCCTCCACCGCCCAGACCGGTTGCATCCCCCCAACCCCAATTGCAGACAGAAAGACAGCAGGCTCCCCTCCCTCCCTGGTCGGGCTGCTCTGGCCTGGCCCTGCCGCCTCCAGGCCCCACCCACCGTAGGGCTCTTCTCTCCTGCCCCATAGGCCAAGCCCCTCCAGGCCCTGGCACTGCCCTCAGCCAGGAGGGCATTGCCAAGGTGCCAGGCTGGCACTGCTCAAGCGGCAACCCCCTTTCCCAGAACCTCCAGGGGGCCTCAATGGCCTCAGGTTCTACCGCCGGGGGCATGTTCCCTGTTCATGGGGAGCAGGTGTTTTACTCGCCGGAGAGACCCTCTCACGGCAAGTGAGCCCCGATGATTGAGCTCCGGGCTCACTAAACAGATGCAAATTAATATTTAAATACATTTAAATAATTTGTTCAGCCTCTTGCGGAAATGGGCAAGAGGGTGACCAAATCGGAAATCCGGTTGCGGTAACATCATGAGAGCCGAGAAATCGGGCACAATTTTACTGGCTAGCTCTGCCCATCAATGGGTGGGGCAAACCGGTAAGGTCACAGCCACCGTCTCCGACACCCAGAGCACTCATAGTTTCCAAAACCGGAAACCTCACCGTCTCCATCAACCAGAACACTCCCAGCCCCCGATACCTGGAGCCCTCACCATCTTCGGTACTCAGGACAGGCGACATCTTCGAGACCTGAAACCCTCAATATCTCTGTTATCTGGAGTCTTCACTATCTCTAATACGTGGAGCCCTCACTGCCTCCACCAGACCCCAAACTATCTCTTGTGGACAGAAGGTAGAATTTGGAAAGACTCTTACATCTGTGATCAATGCAACAATAACCACAATGGGGGTCTTTAAATACCCCCATTCATATCTCACCCCCAAGGCACTTAATAAGAGATTATCAATGAAAATGCTGACACTGAGCCACAGTGGCAGATATTAGGGTAGATGACCAAAAGCTTGATCAAAGAGGTATCATTTTTAGGTTTCAGTTTAAAAGATGAGATAAATGTTGAGTGGTGCAGAGATTTAGGGAGGGAATTCCAAAGCTCAGGGACAAGGCAGCTGAAAGCATAGCTGTCCAATCAGCAGCTACCCTCCCCCACCCACAGGTTCAACAATAACCTCTGTTCATTCATATAGTTCCCCCACACCAAAACGTCCCTTAAATGTTCTCCCCTAAGATTCAGTCACCCGAATCTCAGAATCTATCGATCCAGAATGGAAGCAAGTCAAACTTGCTCCTGGGGGAATGCCTAAAAGAAGATGTAGCATGAAATCTTCACAGTGAAAATGAAATAATATTCAATTATTATTTCATAAACCACAAAATAGGAAGGATGTGATTGCGCTAGAAAGGATGCAGTGAAGATTCACCAGGATGTTGCCTTTGCTGGAGCATTTCAGCTAAGAGATGAAGAGAGGCTGGTCTGGCTGGGGTTGTTTTCCTGAGAGCAGAGAAGGCTGAGGGGACCTGATTGAGGTGTACATAATTATGAGAGCCATAGATAGGAACAAAAACAGAAAATGCCAGAAACTCTCAGAAGGTCTGACAGTATCTGTGGAGAGAGAATAGAGCCAACATTTTGAGTCTGGCTGACCTTTTGTCAGAAGAAACCTATCCCCTGAAGTAGAGCGGTCAATAACATGCAGCATAGATTTATGGTAAGAGGCAATAAATTTCGAAAGGATTTGAGGAATATTTCACTCCAAGTGGGGATGGAAATCTGGAACTCTGCCTGAAAAGGTGGGAGAGGTGGGAAACCTCACATTTAAGTATTTAAATGAGCACTTGAAACGACATAGCATGTGGCAGTGGTTAGCACCAGGGACCTGGGTTCGATTCCCAGCTCGGGTCACTGTCTTCAAGGAGTTGGCACGTTCTCCCCATGTCTGTGTGCTCCGGTTTCGCCCCACAGTCCGAAAGACGTGCTGGTTAGGGGCATTGGCCATGCTAAATTCTCCCTCAGTGTACCCGAACAGGTGCTGGAGTGTGGTGACTAGGGGATTTTCACAGTAACTTCACTGCAGTGTTAATGTAAGCCTACTTGTGACACTAATAAATAAACTTTAAAAACCTCAGACTAATTGCTGGAAATTGGAATTAGGATGAGAGGTGCTTTGATGGCTGACGCAGACATGATGGGCCGAAGAGCCTCATCCTGTGCAGTTATGGACTCTACTCATTAATGAATATGTCCACTGCCCTGGTACATCGGAGAACAAGCCTGCGAAGTTGAACTTGGTGTTCATGAATTAGTGCAGATAGAAGGTCAATCCCAGTGGTGGGGAATAGTCATGGGGTGAACTGATTGCTCTCCGACAGAGTGAGGAGCTGTTCATTGTGGCGGTTACCGGTGACGAGTTTTAAATCTCCCGCCCGCCTGACTCTAGCGGCCGCAGCGTCAGTGAACCAGGCGCGAGAACACATCGCCCAGGGCGAGCGGGCGTCACGTGCCCAGGCGGCAGCCAGTCAGACAGGTTGAGGGGAGGTCAGGGGTGAAAGTTGAAGAGGTTGAGGAACCCCACGCTAAAGCGAGCGGCCGGGTGAGTGAGTGCGAGCGCGGTGAACAGCTGTTATTCTAACGAGGCGGCCATTCTGATTCATTATTATCCTTTAACCGCTTTCTATGGTGCGTTCAGTGTGTCCGTCCGTCAGTCAATGCCCGAGGACGAGGCCCGGGGCATGGCAGAGCCCGGCAAATACACCGACCGCTCAGGGAACCGGTTCACCCATACCAGCTTTAAGATTACCGCACTGCCAGAGGGTCAGTACTGAGGGAGTGCCGCACTGTCAGAGGGTCAGTGCTGAGGGAGTGCCGTACTGCCAGAGGGTCAGTGCTGAGGGAGTGCCGCACTGCCAGAGGGTCAGTACTGAGAGAGTGCCACACTGCCAGAGGGTCAGTGCTGAGGGAGTGCCACACTGCCAGAGGGTCAGTGCTGAGGGAGTGCCACACTGCCAGAGGGTCAGTGCTGAGGGAGTGCTGCACTGTCAGAGGGTCAGTGCAGAGGGAGTGCCGCACTGTCAGAGGGTCAGTGCTGAGGGAGTGCTGCACTGTCAGAGGGTCAGTGCTGAGGGAGTGCTGCACTGTCAGAGGGTCAGTGCTGAGGGAGTGCCGCACTGCCAGAGGGTCAGTGCTGAGGGAGTGCTGCACTGTCAGAGGGTCAGTGCTGAGGGAGTGCTGCACTGCCAGAGGGTCAGTGCTGAGGGAGGGTTGGTACAAGGGTGCACTGCATTGACAGAAGGTCAGTGCTGAGGGTGCACTGTGCTGTTGGAGGGTCGGTACTGAGGGGGCGGCATGCTGTCGGAGGGTCGGTACCGAGAGGGTGCCGCACCGTCGGAGGATTGGTACTGAGGGGGCACCGTGCAGTCGGAGGGGCAGTACTGAGGGGGCGGCATGCTGTCGGAGGGTCGGTACCGAGGGGGGCGCCGTGCTGTTGGAGGGTAAGTACTTAGGGGATGCCACGCTGTTGGAGGGTCGGTACCGAGGGGGCACCGCACTGTCGGAGGATCGGTACTGAGGGGACACTGTGCAGTTGAAGGGTTGGTACCGAGGGAGCACCTCAGAGCTTCAATATTGAGGGTGTGCAGCCCTGTTGGAGGATCAGTACTGAGGATGTGTCAGGCTATTGGAGGGTGCAGCGGGTTGTCAGGGTCGATGCCAAGGAGGCATAGACTGTTAGAGGGTCTGCGTTGGCAGTGTAGTGTTAAGGAAATGCCAAGTTGTCGGTGCCAGATTGCCAAAGAGTGCACATCGCGGAGGCGCCGAAGGGTTGGTGCTGAGGGGATGCAGGGTTGTCAGTGTCGAAAAGGCTGCCTGGCTGTCAAAGTATCTGTAGCTAGTGTCACAAACTTTATCAGTGTTTACAGCAGATTACCTTCTCGTGAAAATAGCACATCCGTCAGAAATGCATTTTCGTACACCTTTGCCCCACCATCAAACCCTTCCTAGTCTGTGCTTTTCTCCACTGCAGACCCATCCCAGTTTAGAATCTCCGATGTTGAATGCATCCCGAGTGATGCATGGTGGATTTGTACCTGAGATCAACCAATAAGCTATGAGAAGCCAGTCAAATGCTTTACTGGCCAACCTGTGTGCAAACACCTGAGAATGTATTGCTTATTGCACCTTTGAACCAAAAATAAACATCCCTAGAATTTATGTGCAAGGTGTTACATCTTAGCCAGTGTCACATTTGAAAGTTGTGTAGTTCTGGACTTGAGAGTTGTCCCTTGATTGTGACATTTCTAACAACATGAATTGTTTCTATATTTGTAGTTTAGGTGAAAAAGATGGCCGAGAGACCAGAAGACTTAAATCTACCAAATGCAGTCATTACCAGGATTATTAAAGAGGCGGTGAGCACTGATAGTTTCTCATGGTTTAGGCAGACATCTATAATCCTAGATTTTACTCGGTTAATTCCACAAGATTGATATTCACACTTTCATACCTCCAAGACGATACTGCTATTCTTATGCAACTATAAACTAATAAGTACCTCATTTGTTTTCTGAATGAAAAACAGGAATTCTGACTGTTCACTGGTAGAAGGTGAATTATGTTGTTCATGATTTTACTTCTAAAATTGGGAAGAATTGTTAATTGATACTCAGCAGTGGAGTTACTGGTCACTGAACAAATATTGAAAAACTGTTAATTTGGAACATTCTTAAGCATTTTATCTTGAAAAATCATGTACAATGGGAGGGAATGAGTCTAATTATTTAGTATATAGTGGAGGTGAATAGGAAAGGAATAGATGTATTTCTGTATGATTTGTGAAGGTTTTATTGGATTCTTTCTTGCTGGTCATGGCACGGTGAAATTTGCTGATTAGTAGTTGTTCTGCAAATGCAGAGAATGTGCAATGCTGTTTAGTATGTCAAAAGCTTTACTGTGCATGTATTAGTTGCTACTATTGCCCTTAAGTGATAACTTATCTTGTGCGTTATTTGAAATATTTGGAACTGATCAATAAGTCAAGCCGTTCCACTTTCTAACGGTACTTTTGGAGGAAAATGCTGCTTTAAATTTATAAATGTCAAATTGCTTAAAATGTTCTTTGTTCAAAGGAATTTGGAGTTATGCTTTGTTTCACACTGTTCACTCTGGTCCTCCCTAAATATCTGCCAAAATATAAGCTGTCATAATCATATTCACAGTCACCCTTGTGTTCTTGTTAGCTCTTGTGACCTCTACTCCAATGGTCTCAATCGCTGATGAGGCCATCTCCAATCGCTGATGAGGCCATCTCCAACCGCTTCCTTGTATTCCACACCCGATACACATCTCCTCCTGTCACCCCATTGCAACCTCGTCTGCATTCAAAAAAAACTTCAAGTCTCTTTCCCCAACACCTTCAAATCTGCAACATTCCAGCTTTTGACCTTTCATTCACCACTCTACACAATTGATTTGCTCCACCAGTACTTGCCTCCACCTTTAAATGATTTTGCTACCAGCAAAATCTACTCATCAGAGTCATTCCCCTGGTTACATTCCCTCCTCTCCAAAGGCACAGATTGCATCCAAATGGCTCTCGACTGTTTAGTCATCCAGTACCAGTTCAGGCTTGAACACTCTGAATCGGTCTTCTTCCAAAATTGCTCACTGCTCCAATATAATCTTGGAAATCAAGTATGACTCCTGCTTCCTATAGCTGCTTTTCTCCACTACCACCTGCTCCTTAAATCTCCCTCCCCTGTCCCCTTCATCCTTGCCTCAAACATCAAGTGTGAGGAGCTCGTGGATTTCTTTTACTACACTTGAGATCATCTGTGTTTGTGCCACTTCCTGACAATTGTCCACCAAACCAAGCTTCCCCAAAGGCTACTCCAGGCTTGAGTGCTGAATCTATTTCTTTTAGCTTTGCTCCTACCTTACATGCCACTGGTGTTCAGTATCTGCAAAAGGCATTTGACAAAGTGCCACCTCAAGTAACCACGCAAATAAGGGCTCATGATGTAGGAGGTAATATATTAGCATAGCCAGATGATTGATTAGGAAACAGAGTAGGCATAAATGGGCCATTTTTATGTTGGCAAGATGTGATGAGTGGTGTGCCAGAAGGATCAGTGCTGGAGTTTCCAACTATTTACAGTTTATGTCAATTACTTGGATAAAAGCACCAAATGTATGGTTGCTAAATTTGTTGATGAATCAAAGATAGGTAGGACAGTAAGTTGTGAAGCGGACATAAGGAACTGCAAAAATATATAGATTAAATGAATAGGAATGGTAAAAAATTGGCCAATGGATTATAATGTGGAAAAATATGAACTTATATTTAATTTATATAAATATATTTGAATCACAAAGCTAGTATGCAGGTACAGCAAGTGATTAGGAAGGCAAATGGGATGTTGTTTTTTGCAAGGGAAATGAAGTATAAAAGTAGGGATGTTTTGCTATAGTCGCACGGGCTGACTGTGAGACTACAACTGTGGTTTTGTGTACAGTTTTGGTCTCCTTATTTAAGAAATGATATAAATGCATTAGAAGCGGTTCAAAGAAGGTTCACTTGACTCATACCTTAGATGGGTGGGGGATTATCGTATGAGGAAGGTTGGACAGATTGGGCCTGTATCCATTGGAGGTTTGAAGAATGAGAAGTGATTTTAATGAAACATAACCGGTAGGCTCGGGCATGTTTGAGGGGCAAGTGATCGAGCCGGAGTGGGGCGGAAGGGGGATGCAGGGGTTGCAGGGCTGGCCAACGTTCGGGAGTGCAGGACCACTGCGTATGCGCCAATCTCGGCGCTGACAGATCGGTGCATGTGCAGTGGCCTGCTCAGCACCATGCTGCTGGCCTCTCCAGCAGGAATAGGCCCCACTCACTGATTTTCAATGTGATTCACGCTGAGGCACTCTGCAGTGCACAGAGAGTGAGAGATTCATTTTGAAACTCCCACTGAAAACAACAGCTGACTTACTCCAGTTTTTATGCATTTTTTGGGGGGAATCGCCCCCAAAGTGATTTAAGGTAGAGATGAGAAGAACTTTTCTCCTCTTGAGGGCCGGGAGTCTTTGGAACTCTCTTTCCTGGAGACTGGTGAAGGCAGGGTCATTTATATTTTTAAGACAGAGGTAGATAGATTTTTGACTAACAAAGGAGTCAAAAGTCATCAGCAATAGACAGAACGTGGAGTTGAGGACACAATGATATCAGCCATGATCTGATTGAATGATGGAGCAGGCATAATGGAGCCAAACGGCCTACTCCGAATTTGTACGTTTGTATGTTCTATATGTGTTCACAGCATGGGAAAAGACTGGCGTGCAATGCTGATAATTAGTCCAGGACACCACTCTGCCAATGTAGCACCTAGCTGAACAAGCTGGTACGGTTTTTTTACTCCTTTAATAAGAATTAAAATTTATGCCTGACAGCTTGTTTGAAATGCCTTGTTTTCGGGCACCTCTGGTTTTTGACTAGTATATTTGAGGCACTGTATCAACACGTTAAATTTCTCAAATGGGTATCCCATCCCTTTTTCAAAAGATGCTGCCAATTACTTAAAGAAAATTATTATTTTTGCTGCAGATCTTTTCATATTTTATCAATTTACAATAATATAACGACCTCAAAGAATGTGGCTTTCTGGATTGCTCTGGGGACTCCAGTTTGTATATCTACGCTGGAAAGTAGGAATAATTAGGAAATGTTGGGTTCCTTGAGATTTTGTACAATGGAAATGAATGAGAGGGGATTAATTCATGCAAATTAAGAGTGGAGGAGTGATGCTTATAGTAAGGATTAGTTGAACAATGCAGCTTCTGTTACCTAAAGGGAATATTTGGATAGTCAGTGCAAGGAAGCTCTTTACTAGATCACATCACATAACAATTTAAATTTAGTAATGGAGTGGGATGATGCAGAGTTCAGAAAACATTTTCCCTTGCTAACCTCTAGGCTAAAAAGTTCTATGTTCCTGGACGTCAAATACCAGCTCATGAACAAAAATATATTACCATGTGTTTGCTATATGATTGATAAACAATATTCTATCTATAATATAGTTATGCTCAAAAGATAATTAGTTATTCTGTTTCTGATGGTATGCAATTCGATTAATATACATCTTCTCTTAGCTTCCAGATGGCGTGAATGTTTCAAAGGAAGCCCGCAGTGCAATATCCCGAGCAGCAAGTGTCTTTGTTCTTTATGCAACCTCATGGTAAGAAATTCCATATGAGTAATAAAGCATCATAGCCGTACAAATGCCTGTAATTCTGGTATACGTCCTCAGTTTACTACAGTAGCAAAGCTTTGTTTTTATTTCTTTTTATAAATGCAGTGCTCCGCCAAGTCAAAGGTGTATAAAAAATAACTTACGTTGATGTAGTTAAAAGCAAAATATTGCGGATGCTGGAATCTGAAACAAAAACAGGGTCATCTAGAGTCAAAACGTTGGTTCCATTCTCTCCCCACAGATGCTGTCAGACCTGCTGAGATTTTCCAGCATTTTCTGATTTTGTTTCAGATTCCAGCATCCACAGTATTTTGGTTTTATCTTGGGATTTAACTCACTGCCACTTCTCTTTTAGGAATGCCTTCCCTGAAGAAGTACTGCTCTTCTCTCCGACAGAATTTCCGTTTGTCTCTTTCACCCTGTGCACCGTCACTGCTTTCCATTTCCCTCTGGTGTTCAACAAGATGTTGGCCAAAACTCACTTTCACAGTCATATTTCCTTCCTCAGCAACTGTCTCCGTCTCTGACTCACCCCACGTGGATTCCAAATGAAGTTCCACCCCTCATCTTTCGAATCCACCCAGGATCACAGGTATCTCCAGGACATACATCGCTCCTCGGACTGCTGTTCTTGCCACATCCTGAGATCCTCATTCAGTGCCATGCGCCGCCATATGCAGACCCTTGATATCTCTCTCCAGCAGCACCGACTCACTCTTTCCTACAGCTGTCCTGGTCCCGTTTCACTTCATTCTTCGTCTCATCCGACACATTAACAAGAAACTTTTTCTCTTCCTTTTAGGTGTTAAGGGAAGCAAACTGCAACAACTCATCAAAACCAACACTCATCCAGGACACACTACCTCCTCCCGTCCCTCGGATCCCATCCTTCCTAACCCCAGTCCTTGCCGCTTATTCACCATACCCTCTGACCTTCCCCTCTCTGAGGCTGAGCATGCTGTACTCAGCAAAGCACTTGGCTTCGTACCCTTACGTCCTCACCTTAATGAATTCCGGGCTCGATATGGTACTGAACCCTTCTTCTGCTGCCTTTGTCTCCGTGCTCAGTTCTTTGAGCAGGAGACCTCCCCCTGTTCAGCAGATCCTGTCACCCACCTCCAGCATTCCCCCTCCATCTGAACTTTCATCTCTGGCCTCTTAACCTGCTCTTGATCTTTTCATCGAGCACTGTTGGCGTGACATCGGCCATCTCAATTTCTCCTCTCAACCATCCTAACTTGTCTACTTCCAAACATACTGCACTTCGCTCTCTTAGGTCCAACCCTGACCTTGTCATCAAACCACCGACAAAGGTGATGCTGTTGTTGTCTAGCATACGGACATCTACCACGCAGAGGCTGAGCGCCAACTCTCGGACGCTTCCTCCACCTACCCCTGGATCACGACCCGACCACCAAACATCAAACCACTGTTTTCAGTTCTGACGAAGGATCATCCAGACTCGAAATGTTGGCTCTATTCTCTCCCCACAGATACTGTCAGGCCTGCTGAGATTTTCCAGCATTTTCTATTTTTGTTGCATTGATATAGTGTCTTACACGACTGGAACATTCCAAAGTGCCACCAGCATCAAGCAGCCTCAGCTATGTTTACAGAGACATAAATGCTCCCTTCAATCTGTCCTGTCAAATGTGGCATCTGATTTTTCAGATTGCTTTCCACCATCTAAGAGTTCCTTCCCGCTAATTCTGTGGTTTCAGATTTTTACTATTCAAATTTAACCAACTACTGTAGTGGAATTCAAACCTGGAGCCCCAGAATATGGCTCTAAGTTTGTGGTTTACCAGTTTAGTGACCTATACCACTAGGCCACAGGATGTGGAGGCCCCCAAATTTGGCATCTGAGTGAGCTTCCCAATTTAGTGCTGTCTAAAAAACCAGTTTTGTTCTTGGAGACCAATGTCTTGTAGGAATTGAAGACATTTAAATTGCTTTTATGTAGGACCCTACAATTCGCAGCAAGGAGACTTCATCCCTTATTCTGAGCTGTATTTGAACACAGAATTTAATACTGAAAGATCATGAAAAGCCACTTACTCAACTCCTTCAGCTATTCTCACATTCTATGTCTTCGAAATTAATGAAACAAAATATATGTACATAAAAAATGGAAGCAGGAGTAGGCAAGTCAGCCGTTTGAGCCATTCATCGAATCATAGAATCCCTACAGTGCAAAAGGAGGCCATTTGGCCCATTGAGTCTGCACCGACCACAATTCCACCCAGGCCATATTCCCGTAACCCCACATATTTACCCTGCTAATCCCCCTGACACCAGGGTCAATTTAACATGGCCAATCAACCTAACCCACACATCTTTGGACTGTGGGAGGAAACTGGAGCACCTGGAGGAAACCTAAGCAGACATGGGAGAATGTGCAAACTCCACGCAGACAGTAACCCGAGGCTGGAATTGAACCTGGTTCCCTGGCGCTGTGAGGCAGCAGTGCTAACCATTGTGCCACCATGCCACCCATTCAGTATGATCATGGCTGATCATCCAACTCAGTAGTCTGATCCCGCTTTCCCCTGATATCCTTTGATCCCTTTTGCCCCAAGAGCTATATTTCCAACTCCTTGAACACATGCACTGTTTTGGCCTCAACCGCTTTCTCGGTAGCGAATTCCACTAGCTCACCACTCTCTGGGTGAAGAAATTTCCCTTCATCCCAGTCCTAAAATGTTTACCCCTTATCCTTAGGCTATGATCCTTAGTTTTGGACTCCCTTCCTCCATCCTTCCTGCATCAATATTGTCTAATCCTGTTAGAATTTTATAGGTTTATGTGATCCACACCTGAAACATTGACTGACATGTTTTTTGAACAAACGCTGCCTGACCCGCCCTTGGTGTCTTGAATATTTTATGCCTTTGTTGTAAGTTTCCTGCATGTGCAATATTTTGTGTTTTTTTTCATCAAAAAGATAGGAAAATTTTAAAATGTGAGGCAAGAAATAGCCATGAGAAGGGAGCGGAGTGTAGAGGATAAGGCCAAGAGAGTTGAAGGTTTTGCCTTCAATGGTGGAGTGGAATGAGGGGCCGATGTTCGCTATTTAATGTCTTGCACCTGTGCTGTCTCCCTCTCTGTATCAAAAGTCCTTTAACTTGAAGTATCTGGTGCACATCAGGTCTAGGAACATATCAGCTAATTTGACTTGGCCAGGTTTGGTATGACAGTGCTTGCTGTCCTCAGTCAATATTACCTATTACCCCAGGAAAGGATTATGGAAAAACTACGGCTCTTTCCTCTATAATTAACCCCTTTCCCCATCCACCTCCACATTTGCTTCCCAACATCAACAACTTGCATCTATCAGGCATCTTTAATGGAAAGAAACGTGTTGAGGCACTTCACAAATGGCCACATTACCAGATTAAGATGGGCGAAACTAAGACGTGACCCAAAGATTTTGAGGGAATGTATAAAAGGACAGAGAGAGTTTGAGAAGTTGTAAGATTTTAGGAGAAAGTTACAAAGTAGACAGGCTTCTGAAGTTCTACTTGTGGTGGGATGAAGGGAGGGGCTACACTAAATACAAGCGCAGAGGAATGCACCGTTCAGGAAGGGATGTAGGACTGGAAGAATCAGCAGAAATGGGATGTTGTGAGATTTTGAGGGATTTGGTGGATTTCAAGATGTGGACAAGGATTTTAAATATGTCTGGGATCGGGAGCTAAAATAGGCGGATAAAGGCCAGTGATGGAAGAGCAAGAGTAACTGGAACAGAATGTTTTTGGCAAAGTTGTGGACAAGTTGGGTTAATGGATTGTGAGAGGCCAGCAGGGTAGTTGGGTCTGGATATGACAAATTCATATTGATTGTAGGAGGAGCTGAGTTGGGTTGTAAGTAGGCGGCATTGAGGACATGAAAATAAACTCCTGATAATGGATAAGATATGGTGTTTAAAGTTCAGCTTAAATAGGACTCCAGGGTTGTGTATGGTTTGATTTGGCCTGAGACACTAGGCAGGTAGAGGGGATAAAGTCAACCAACAGAGGCATTTTGTGGTAAAGATCAAAGACGATGGCTTTTTATATTCCAGTGTTTAATTCGAGGAAATGATGACTCATCATTGACTTGATGTTGATCAAGCCGCCAAACGACATGCCAGCATCAAGAGGTGGTTGATCAGTAAGGTCAGCATGTGCAAGTTGTGCATGTGGATGATGTAACCAAGAAACAGCATGTACTGAAGAGGATTCCAAGGATAGATTCTTGGTGCGGTTTCTGTGTGTTTACTGGACAAGGAATCTGGAGACATTGGTTCAAATCCCCTGGAAGCTGAGCAATTTAAATTCAATTAAATAAACTTGGAAAAATAACTTAGTGTCAGTAATAGTACTGAAACTACTGAATTGTTGTAAAACCCATTTGGTTCACAAATGTCCTTTAGGGAAGAAAATCTGCCATCCAGGTACACAGTAATGTGCTTGACTCTTAACTCCCCTCTGAAATTGCCGAGTAAACCACATATTTATATGCAATAAAGCAGCTCACTACAACCTTCTTGGGAACAATTAGAGATAGCAATAAATGGTAACTTTACCAGTGATACATGCATTCTGTGAATGGAAAAGTACTATTCTGAAGCTGGGGGAAGAGAAGCTATTGTTGCAAATGTGTTGGCTATGCTTGGGTAGGTAAGAATGAAACTGGATGCAAGAATATGAGTGTTCTTGGTGGAAACTGAATAAAACAGTTTCAATCTCTTCAATACTTAATGGCTATGTTAGTGTTGAGGGCTGTGTAATGGTGCAGTGAGAGCTGTAAAGGACCTTTGATGTTGATCTAAAGTAATGGGATGGTATATTAAGAGATGTGCCATTTATAAAGAGATGTTTTAAAATCTTTTTAGCGCAAATAACTTTGCAATGAAGAGCAAGAGGAAAACGCTGAGTGCCTCTGATGTACTTGCAGCAATGGAAGAGATGGAGTTTGATCGCTTCATAACCCCACTGAAAGATGCATTGGAAGGTGAGGAATCTGTAATGCAGTGTTTAGAACATTGAACTAATTGCATTGTCATTCAGTTAACAGAAAGGTGGGGACATGACCATACAACACAGTAAGTAAGGACTTGATGCCAACTGTATTTGAAAGGTCTGGTTCAGTTTTCTAATGCAAAAATGGCTTTTTACATGAGACAGTACTTTGAAATGAACTGAAAAGCTGGTGTACAAATGAGTAGATCATTTACAGTCTATATAATTGTATCATAGGTTGGGAACTGGGTTTTGAAACCAAAATTTCTGTGTACCCTGTGCCCCAACCACCTCATATCTGAGGACTGGGTGAATGGAACACTCATCTGGCTTGTTTAGTTTTTCACTAAAGTCTTGTGTTCAAGTTGAATTGAACATTCCCAGGGCAATGTAATATCGTTGGCTCTGACAACAACTGAATTTATGGCACAAAAACAGGTCAAATGATAAGGAAATTGCAAGTGATATCAAAATCAACATAAGCTTTTGGACTGTGGGAGGAAACCCATGCAGACACGGGGAGAATGTACAAACTCCACACAGACAGTGACCCAAGCTGAGAATCGAACCCAGGTCCCTGGTGCTGTGAGGCAGCAGTGCTAACCACTGTGCCACCCATATGCTGGACATCCCAAGGAAACTAATTTTCAGTGAGGGATAGGGTCTTGTCAAAATTAATCTAAGCAAAATAACAGAAATAATAGCACTAAAAATTAACAAATCCCCAGGACTAGATGGTTTCCATCCCAGGGCTTTAAAGGAAGTAGATGAGAACATTGCAGATCTTCCAAAATTCTCTTGATTTGAGAATTGTTCAAAATAGATGAGGGAAGGATAATAAGAATTAAATAATAAAGTATATATTGTAGTAAAGTTAATACACATGGGATTACAGGTAGTGTCTTGAGTTGGATAGAAAGCTGGTTAGCAGATAGGAAGCAAAGAGTTGGCATAAATGGGTCTTTTTCTGATTGGCAGTCAGTAACTAGTGGGGTTCCGCAGGGATCTGTGCTAGGATCCCAACTGTTCATATTATATATTAATGATTTGGAAGAGGGAACTGAATGTATTATCTCCAAATTTGCAGATGATACAAAGTTGGGTGGGAGGGTGAGCAGTGAGGAGGATGCAGAGGTGCTTCAGCGTAATTTGGACAGGTTGAGTGTGGGCATCTGCAGGCAAATGCAGTATAATGTGGATAAATGTCAGGTTATCCACTTTGGTAGCAGTAATAGGAAGACAGATTATTATTTGAATGGGTGTAAATTGAGAGAGGTGGATACTCAACGAGACCTTGGGATCTTCGTGCATCAGTCGCTGAAAGTAAGCGTGCAGGTATAGCAGGCAGTAAAGAATGCAAATAGTATGTTGGCCTTCATAGCGAAAGGATTTGAGTATAGAGACAGGGATGTTTTGCTGCAATTGTATAGGGCATTGGTGAGGCTATACTTGGGAGTATTGTGTGCAGTTTTGGTGTCCTTATCTGAGGAAGGATGTCCTTGCTATAGAGGGAGTACAACAAAGGTTTAGCAGACGGATTCCTGGGATGGCAGGTCCGTCATATGAGGAGACTAAATCGATTAGGATTATGTTCATTGGAGTTTAGAAGACTGCAAGGGGATCTCATAGAAACCTATAAAATTCTAACAGGGTTAGGGTAGAGTTAGAAAGAATGTTCCCAACGGTGGGGGAGTCCAGAACTAGGGGTTAAGTTTGAGGATAAGAGGTAAACCTTTTAGAACTGAGTTGAGAAATTTCATCACCCAGAGGTGGTGAATGTGTGGAATTCACTACCACTGAATTAGTTGAGCCAAAACATTCTGATTTCAAAATGAAATTAGATACAGCTCTTGGGGCTAAAAGGATCAAGGGATATGGAAGAAGGGGGGGCTTAGGATATTGAATTCGATGATCAGCCATCATCAAGATGAATGGCGGAGAAGGCTCAAAGGGCTGAATGGCCTACTCCTTCTAGTTTCTATATACCAGTTAGCCTAACAACGGTTGGAAAGTTGCTAGAGTCTATAATTAACAGTAAAGTGACTGAACACTTTGAAAATGTTCAGCTGCTCAGAGAGAGGCAGCATGGATTTGTAAAGGGTGGTTCATACTCAATGAATCTGATGGAATTTTTTTGAAAAGTGGCTTAAGTACCCGGTTAGGAATTTGCTGAGTGTCATTATTCACTATATTTATCTGTCACTCAGACTTAAGTTTGCCAAAGAGACAAAGATTAGTGTTATTGTAAACTGTGGCGATGGCAGCAAATAAAGAGATGTTAATAGATTAAATGGGCAAAGATGTGGCAACTGGATTTCAATGCAGACAATGAGAGGTCAACTTTGGACCTAAAAAGAATAGAATAAAACACTTTAAACGGTGAAAAGTTAGAAACAGCAGACATCCAGAGACTTGGGGATCCGTGCACAAAGATCATAAAATGGCATGAACAGATACAGAAAATAGTCTTTACCTAGGCTTGATACAAAGAAAGAAAATTACAGCACAGGAACAGGCCCTCTGGCCCTCCAGGCCTGCACTGACCATGCTGCCCCGACTTAACTAAAACCCCCTACCTTTCCAGGGACTATATCCCTCTAATCCCATCCTATTCATGTATTTGTCAAGACACCCCTTAAAGTTCACTACCGTATCTGCTTCCACTACCTCCCCCGGCAGCGAGTTCCAGGCACCCACCACCCTCTGTGTAAAAAAAAATCTGCCTCGTACATCTCCTTTAAACCTTGCCCCAGCACCTTAAACCTATGCCCCCTAGTAATTGAGGGCAGAAATTATGTAACAACAGATTTATCCAATGCCTGAACCAGGGATGGGAACCCAGCCCCCAAAGACTGTCTTCCACCTGCAGACTCAATCTTTAGGGAGCTGCTCTTCCAATTACAGACCACTTATCTCCCACGTTTGCTGGTGATAGGCTCATCGGGCCAAGTACATACGCCATACCAAAATGTGATACAACCATAAAGAATGCGTTCTATGGTGCATCTGTAAAAGTTGGTAAGAGTTGTAGTGGACATGCCAAATTTCCTTAGTCTTCTGAGAAAGTAGAGGCGATGGTGGGCTTGTTTAACTATAGTGTCTGCATGGAGGGACCAAGACAAGTTGGTGACCTGAACACCTAAAAACTTGAAGCTCTTGACCATTTCTACATCGTCCATGTTTGTCTTGGGAGGGGGTGCATGTAGATTTACCCAAATAATAATTGAATGACAAGGGTTAAATTACAAAGAGATTGCACAAGGTAGGTTTGTATTCCCTAGAATCAAAACATTAAAATAAAAGTTAGTGAGAAACTGTCTCCTCTGATTGAGGAGTTTAGGATTAGGGGGCATAGTCAAAAGAGTACAGCCAGAAATGAGGAAGCACTTCTGCATGCAAAGTGTGCTTAGAGTTTTGGACACTCTTCAGCAAATAACAAGTTGACATTCTAACCACTTTCTGGGTAAGGAGGTTTCTCCTGAATTCCCTACTGAACTTATTGATGACTATCTTATATGTATGACCCCTAATTCTGGACTTCTCCCACAAGTGAATCTATCAATGAAACAATTTCATGCCCCAAAAGAACCTTAGCCTTAGGAAGGAACTTCAGATAAATCCCAAGCAGCATCAATATATATATATACACTTCTAGTTGACACACCAATTATAAGAGGAGCCCAGTCATCTGGAGTCATAGATGACAAGGGTGTCCACAGTCCAAAGATGTGCAGGTTAGGTTGATTGGCCAGGTTAAAAATTGCCCCTTAGAGTCCTGGGATGCGTAGGTTAGAGGGATTAGTGGGTAAAATATGTGGGGTAGGGCCTGGGTGGGATTGTGGTCGGTGCAGACTCGATGGGCCGAATGGCCTCCTTCTGCACTGTAGGGTTTCTATGATTTCTATGATAAATGCATTTAAACTTGTGTTTGAGCAAGAAGTGATTGAATGAGCTTCATGCAACCTTGTAAATAGCCTGAGACCAAGCATATTCCCAAAGATACATTTTAGTTTATTAGTGTCACAAGTAGGCTTACATTAACCCTGCAATGAAGTTAGTGTGAAAATACCTACCCTAAGCATCACACTCCGGTGCTTGTTTGGGTACACCTTAGAGAGAATTTAGCACGGTCAATACACCTAACCAGCACATCTTTTGAACTGTGGAAGGAAACCGGAGCACCCAGAGGAAACACAGACACAGGGGGACCGTGCAGACTCTATAGTGACCCAAGCTGGGAATTGAACCCATGATCCTGCCACACTGCTGCCCCAAAACTTCCATTGTTGAAATTTGCATATGCCTGATGTGGTATCAGAACCAATTGGGCCCAGTCTATGGGGATGTTTCCTGTAACCAACTACAGAGAAACAATTAAGGATCTGATCATGGGAATGCAGTGCATTCTTTTGGTTTCATGGAACATTGGCAGCAATTTCACATTCCCAATTTCCCATCTTCCATTTTCTTTGTCTTTTCCTGGAGTAACTGAAGGAGTAACTGAAAAAGTTTGTGTTGAATACGTCCCAGGGATTCCCAGTGCTTTTATTTTTATTCCAGATTTTTTTCTGCCTTATCCATCACTTTCCCTCCCCGAAGTACTGGGAATTGCTTGTCCTAAGCCCAGGTTTTATAAACTTATGATCTTGCTTTTCTCCCTAACAGCTTACAAGCGAGAGCAGAAAGGAAAGAAAGAAGCTTCAGAACAGAAGAAGAAGGATAAGAAGCCAGAAAGTGAAGAACATGACAAGAACAAGGAAGACGAGAATGAGGACGATACTGAAGGGGTGAAAATGGTGGATGATGATCAAAAGGAGACAGAGAATGAAGAGGAGGAAGTGGAAAACTGATGCCTGTGAATGCTGGACACTTAACTGAAGGGGGTGAGAATGACAGCGTTTGGAGATTGGCCACAATCATAAAGATGACCCCTATATACTTCCAGTCCTGTTTAAGGGCACTGTACCATTGAGTTGGGATCATGAGGATGCAGTGGTAGAGCTGCACTGTGCTGTTTTGTTTTTTGTATAGTTGGGTGAAATTGAAACTTTTTTCTATTTTGTTAATCATTTGTCATCTTTTTGTAAAACTGAAATTTTAAATAATGCATTCAAAAAGAACTATTCACTCTTGTATTACTACATTAAGTTGGCCAGTGAAGTTAACGTGTTGAGGCTGTATGGGAACAAATGGTCCTGTACTTTAGAAACATTCACACCCACAACATCTCTAACTACATATAGCTTTGGATTCATGATATATTTGACCTGGACTTGCATAATCTTTGGTACTAAGCTACCACACTACTGATAGAAACTAAATCTGTGAAAGTTGTAAAGCTGGAACAGGTTACAGATTCAAATTTGGGGGAATTTTAAAATGATCTTAAGTGTCCAATTGGGCTTGGGGGGCGGGGGGCGGGGGGGAGCTGAGAGGGAAATGGTGATGGGTGAATGAGTCTTGATGTGCAAAAGGGATGAGCTGCACTTTAAAGGATAATGGAGGCCATTGCAAGAATGAACGCAGGAAAGATATGTATAGAGGTTTCAACAGCTGACAGGGAGAAGCGGACTTTGAATGGAGACAACAGGAAAGTCAGCTGTGTCCCCAACAATACTCAAATGTAGTGGCTGGGGAAAGGATATTGTCAAGGGTATTCTCACAATTAACTTGGAATGCAAGATAATTACAAATGTGTATTGAGGAATCTGCTGAGAGCTGGGTGGTATTGATCTGTGGAAATTGATCTGTTGCCACTGGGCAACATGCTGATAAATAATCAGTTGGACTGTTTTGGGGCACTCTGGAGGTGACCAGAGCTCGGAGACTGTTCTCACCATTGAACCGAATCAGTTTAGTACAACAACTCCCATTTTGCTGTACAAAAGATTTTAAACATGCAAAAAGATGTAGTCTCACTTTACAAGTTAGAAATTAGAAACATAGAAAAACTACAGCACAAACAGGCCCTTCAGCCCACAAGTTGTGCCGAACACATCCCTACCTTCTAGACCTACCCATAACCCTCCATCCTATTAAGCTCCATGTACTCATCCAGGAGTCTCTTAAAAGACCCTATTGAGTTCGCCTCCACCATCCCTGATGGCAGCCGATTCCACTCGCCCACCACCCTCTGAAAAACTTACCCTTAACATCTCCCCTGTACCTACCCCCCAGCACCTTAAACCTGTGTCCTCTCGTAGCAGACATTTCCACCCTGGGAAAAAGCCTCAGAGTCCACCCAAGCTATGCCTCTCAACATCTTATACACCTCTATTAGGTCTCCTCTCATCCTTCGTCTCTCCAAGGAGAAAAGACCGAGCTCCCTCAGCCTATCCTCATAAGGCATGCCACTCAATCCAGGCAACATCCTTGTAAATCTCCTCTGCACCCTTTCAATCTTTTCCACATCCTTCCTATAGTGAGGCGACCAGAGCTGAGCACAGTACTCCAAGTGGGGTCTGACGAGGGTCTTATATAGCTGCATCATTATCCCCGGACTCCTAAACTCAATCCCTCGATTGATAAAGGCCAGCACACCATACGCCTTCTTAACCACCTCCTCCACTTGCGGGGCCGATTTCAGAGTCCTATGGACCCCAAGGTCCTTCTGATCCTCTACCGTACTAAGAGTCTTTCCCTTTATACTGTACTCCTTCATCCCATTTGTCCTACCAAAATGGACCACGACGCATTTATCTGGGTTGAAGTCCATCTGCCACTTCTCCACCCAGTCTTGCATCCTATCTGTGTCCCTCTGTAACTTCTGACATCCCTCCAGACTATCCACAACCCCACCAACCTTCGTGTCGTCGGCAAACTTACCAACCGATCCCTCTGCTTCCTCATCCAGGTCATTTATGAAAATGACAAACGGCAAGGGTCCCAGACAGATCCCTGGGGCACACCACTGGTGACAGACCTCCATTTAGAAAAAGACCCATCTATACCCACTCTCTGCCTCCTTTGGGCAAGTCAGTTCTGGATCCACTGGGCAGCAGCCCCTTGGATCCCATGCCCTCTCTATTGATATATTGGTATATTGAACCTAATATACATACATTGATTTGAAGGAAATGGAAGGGACCAGGAGTCTACTTTGGGAGTAGATGGATTAATCACACCTCTTAAAGGTTACAATCAATCCCTTGTTATGGGTATGAATGGGATAGTGGCAGCTGGACTGAGTTGGCATTGGCTCCAACATGCTCTAGTAAAACCATGCCTATGGTGTGCTGATTGTATATTAATAGAGGGCAGGAAGAAATTTGATAGTGCTGCTTGACTAACAGGCCTGTAGTATAGACCATTCTGATTGCCCAGAGGGGGTTATCAGAATTGATGACATAGCAGTCCCACGTTATGCACAAAATTGCATTAAACAAAGATGGCTAATGCAAAAAATGGAAACATGCTTTTGAAGATTGGGACCAAGTAGAAGCCTGAATTCAATAGGCTGCAACAAGTCTCACAAAATGAGTTTGTGCAAAGTGATCTAGCACCATCCCACCTACTGTATTTGTATAGTCCTGGATAGGTGGAACATTCAGGAATTGATAGTGACTAAACTTGCATTAGAGAAAGCAAACATTAGGACAGCAACTTGTTTTTAAAAGGACTTTATTTGCAAAGTTTTAAAGCACTTCATTCCTGTTGGAAGAAAAAAAAACAAGATGTCAGTGATTTGCAAAACAGGGTCAAAGATCAATAGAGTACAAGGTAATCCAAGAAAATAAACTTACAGAAGGACACTCTATCTTGCCCTGGTTGATATCCTCAATCACACTATGGGGGGGTTTCCCATCAACGTTGCAGCCAATGGACTGAGCAGTTCCCAGGATTTCCTTCACGGTTCCTGTGGGGGTTACAAACAGCCTATTACTGATTCCATCAATTCAGCATCAAATGCTGTACACTCGTAAAAGCTGATCTAGTGTAAATGTCAACCCTGTGATTATGGCTTAAAACCACATTTTCTCACACCTTAAAAACCAACCCCACCTTAAAGCACAAAGTTTAAAAATTCAATTCATTAAAATGCAACACTTAAGGCAGGAAGAATGAAGATTGGTTGTGTGTTTGGGGGTGAGTGGGAGAGAAGACTGACAGATCAGCAAAAAATAATGACCAGCAAACACGCACCACCTGGGTCTTGTGTCCTCAGTCATTGCCCTCAGCCTTGCTGGGGAGGAAAGGCTCAGGTCTTGCCAATTAGGCTCTTCTGAATGCCAATTCCATGTAATCCCCTGAAGCAAGTTGTCAATGTGGAATTTCCAACAATGGTCCTTCCCTTTCCCTAGCCCTCAGGCAGCATTGAAACTTCAGGCCCTGCTGGTTTCTCTCCTGGGTTTCAGGAAAGTGGGAGCAGGCTCCTAAAACAGCTGCTGAGGACTTCCCCCAAAGTGTGCTGGGCAAAAGTCCTCAAAAACATTACTGTGCAAAAGCTGACTGTGTATTTTGCCAAAACAATAGGTCTCAAAAGTTTGATGTAAATGGTACATGCCATCACCCACTGTACAGTAGTCAGCACCCACCTGAAAGTTCCCTGGCCAGAGAACGGTGCCTCATCTGTCGAGCAATATTTACCACCTCATCAAAGGTGATGCTGCCAGTGTGCTTAACTAGAAACAGGAAACAGAATCAAGTTAATAGTCAAACTTAGCATTTCACTAATAAGACTCTCCTACTCTGCATTGCTACTTACTGTTCTTTTGCTTTTTCCTGTCACGGGGTGGTTCCTTCAGGGCTTTGATGATGAGAGCAGAAGCTGATGGGACAACCTCAATCTATGAGTGAAACAGCTGTCAGTGCACAACAGTGGCAAACGCAAAACAAGACCTGTACAAAAAAACCCACACTCCCACTCACAGCACTGTCCTCCCCCCTGCCACAGTACCCTGTCCCTGCTCTCATTTCAGCTTGCTTAGCTACATCACCTGTATTCAGTGTCAAATGCACAGAACAGAGTTCAGGATGAACTTTTGACCACCATTAACAGAAAGGATTGCAAACATTATCCACCCCAGCCCATTCACACCAGTTAACAGTTTGAAAGCAGCTTCCAAGTTGACAGCCGTAACTACAATAGATTCAGGTACAAAATCCCCTCTACCACCAAGCCATGCACATGTCCAGATCATGCACCATCCAAGTCAGGATAATGAATCTCAACCAACTATCACCGATAGCTGCAAGGAACTTCCCAGATTACTTGCATGACAATCCGTCAACTTTCAAAATATGGGGCCACTCAATTAGAACAGATGAGTGCCTTTCTTAATGTTGAGATACTTTGGAATTCTCAACAGGTGGTTGAGGCGAAGTTGAATACCCTTGAAGATCAATTTTTGATAAGAGGGCAAAGGATCGGTTAGACAGGAATGTGAAGTCGAGGTTAAAGTCAGGCCAACCATTATCGTACGGAGTGGCAGAGCAGGCTCATGAGGTTGAGTGGCCTAGTCCTGATTCATATGTATGTACCCCATGCAGATGTCACATGGTTATGGGACCACAGCAGCTGATGCAGTTAGACCCAAGCACAATTCACAATGCATCACACCCCAGCTTCTATTTCATACATTTTCATCTCATCTTAAACCTGCAAGCAATTATATGCTGGAGTCAAGTCCTACAGACTTGTTTTCTGGGACTGTCTCTTCCTGAGCAGTGAAGTCAACCTTTGGCATGAATACTGACCTATTATTCAGGGCTCCTATTAGCATCTCCTAGTAGACAGAATGTTCATGCAAGTTGTGTGAATATTGATGTCCCCTGCAAACCAATCCTGACATCCAGGATTTCATAATGGATCAAATGTACAAGTGAGACCTAGCTGCAGTTTAGCTTTAAAAAAAGTCTTAGTAGAAAGCAAAAACAGTGACTTGGGAACTGCAGTAGCTGTGGCTTTTTTCAGTCAACAAGGCAGCAGAGAGGAATGTCTTACCTGGCATATCACAACAATCAAAGTAGGATGTGTATTAACTTAGAAAACATTCCCCAATAGTCACAGCAGAACACTGTCCTGCTGCACACCTCTCCCAAAACCAGGTAGGCTGTAATACACCATAGATAAGAAATTCAGTCCACTGCACCAGGAAAAGGATTAGTCTAGGCACAAGTAACATGCAATGACTCAACCCCTCTCCCCTTACCTGCGCCTGTCGGTTCTGAATAGTTAGCTTGATTGTGATACGGAGGCCTTTCCAGTCACCTGTAGCCTTAGCGATGTCATCACCTACTTTCTTGGGAGACTAAATAGCAGGCAAAAAAGAGGGCAAATTTAAAAAGGAGATCAACTAGCAGCTATCTAGAGATCAGTGTAAAGAAAGGGGGCAGATACTCACCAGACCCAGTGGGCCAATCTTGGGAGCCAGAGATGAGGTAGCACCAACTTCACCCCCAGTGCATCGGAGGTACACTGTGGAAACACAATGACAATAAACTAGCTTGCTTTACAAACACAAAACTGCTCATTCATCTGAACTCCTTTAACTCGTTAATCCCCATTTTGTTGCATGAATTGAGGGCTGGGCTAGCATTCTACAAAACCAGCCTTTACAGACAACAGCTTTCTCTAATACACAAGTTCCTAAATATGTTAAAAACTGCCGCAAACAACACTCCTTTTTAGCTTGCCCACCACCCTCCAAAAAAAAAACCAAGTACCTCATTCCCTCAAAACTCCGATATTAAATGTTTGCACTGAGTAAACTAGTGAGTAATCACTATCCCTTGACAATTAGACAGCTTATTTTAACGTCAAATGCATATTCCACTTGATGTCCCGAGTACAGATTTAGTTAGAATTTGGGGAGAAAGACTAGACAATTACCAGCCAGATTAAGAAACCAATCCAATTTTTAATTAATCTAGTCCAAAATGTTACACTTCAAACCTGCCCCGACACTGGTTTTTAGTCATTGGCAGTACCAGAATTTCAGTTTTATTTCACTTACACTGGTGCCTATGCTGGCTCTTGGCAAGAGCAATTCAGGTAGTTCCACAACCCTGCTTTTCTCCCACAAAAAATTCTATGAACTGGATGCAAGAATCCCAACACTGGAACTGAACACGGTAAGTGGCATCTACAAAGCTGAAGAAACTCCGGACAATCCGAACTTTAACTAGAAGCAGCCTCTGGAGCTGTTTGAATATGAACCAGTGAAACTTAAATCGCAATTCAAGGAAATTCTCTTTGCCAGGAAAAGGGAGATATTTATCACCCAATCCCAGCTGTCCTCTGATGGGGGGGGGGGGGGAGATAGACCTTCTTGAAGCATGGCAGTCATCACAATGAAGGTGCTGAGAATGGCTATGGGTTAGAAGAAGATTTCAACCAGTGGTGCATAAACAATTAGGCCACAGCATTTCAAGCCTAGTCTGCCATTCAATAAAAATTGCAACCCCATTTTTTTCATCCTGTTCTTATATTGTTTCCTTAAAATCTATCAACTTCCTCCTTGAATATAAACTCAGTGTCCATGCATCCAGTCTTCAGACAGATTGCCAAAAAGTTATTCCTCTGAGTTAAGAAATTTCTCATTTCAAGTTTTATGCCATGTCGCTGAATGGGAGGCAATAGGCAATTGTGTTCAATCAACATAGCATTGCTGCCTGGTCTCTTTCAGGCATGCCTCCACTGAAAAACGCAAGAACCAAAAACTGAACGTTTGTAATTTATTTTGGTAACCATTCTGTACAAGTGGACATGTTATACAACAGGATTCCCAAAATTCAAGCATCAAAACATGCATTTCTCCACGTGTAATAATTACTTTGCCCTCTTTTTAGGTCAAACCAAATAAACAAACTCAGATTAAATCAGGACAAAGTAAAAGGGGCAGCTCCCCAAAAAGGAGGGGGAACAGCCCGAACAGAAATCAAAGTACAAAGGAAACTTAAAAACATCAAATTAAAATGTGATTATTAGGGTCAATAATGCACCCCAACCCCTGCGGTGCCCAGCGGGCGCGAAGGCGTCAACCGCGCCCGTGGACACTGCATGCTCCCTCTCCAGGGACACCTGGCCGCGAACGTAGCCGCGGTAGAGGGGAAGACAGTCAGGATGGACGGCCCCCTCGATCGCCCGCTGCCTGGACCGGTAAATGGCGCATTTCGCCAGGCCCAGGAGCAGGTTCACGAGGAGGTCGCCATCCCGACCCTCCCCTCTCCGCATCGGGTGTCTGTAGATCAGGAGCGTGGGACTGAAGTGCAGACAAAACATCAACAAAAGGTTCTTCAGGAAAACATAAAGGGAGTGTAGCCTAAGACACACAACATAGACATGGTCCACGGACTCCACAAGGCCGCAGAAAGGGCAGTCTTCGGAGCCCGTGAACCAGTGAATCCTAACGCTGTGCGGAACTGCTGCATGCATCACCCTCTGAAGCTGATGCAGGATATCAACTGCAAAGTTGCTTTCAATATAATACAAGAGAACCAGTGCATCAGAGCAGCCTGGCAATATTCAAGTCTTCACATGGGTTGCAGTTTAAATTTTTATTTTGGCAGAAGGAATAGTTTTGCAGACCAATTCATAAATTGTTGGAAATGAAAACCATAGATGTACAATAAAACCTGGGAATGGGACCTGGGTGCCCTTGTCCATAAGTCATTAAAGGCTAGCACGCAAGTTCAGCTAATGGAATGTTATCATTTATTGCAAGAGGATTGGTGTACAGGAGCAGTGATATCGTGCTTCAATTGTATAGGAGCTTGGTTAGACCACACACTGGGTACTCCATGCATTTCTGGTCCCCTTACCTCAGAAAGGATATTATTGTTTTTCTGGAGTGCAACGCAAGTTCACCAGACCTGTTCCTGGGGCTATCTTGAGATATTAATCAAACTGTACCTGTATTCTCTAGTTTCAAAGAATGAGGGGTGAATGAGAGCAGGCAGCACAGCATTTAACACTGCCACCTCACAGCAGCAGGGACCTGGGTTCCATTCCCAGCTTGGGTCACTGTCTTTGCAGAGTCTGCACGTTCTCCCTGCGTCTGCGTGGGTTTACTCCAGTTTCCTCCCACAGTCCAAAACATGTGCTGGTTAGGCGCATCAGCTGGGCTAAATTCTCCCTCAGTGTACCCGATCAAGCGTGGGCACGCCAACTAGAGGATTTTCACAGTAACTTCATTGCAGTGTTAACGTAAGCCTACTTGTGACACTAATAAATAAATTTTATAAACTTTTAAAAGTTCTTATTGAAAATAGGCAAGGTAGGCAACATGCTTCCCTTGGTGGGGAGTTTAGATGGAGATGTCGGCGTTGGACTGGGGTAAACACAGTAAGAAGTTTAACAACACCAGGTTAAAGGCCAACAGGTTCATATCCTGTTGGACTTTAACCTGGTGTTGTTAAACTTCTTAGGGGGAGTTTAGAACCAGGGTCATAATTTCAAAGCAAGGAACAGAGATGAGAAGATATTTCTTTACACAAAGGATTGTGAAGCTTTGGAATTCTCTATCCCAGAGAGCTGTGGAAGCTCAGTCATTTATGTTCAAAACAGAGATTGGTAAATTTGATTTAACAATCGGGGTAAAGGTTATGGGGATAATGTGGGTAAGTAGTATGGAAGTGTCCCATCAGCCATGATCATACTGAATGGTGTAGCCCGCTCGATGGCCTACTCCGTTCCTACGGAATTTGGATGTTGAGTTAATGGGACACCTCAAGCTACTGCTGCCATCCGAGGAACACTGACCCGGGCTGGCCGCGAGGCCACGGCGGAAACTGCCCGCAGCCCAGGATCGGCGGAGAGACCCGACACACATGCCGGGGCCTAAGCTCAGGCTTCTCCTTACCCCCCCCAAAACCCAACCCGAGGCCGGGCCGCCGGCCTGCCCGTGTACACACCGATTTTAATTTCGTTGGGATCGAATTTAGGAGGCATCCTGGCGGCGTTTTACTGCACCCGCGCGCGGTTCCGGTGTCGGATGGACCCTGATTCGGGGCGACCGAGAAGAAGTTGCACCTTCGCCGAGCGGCGCAGTAAGAGGGCGGAGTGGCGGCGGCACCGCCTTATATACCCGCATCACGCCTCGCGAGAACCACCAGTGGCACCACCTCGCCGCCATGTTGTGTGAGGCAAAATAAATTCCTGCCTGATTCTGTGTGTAAAAACAACCATCCGGTAACTTTATTAGAAACCATTAAAAATCAGTCAGACAACAAAGTGTACAATATTTCATAAACATTTACGCTGGATCATAATCATTCTTATTCTCCTCCTGTCTTTAAACTGTCATGTGGAGATGCTGGTGTTGGACTGGGGTAAACACAGTAAGAAGTCTCACAACACCAGGTTAAAGTCCAACAGGTTTATTTGGTAGCAAATACCATAAGCTTTCGGAGCGCTGCTCCTTCGTCAGGTGAGTGGGAGTTCTGTTCACAAACAGGGCATATAAAGACACAAACTCAATTTACAAAATAATGGTTGGAATGCGAGTCTATACAGTGTGGTGAACCATAGATGGTTACCACTATGGGTACTTGTATATATGTTACTCTCGTTGCTGTTGGGGTTAGGGTTGTTGGGTGGTTCCACCTGTTATTACTGTTTATGTGGTACACTCCGTTCGGGTCCGCCCAGGACTCCGCCTTCTTACAGGAGTATAAAGGTCACTGCTACTCCCTCGTAGTCTTTAGTCTGGGATAATATTGTTGAGTAGTGTGCTCCTATTTGTAGTGAATAAAAGCCTTTATTCCCGGGTACGTTCTAGCCTCCCGTGTGAATCAGTCGCGCATCATACAGGTAATCAAGTCTTAAAGGTACAGACAATGTGAGTGGAGAGAGGGCCAAGCACAGGTTAAAGAGATGTGTATTGTCTCCAGCCAGGACAGTTAGTGAGATTTTGTAAGCCCAGGCAAGTTGTGGGGGTTACAGATAGTGTGACATGAACCCAAGATCCTGGTTGAGGGCGTCTTCATGTGTGCAGAACTTGGCTGTCAGTCTCTGCTCAGCGACTCTGCGCTGTCGTGTGTCGAGAAGGACGCCTTGGAGAATGCTTACCCAAAGATCAGAGGCCGAATGCCCGTGACTGCTGAAGTGTTCCCCAACAGGAAGAGAACACTCTTGCCTGGTGATTGTCGAGCGGTGTCCATTCGTTGTCGTAGCGTCTGCATGGACCCCGCAATGTACCATGCCTCGGGACATCCTTTCCTGCAGCATATCAGGTAGACAACGTTGGCCGAGTTGCAAGTGTATGTACCGTGTACCTGGTGAATGGTGTTCTCACGTGAGATGATGACATCCGTGTCGATGATCCGGCACGCCTTGCAGAGGTTGCTGTGGCAGGGTTGTGTGGTGCCGTGGTCACTGTTCTCCTGAAAGCTGGGTAGTTTGCTGCGGACAATGGTCTGTTTGAGGTTGTGCGGTTGTTTGAAGGCAAGAAGTGGAGGTGTGGGGATGACCTTGGCGAGATGTTTGTCTTCATTAATGACATGTTGAAGGCTCCGGAGAAGATGTCGTAGCTTCTCCGCTCCGGGGAAATACTGGACGACGAAGGGTACTCTGTCCGCCGTGTCCCGTGTTTGTTTTCTGAGGAGGTTGGTGCGGTTTTTCGCTGTGGCACGTCGGAACTGTCGATCGATAAGTCTAGCGCCATATCCTGCTCTGATGAGAGCATCTTTCAGCGTCTGGAGGTTTCTGTTGCGATCCTCCTTAACTGAGCAGATCCTGTGTATACGGAGGGCTTGTCCGTAGGGGATGGCTTCTTTAACGTGTTTAGGGTGGAAGCTGGAGAAGTGGAGCATCGTGAGGTTATCCGTGGGCTTGCGGTACAGTGAGGTGCTGATGTGACCGTCCTTAATGGAGACGCGTGTGTCCAAGAATGCAACCGATTCCAGATAGTAGTCTATGGTGAGTCTGATGGTGGGATGGAACTTGTTGATGTCATCAAAATCTCACTAACTGTCCTGTCTGGAGACAATACACATCTCTTTAACCTGTGCTTAACGCTCTCTCCACTCACATTGTCTGTACCTTTAAGACTTGATTAGCTGTAAAGACTCACATTCCAATCATTATTTTGTAAATTGAGTTTGTGTCTTTATGTGCCCTGTTTGTGAACAGAACTCCCACTCACCTGACGAAGGGGCAGCGAACGCTCTGAAAGCTTGTGTGGCTTTTGCTACCAAATAAACCTGTTGGACTTTAACCTGGTGTTGTGAGACTTCTTACTGTGTTTAAACTATCATCCAGTGTCGGGAGTTTGGAGGTGAACGGAGAGAGGGCATCTCTTACTTTCTTTCATTACTTGTTGGCGTTGGGAGTTTGGGAGGTCAGTATTTGTGGCACCTCTTGTTCCTTGCTTGCTACTTGTTGGTGCAGGTGGCGCTTCTTGCCGCTGTGCGGCTGCTTGTTGGTGTTGGAGGAGTGCCTGGAGGCGGAACTTGGGCTGGATTCAGTCGCTGCTTCTGGCGAACGGGAATCGAGGCCGCAGCGAGCGGCGCAGACCCCGAGCTTGGAGCCGCTGCCCCCGGGACCGCTCCCTTCCCCACGGGGACTGGCGGAGTCTCAGCCCGAGATGATGCTCTTCTCTCGGAAGAAGAAGCAGAATGAAGAGGCGCGGAAACGGCTGGAATATCAGATTTGCCTGGTGAGGATGGAGGGGGGGAGTGAGGGTGGCCGGGGGGGAGGGGGATCACTAGGCCGGGGGGAGGGGGGGTCACTAGGCCGGGGGGAGTGAGGGTGGCCGGGGGGGAGGGGGTCACTAGGCCGGGGGGAGTGAGGGTGGCCGGGGGGGAGGGGGGTCACTAGGCCGGGGGGAGTGAGGGTGGCCGGGGGGAGGGGGGGTCACTAGGCCGGGGGGAGGGGGGTTTGGGGGTGAAGCTGGCTAAGCGGCTCTGAACCTCACTTGTCAACACTTCACATCCCAGTGATTTAAATCCCTGCAGACACTTTGATCCAGAGGGAATTTATATTTTCCCCATGAAGATGCTTCAATCGGATGACAACAGTCGCTGGACAGTCCCCCTCCCCCCCCCCCCCCCTTCCTCATTGAAAAGATTCTGCCTCATTTCAAACAGGTTTCTGTGTGGTTAATGACAGCCAAATAGTTTGATCACAGGGCTGAGAGCAGCTGGCCTGACCCACACCTTTACAAACCAGGGTGGACACTTGGTGACAAATGGAAAATTAAAAGCTCTGCCGTATGTTCAGAGCAGACTGTGGCATATACAACAACTCTTGATTCGCAAATACGAAGAAAGCATCACATCCTGGGTCAGTGTAACCTGTAGAGAAACTTGGCAGTCTCCTCGAGTGACAAGGTTTGGGGCCGTGGGGGGCGCTTTGGCAGAAAACTGAATGAACTAAAGTAAACAGGCTTCAGCAGTGGAAGTGAAAGCTCTAGCTCTAATATCCACACACATACCGATACACACACATTCCCATTGCCGTCTTTCCCAAAATATATTCCTCATTCTGCTTGTGACAGCTTTACAGATTTGAACAGCGACAACACTACTCCAAAACTGCAAATCAGTAACTAATATCAAAGAATGTAATTTAATCTGGCTCACTCGGTTATACTTTTATTGATTGTGTAAATTATGCATAAATCATTTCGGAACTGTTATGGGAACAAGCATTCCAACATCACGAGGCATATTACACACTATAGTGTGTATTTCTTCCAGTACCTATCTTGTGAAATGTGTAAAACAGTGAAAATGTGCATCAGAATATTCTCCTTTTCCATGTAGAATAAATTTGTAAGTAGGAGGAACCGTCGTCATCAGACGATGACAAACATAGAAACTAGAAGCAGGAGTAGGCCATTTAGCCCTGCAAGCCTGCGCCGCCATTCAATTTGATCATAGCTGATCATCGAATTAAATATCCTGATTCCCTCCCCCCCCCCCCCCCCCCAAAATATCCCTTGATCCCTTTAACCCCAAGAGCTATATCTAATTTCTTCTTGAAATCATACAATGCTTTGGCCTCAATTACATTCGGTGGGAGTGAATTCCACACATTCACCACCCTCTGGGTGAAGAAATTTCTCCTCCCCTCAGTTCTAAAGGATTTACCCCTTATCCTCAAACTATGACCCCTAGTTCTGGACTCCCCCACCATTGGGAACATTCTTTCTGACTCTACTCTGTCTAACCCTGTTAGAATTTTATAAGTTTCGATGAGATCTCACTCCCTCTTCTAAACTCCAGTGAATATAATCCTAACCAGGCGGCACGGTGGGACAGTGGTTAGCACTGCTGCCGCACAGCGCCAGGGACCCACATTCGATTCCTGGCTTGGGTCACTGTCTGTGTGGAGTTTGCACGTTCTCCCCTATCTGCGTGGGTTTCCTCTGGTGCTCCGGTTTCCTCCCACAATCTGAAAGACGTGCTGGTCAGGTGCATTGGCCCGAACAGGCGCTGGAGTGTGGTGACTAGAGGAATTTCACAGTAACTTCATTACAGCGTTAATGTAAGCCTTACTTGTGACTAATAAATAAACTTTTTAACTTTACTTTAACCGACTTAGTCTCTCCTCATATGACAGACCTGCCATCCCAGGAATCAGCCTGGTAAACCTTCGCTGAGACATCCTTCCTTGGATCAGGATACCAAAGCTGCACACAATACTCCAGATGTGGCCTCACTAACGCCCTATACAATTGCAGCAAGACATCCCTATCCCTATACTCAAATCCTCTCGCTATGAAAGCCAACATACCAGTTGCCGCCTTTACTGCCTGTTGTACCTGCATGCTTACTTTCAAAGTTAAATCATGTGCTAGATCTTTGATCGGGGATGTTTCCAGGAAGCCTTGAATGTGTCTTTTTGGTGGAACAGAGTGTTAGTGGTGAGAAGCTGGTGTCCTGTGCATTTAGTAAGCAGGAGAACCCTGTCGGAGTTGCAATTTCCAACTTCCTTTCCGATGGTTCCTTTCCAGAGTTAGGAGTCCTTCCCAACCCTGGCGTTGAAGTCCCCAAGGAGAGTGATTTTGCCATCCTTAGGAAATGTGCAGAATTTGGTGTCCAGGACGGAGTAGAAGCCGCCTTTAGACCCATCATTGGCATCAAGGATTGGGGCATTGGCATTGACGCCTGTTGCCTGCTGGTTCTTGGCAAGTTGTCGACACAGAATCCTGAGCTGCTTATTGATGTCAACAGGCAGCTTTGAGGGTCGGGTGACGAGTTTGTTCTTGATGGTGAGTCCTATTCCCAACACCCTGGGCTGATCTCTGGAATTTAGAAGAATGAGATATATAAGTTGATGAAAGGTATGGATAAGTTAGATGTGGAGCAGATGCTTCCTCTTGTGGGGCATTCTAGGATGAGAGGTTGAGAGGTCATAGTCTGAGGATAAAGGGTAGCAAATTTAAAACTGAGTTGAGGAGAAACTACTTCTCCCAAAGGGTTGTGAATCTGTGGAATTCGCTACCCCAAAGTGGAAGCTGGGATAGTGAGTAAATTTAAGGAGGAGTTAGACAGATTTTTAATTGGTGATGGGGAGAAGGCAGGAAAATGGGGAGCATATCAGCCATGATTGAATGGCTGAGTGGACTTGATGGGCTGAATGGCCTAATTCTGCTTCTATATGTTATGAACTTAGGAACTAATCCCCTGACACTAAGGGGCAATTTAGCATGTCCAATCTACCTAACCCTTTCTTTGGAGTGCGGGAGGAAACTGGAGCATCCGAAGGAAACCCACACAGACACGGGGAGAATGTGCAAACCCCACACAGACAATCTCCTGAAGCCGGAATCGAACCCGGGTCCCTGGCGCTGTGAGGCAGCAGTGCTAACCACTGTGCCACCCTGTCCTACCATCCCATTACAGTTACTTTATCCTGCCACAGTTTCATCCCAGCAGATGGTATTGTTAGCGAAGGGTTTGTGAAAGTTGTCTTGTGGCTATGGTGATGAGAGTGCGAGGTGGGGGGGCGGGGGGGGGGGTTTAGGGAGAATCGTGACTCCAGCTCCATTTGTTTTGAAGCATAACTGCAAGTTGGTAAATTTGGCTCAAGATATAAAACTTTCTCTCCCTTTTGTACAGGCCCGAGAGGCAGGTGCAGATGATATCCTGGACATATCAAAGTGCGAGCTTTCTGAGGTAAGGAGTGATCAGGGAGACTGCTGTTGATTGCCTGTTCCAGCAGTTGGAGCGAGACACAGCCTGTCCTGTTGGGTGTGATTGGAGTGGGGGTACGCACACTGGGACAGCAAAATACCCTTGAAAAAGGACTTGCATTTAGACGGTGTCCTTCACGACCAATCTCTCAAAGTACCGGAATGTTCCCAGGGATGGGGGATTTTAGGTACTAGGTTAGGTTGCAGAATCTAGGCTTGTTCTCCTTGGGAGCCAATGAAGATGGGGGATATTTGATGGAGGAGTTCAAAATTATGACCGGTAGAGAAGGGAAATCTTTCCGTTAGCTGATTGGGCGGAGTGCGGGACGGGGGAGGGGGGATGTGAGGAATATTTTTACACTGCAAGTGGTAATAACCTGGAGCCCACTGCTTATGAGGGTGGCAGAAGCAGGGTCAGTCAGTGGATGGACATTTGAAGGAAGAATGGGGGAGTGAGTTTGACTGCATTGCTCCACAGAGAGCCAACATTGACAGTGGGCTGAATGGCCTCTTGCTGTGCTGTAAGTGACTCTATGCCTCTTTCTGGCCAATTGTTGCCACAATTCCGGGAAAGACAGCAGCTGATTTGCACTTGGCAAGATCTCAGACTAACAGCAGTGTGATTATGCCAATATAATCTATTACGGTGGGACAAATATTGACAAAAGGATCAGGGAGATTATTCTCCGTCTCTCTTTGAAAGAGGCCGGAGCTGTTTTAAATCCACCTGAGGACAGACAGTACCTTGTGTCTCCATCTGAAGGAGGAGGCTTCCTGACTGCAGTCTGCGCTCCTGTCTCTGGAATGGGATGTGAATGGAGTCCGAGACAAGGCGTGACTACAGAGCTACACTGACGCCTGGACCACCCTTTGGGAATGGCCTTTGTCACTCTCACCGGTGTAGCCTATAAATAACACTGAGGGACTAACCCTGTACCTGACACACAGGCTGCTGGGATCACAGGTTTCTTCCCTCTCACTGTACTCCTCCCCTTCTGATAGCTGCCCATGTTGGGGTACAGTTCAAAGGTCGAGCACTGGTGTATCTTGCTCTCTTTGGGGTGGAAAGGAAAATAGAAGAGAAGTCTGTCGACCTGCCTGAGAGTTATTTCTGTTTTTTTTGCTGCTGCCAACCTGTGCTGTACGTTTCCTCAGCTGGGTAGAGACAGGGTTTTGTTGCACTGTTCAGCTGTTAGTGACAATTATAGGATTCCTACAGTCCAGAAGGAGGCGAGTTGTCCCATTGAGTCTGCACCGACTCTCTGACAGAGAGGCCCTTATCCCTGTAACTCCACATTGATTATTGTCAATCCACCTAACCTGCATACCTTTGGAGGGTGGGAGGAAACTGGAGCACCCGGAGGAAACCCGCGCAGACATGGGGAGAATGTGCAAATTCCACACAGACAGTGACCCGAGTCAGAAATTGAACCCGGGTCCCTGGCACTGTGAGGCAACAGTGCTAACCACTGTGCCACCCAGTTATCTGTGGAACCTGATCCTCCCCGTGTCTCCCAGCTGGAGTGATAGATTTTCTTCACCAACACAATGTCCTCACCACCATTTATAATCATATGATGCACTTGAACACAAGGTGGGCCTGGGTACAGGCTGCTGTTCTAAGATAATACGGTGCAATGTGCCGAGAATTACAGGAGATAATCAGTGAGTGATGGAATTTTTAAAGTAATTGGGAGAAGATTCTACTGCTGTATTGTTTATTTTCGATCTTGTGCCACCAGGTTCCAGTCAGTGTCTTTTCCATGTGCAGAGTCCTGCAGAAGAAGGTAAGAACTTTGTGTCAGCCCGGGTCCTCCCTGTGCGCACGCGCCTTCCCTGTGCACGTGTCCTCTCCCGTGCGCCCCCTTTACCAACTCTTACAGACTGTGGTGGTTAGCACCACATTCAGCAACTTGTATTCACATTGCCCAATTCACATCATCCCTTTGGCAAGGTCCGCACTCACCAGGTTTCATTCTTATCTATTCAATCGTATCCAGAGAATCACCAGCAATGAATTCTTTTCCCATTCCCACAACATTTGTCCGTGTCATTCCCCAAGGATCTATCCTTGGCCCCTCCTATTTCTCATCGACCTGCTGCCCATCACTGGCATCATCAGAAGGTGCAGTATTAGTTTTCACATGTACGCTAATGACACCCAGCTCTCTCGACTCCTCCAGTGTTGCTAAATTATCAGACTGTTTATCTGACACCCAAGTGCTGGACGTGCAGAGATTTCCTCCAGTGAAATATCGGGAAGACTGAAGCCATTGTCTTCAGTCCTCGGCTCGACTCTGTTGCCTAGTTACTGACTCTGACCACCCCCCTGATGACTGACTGACAACCTTCTCGATGTGCTTCAATCTCCCAGCAGGGCGAAACTACCATTTCTCACCTCAGTGTCTCCAAGTCTATTGGTGAAAAATTGTTGGCAGTTTTGGTGCTGTGGGTCTCAGGCGTTGGCTTCAATCTCTCGAAGCAAAGCCCGTGTTTCCAGTGTGTGAGCTGTTTGTGTGTCACTGCCTTTGATTCTGTCTCATCCCGTCAGACCAGGTCTCTGTCCTCCCTACATTGTCAGCTGTGTGACTGGTGCAAGGCTGCACTGGGTCTGGAAGAGCTCCTTCAGTTCACTTTGTTTGTTTGTTTTCCAGGTTTTAATCATTCACACCAATCATTTGTCAACACTGCTGCCAAAGTCATGTAACATCCAGGATCTGTCGATGCTGAAGGTAAGTGCAGGGCTCAGCGTCTGTCTCTTTCTTGTTTATATTACGCCTAATGCACTTGCCGAGAGCAGTGGTTCTCTGGAGATGAGTCTGGAACACTGCCTGATTCTGTTCAGTTAGATACATGTACATACTGCATCCTCTCTCTACCTCTGCACATGTTCTCTCTGCCCTCTACACTACACTTTCCTCTTTCACTCTGCTTACTCCATATACTCTTTACTTCCTCACCTCCTCTCCCTCTTTTCCTCTGCAAAATGCCCCTCTCTCTCTTTGTCTCTCTTTCTTCTTCTTCCTTCCTTCCTTCTCTCTCTCCTCTCCCCCCCCCCCTCTCTCTCTCTCCTCCCCCCCCCCCCCCCCCCCCCCCCCCACACACACACACACACACACAGCTTTGGGATCCCTCCATGCTCCACCTAACTTTTCATTCCTCCATGGGATGTGGGCGTCATTGATTGGCCCATCATTTATTGCCCATCCCTAATTGCCCTTGAGAAGGTGATGGTGAGTCATCTTCTTGAGCCGTTCTGGTGGTGTTGGAATACTCACGATAGTTTTGATCCCACAGCAGTGAAGGAACAGCGATATATTTCCAAGTAAGGATGGTGTGTGGCTTGGAGGGGACCTTGCGGTAGGTGGTAGTATTCCCATGTGTCTGTTGTCCTCATCCTTCGAGGTAGTGGGTTTGGAAGATGCTTTCAAAGGAGCCTTGCTGAGTTGCTGCAGTGCATCTTGTCAATGGTTCACACTGTTGCCACTGTGCTTTAGGGATGGGGGGAGTGAATGTTTGAAGTGCTGTTGAAATGCTGGTCAAGTGGGCTGCTTTGTCTTGGATGATGTCAAACTTCTCTAGTGTTGTTGGAGCTGAACTCATCCAGACACGTGAAGAGTATTCCATCACATTCCTGACCTGTGCCTTGTAAATGGTGCGCAGGTTTTGGGGAGTCAGGAGGTGAGTTACTCTCCGCAGGATTCCTGGCCTCTGACCTGCTCTTGTAGCCACTGTATTTTTATGGCTAGTCTAGTTGAGTTTCTATGAACATACTCACGAATTAAGAGCAGGAGTAGGCCACTCAGCCCCTCAAACCTGTACTGGCAAATAATGAGATCATGGCTGATGTGATTGTAACCTTCCACCTACCCCCGATAAATTTTCACCCCCTTATTCATCAAGAATTCATCTACATCTAACTTAAAAACATTCAAATACTCCTCTTCCCCTGGGATTCGGGGGAGTTCCAAAGAATTACAACCCTTTCAAAGAAAAAGAATTCTCATCTTCAGTGGACGACCTCTTATTTTTAAATACTGACCCCTAGTTTTAGATTCTTTCACAAGGTGAAACATCCTCTCCACACACACACCCTATCGAAACCCCTCGGTGTTCCAAGTCGCCCCTTACTCTTGTAAAGTCCACCAGATACTGTCCAACCTTTCCTCATAAGACAACCTGCCTACCTCTGTTATTAGCTTAGTAAACCTTTTCTAATCTGCACCTAATGCATTTACATCCTTCCTTAAATAGGAGATTGATATTATACAATATTCCCGATGTGGCCTCACCAGGGTCCTGTACAACTTAAACATAACTTCCCTACTTTCGGAGTTAATTCCACTTGTAATAAAAATTACATCCGATTAGCTTTCCTAATTCAATTCCCGGCTCGGGTCACTGTCTGTGTGGAGTTTGCACATTCTCCTCGTGTCTGCGTGGGTTTCCTCCGGGTGCTCCGGTTTCCTCCCACAGTCCAAAGATGTGCGGGTTAGATTGATTGGCCAGGTTAAAAATTGCCCCTTAGAGTCCTGGGATGCGTAGGTTAGAGGGATTAGCGGGTAAATATGTGGGGTGGGATTGTGGTCAGTGCAGACTCGATGGGCCGAATGGCCTCCTTCTGCACTGTAGGGTTTCTATTTCTATGATTCTAATTACTTACTGTACCTGCGTACCAGCCTTTTGTGATTCATGCACTAGGACACCCAGATCCCTCTGAATCTCGGAGCTTTGCTGATTCCTGGGATGAAGGGGTTATCAAGTTGGGCTCATTGACATTTATATACCTTTTTATATTTGATTTTATTTTATTATTGTCACATATATTAACATACAGTGAAGAGAATTGTTTCTTGCGCGCTATACAGACAAAAACATACCATTCATAGAGAAGGAAATTAGAGAGTGCAGAATGTAGTGTTACAGTCATAGCTAGGGTGTAGAGAAAGATCAATTTAATGCAAGGTAAGTCCATTCAAAAGTCTGACAGCAGCAGGGAAGAAGCTGTTCTTGAGTCGGTTGGTACGTGACCTCAGATTTTTGTATCTTTTTCCCGAAGGAAGAAGGTAGAAGAGAGAATGTCCGGGGTACGTGGGGTCCTTAATTATGCTGGCTGCTTTGCCGAGGCAGCGGGAAGTGTAGACAGAGTCAATGGAATGGGAGGCTGGTTTGCGTGATGGATTGGGCTGCATTCTATATATTCTATATATTGGAGTTCAGAACAATGAGGAGCGATCTTATTGAAAGATTCTGAGGGGTTTGACAGAATCAGTACTGAGACAATGTCTCCTTTTGTGGGGGAATCTAGAACCGTTTCTTTTCGTGGGGGAATCGACCACCATTTAGATAATAAGCTTATTTTTATTCTTCCTGCTATAATGGACAACTTCACATTTTCTCAAATTATACTCCATTTGCCGGATCTTTGCCCTCTCACTGAACCTATCTTATGTCCCCTGTAGCCTCCTGTCTGTATCTCCTTGTAGCTTCCTATGCCCTCTTCACAATTTACTTTCCTACCTATCTCTGTATCATCAGCAAATTTAACAACCATACCTTTGTTCCCTGCAACCAGGTGATTTATGTAAATTGTAGGGAGTTCAGGTCCCAGCATTGATCTTTGTGGTGCACCACTCATTACATTCTGCCAACCAGAAAACAAGTCATTTATGGATACTCTAGAATCTATACAGTGCGGAAGGAGGCCATTCAGCCCATTGAGTCTGCACCGACCACAATCCCACCCAGGCCTTATCCCTGTAACTGCTAATTTACCCTGCTAATCCCCTGACATGAAGGATCAATTTAGCATGGCCAATCTACCTAACCCATGCATCTTTGGAGTGTGGGAGGAAACCGGAGCACTCGGAGGAAACCCACGCAGACATGGGGAGAATGTGCAAAATCCACACAGGCAGTGAACCCAAGCCGGGAATCGAACCCAGGTCCCTGGCGCTCTGAGATAGCAGTGCTAACCACTGTGCCACCGTGCTCCCCCTCTGTTTCCCATCAACTAGTCAATCTTCTAGCCATGCCAGTCTGTTGCCCCTACACCATATGCCTTTATTCTCCACACTAACCTTTGATGTGGCATCATATCAAATGCCTTTTGGAAATCTAAGCATGGTACATCCATGCACAGCACATGACTCATTCAAAGATCCCACTAATAAATTGGTTAAACATGATTTCCCTTTCACAAAATAATGTTGACTCTACCATCACATCTTTAATAGTAGCTTGCAACATGTTCCCAATGACAGATGTTAAGCTAACTGGCCTATAGTTTCCTGACTGTTCGATGATAACCATTGCCCCCATCCCCCACACCCTAGATGTTGATAGCGGGGTTTCGGCAATGGTAATGCCATTGAATGTCATGGAGAGATGATTAATTTCTCTCTTGCTGCAGATGGTCATTGTCTGGCATTTATGTGGCATGAATGTTATTTGTTTCCGATCAGTCCAAGCCTGGGTGTTGTCCAGGTCTTGCTGCATATTGGCACAAAATGCTTCAGTACCTGAGGACTTGAAAATGGCAATAAACATTCTGCAATTGTCCAAGTTATTCAGAGGCATTTATTGCAAGAGAGATGGAGTATTAAGGTGGGGAAATCTTGCCACATCCCTATGGGGCATTAGTGAGACTGCACCTGGAGTATTGTGTATAGCTTTAGTCACCTTACTTCCAATGCAAGTATACTTGCATTGCAAGCAGTTCAGAGAAGTTTCACTGGCTGACTCCTAAAGAACAGTACAGCACAGGAAACAGGCCCTTCGGCCCTCCTGGGCTGCATGGGGTTATCTTATGAGGAAAGGTTGATCAAGTTGGGCTTATTGGAATTTATATGAATATTTATATACTCCTGTGAGGAATGATCACATTGAAACTCATAAGATCTCTCCTGGAAATATCGTCTGTTAAAGGTTATGGTCTTGAACTAGTTTGAACAGGTTGAGCCAGTGCAGAGTATCAGTGGGATGAGGTCGAGTGGGGTTAATGTTCAAAGCTCTATAAAACCCTGCGTGGCTCTGCTGTGTTCGATATTAACCTTGTTTGAACGGTGGAGATTTTTACTGTCTGTTTCTTGCCCTCAGATTCTGGATCTCCATGACAACCAGCTCACCTCGCTCCCCGAGGACATGGGTCAGATGGTATCTCTGCAGGTAAGCGGCCAGGAGTGAGATCTACCTCTCTCAGACTCTCAGCCAAACATGATGGTGGAGTCAGTGGGGAATACATTGTTCCACAGACTCTGTTTGGTGAGGTGTGACATCAGCAACTTACATTGTTGTCAGCATGGTGGCACAGTGGTTAGCACTGCTGCCTCACAGCTCCAGGGATCCAGGTTCAATTCCAGCCTCGGGTCACTGTCTGTGTGAAATTTGCACGTTCTCCCCGTGTCTGCGTGGGTTTCCTCCGGGTGCTCCGGTTTCCTCCCACACTCCAAAGATGTGCAAGTTAGGTTGATTGAACATGATAAATTGCCCCTTAGTGTCCCAAGATGTGTAGGTTAGGGGGATTAGCTGGGTAAATACTTGGGGTTACGGGAAACAGGTCTGGATGGAATTTCTCTTTGGTGACAGGGGGATTACGTGGGGTTTCAAGGATAGGGTTTGGGTGGGATTGTTGTTGGTGCAGACTCGATGGGCCGAATGGTCTCCTTCTGCACTCCAGGGATTCTATGAAATCGCACCTTTAGCATAGGAAAACATCTCCAGGAGCGAAACCCAGCCAAAGAAGAAGTCATTGAGAGGGGTAACTTTGAGATGCTTTCCAATAAAGCTGCCAACTTAAATCCTAAAGAGCTGGGTCCTAAAGGAGGAGCAAGATAGACGCTCGGAGAGGCGTAGAAAGATAATCCAGGGATTGGGGCCCAAGCAACTGCAGTTATGGCTGTCAATTGTCTCCCCATTGCTTCCTGTTTGACTTCACCATTTAACCGAGGTACGTTTTCCCTCTGTCCGGGGGCTGTTAATTTGAGGGGCTGTGGGCACCTGGGAATTTGATATCCTGGGCCCAGGCGCTGAATGGTGGGAAGCTATTTGACTCTGGAGGAATCACTGCCAAGCCAGGTCCTATCCTTTCCTTACCATGTCTACTTTCTGACATAAGCCAGTGGATAACCCATGGGGGACATGACTATTAACCTGGGCAGATAAGGCTGCAAGTTGGCGCCTCCAACAATGCAGCACCCTCTCAGTGCTGCGGTGAAGTGTTGGCCTGAATTGGGGGCCCACATCTTGGTGATTAGGATCAAAACTGAGAAGGGTATTGTCCTGATCTGATCTGCAGCAACATACTGATAATCAAAGAGATATTGGCCCCATTCCCCACAGCTTCCCCAACCCCACCTACCCCCACCCTGATGACAGTATATGGCCAGTTCCCTGTGCGACTGTTGTTCTTGTCCTGCTGTGCCCTCCCTCCACTGAATATTTTTGTGTCATGTTTCAGGTGCTCAACGTGGAACAAAACCATTTGAAATTTCTCCCCAACTCTCTTGCGACCTTGACCCAGCTTCAGACACTAAATGTAAAAGGTAACAGATCCTGTGTTTAATGTGCATTCTCTGGGGAAGGCTGGTCGGCTCAAAGCTGTGACCTGCCTCCACTCCTGTCTGGGACGGTTGAAGCTGGAATCCCAGTCACTGTTTTGGTCTCCAGGAGGGTCTCTGTCTCTTCCTCTCCCAGTTGAAGAGGGGGGAGTAGGGAAGGGGATCTTGTGAAGCAGTGATTGAGTGAGCCTGTCTGTGCCCAGCTTGTGTTCTGCTTGGTCCAACTCTTCCTGTTAAGGCAGTCAGTATGAGCCTGTACAGTCCTTACAGCCACGTGAGCCATCAACCTTTCTGGTTAGACGGCCTCTCTCAGCTGAAAGGCAGGTTGTGGGTGGTGTGCAAGCAGCTTTAGTACATGGCCCCTGTTAGTTGGCATAAAAGGCAGCTCCAGAGAGATGAGGGAGAAGAGACGGTACCAAGAGTTGTGTCTTTAGTCGCCAATTCTGCCTTTTGAGAGGGCAATGGGTATAGTGCATGACAGGGGCATAATAAAAAAAACTGGTGGCACAGTGATTAGCACTGCTGCCTCACAGCACCAGGGTCCCAGGTTCAACTCCGGCCTCGGGTCACTGTCTGTATAGAGTTTGCACGTTCTCCCCGCGTCTGCGTTGGTTTCCTCCGGGTGCTCCGGTTTCCTTCCACAGTCCAAAGATGTGCGGGTTAGGTTGATTGGCCAAGCTAAGTTGTCCCTCAGTGTCAGGGGATTAGCAGGATAACATGCAGGGGGGTTGTGAGAATAAGGCCTGGGTGGGATTGTGGCCGGTGCAGACTCAATGGGCAGAATGGTCTCCTTCTGTACTGTAGGGATTCTATGAATCTCTATGAATTTCTGGACTACTTCAGTGATATTTCCATTGCACGCTCCAGCTCAAAGCTATGTGGCCCAAGGGATGAATACCAATTCCTCAGCAAACAGCCTGACACAGCGAGTACCTCCTGCCACATCTACTTAGACATTGGACCCATCTACTGCCACCATAAGTTTCTACTGCTGGAGTCTGTTTGATGGCATCGAAACAGGGAAGGAATTTACTGAGCTGAGCTGGTAAAGGTTCCAGAGAGAGCACTGACCTTGTGTCAGCGATGTATCAGCAATGGAGATCTTCAGGCATTGTCCTGTCTGGAGGAGTCAATAGTTGGACCCCCCCCCCGCCATATGTGCATGACATTTCACAGGTGGGGGTCAGAGCTGAGCAGCAGCAGAGTGGATTGGGGTGTAGTAGGGTGAGGGCCTTCTTTTTTGTTAGGTCTAACCGCTAGGGCGGCACGGTAGCACAGTGGTTAGCACTGCTGCTTCACAGCTCCAGGGACTTGGGTTCAATTCCCAGCTTGGGTCACTGTCTGTGTGGAGTTTGCACATTCTCCTCGTGTCTGCGTGGGTTTCCTCCGGGTGCTCCGGTTTCCTCCCACAGTCCAAAGATGTGCGGGTTAGGTTGATTGGCCATGCTAAAATTGCCCCTTAGTGTCCTGGGATGTGTAGATTAGAGGGATTAGCGGGTAAAATATGTAGGGATATGGGGGTCGGGCCTGGGTGGGATTGTGGTCGGTGCAGACTCGATGGGCCGAATGGCTTCTTTCTGCACTGTCGGGTTTCTATGTTTCTAACACCAGGTGTAAATTGTCTTCCTCCCTCACCACGAACACTTTAGGGAACCGGATCCGGAAATTGCCAGAATCTCTGAGTGGACTGAGGAGCCTGCGGACATTCGACATCAGTCAGAACAGAATTCAGATTCTCCCACAGGACCTGGCTCATACCCACACTCTGGAGGTAACCCCCGTGGCCTATCATTCTTCTATCATTCTGTGCCAAATTTCCTGTATTTGTATAGAATGCATAAAGACAGAGGGGTTTACTGAAGGTAAATATCACAACAGTATCTGATGCACATTTGTGAAGCCTGAAGGCCAAGTCCATATGGATGATATTCTGTAACCTGCTGAGTCTCACTCTGGGTGATTTATCAGAATAAATTTGAGCAAGTGCAGTGTCTGGGTACATCAGGATTTGCTGGGGAAAAAGATTATCACATGCATTAATCATACTCAAGGTCGCAATTTAATTGTGTTTAACAGTGAGGTCTGGTGGTGTGTAGGGAGTACAGTCTGTTATAATCCAGGTCAGAAACTCCAAAGTGTTTTATGAAGTCCACCTGGATCATTTTGCAATTTGATTTTGGCTAGGGTAAGCATGAGATATTTCACTTCAGATATGATTCAAATGACCCACTAGGAAGCTTTTTAATCAAAGTTTATTTAAGTATACAGTTACCAGGTATAGAAAGAAAATTAGTAGTAACTTTTACTAATTATTCACAAAAAAACCCATTGATATTGTTTCCCCTTTAATGAATATCGGAAATGTTCCAATCAAACAAAACCCAAATACAAAACAGCACAAGTTTAATACATAAAATACGAATGCTCACTTGATGCTGAATTTAGTCCTTTGGTTGAATGCTGCAGTTCTCTTGAGGGACACACACAAACCTGGAGTCAGAACAGCTTCTCAAAACACCAGAGAGAGGGAGACTCTCGTCAAGCTAACCAGCAGCAGCAGATTTTCTGTTCCAGGAAGACTAGGAACATGAATCTTGCTTCTAGCGAACAGCAGAATTTCCAAAACCAGGGAGAGAGAGAGAGAGAGAGAAACGCTGCTCTCAGTCTGATGTCCACCCCCTCCTAAGCCAAAACTGAAAATGAATCATTAGATTTTTCCCTGGGGAGGAACCACCTGACTTTGACTTGTCAATCAATCTTCCCCCTCACAATGCAGGGTCATAAATGATCCCAGAATAAAAATAAATAAAACCCTATTTAAGCCATTGAAGTAGCAATAAAAGGACTTCGCGCAGGCAGCCCGGCAACAATGAGAAAAACTAACCGAAAAGGTCTGCTTACAACTGCAGAGAACATGATTTAAAAAAAACATTTCTGAAAGGTACATTAACGTCACAAGTTGGTGTAAAATTCTGGGGAGAGTTTAGAAAGTTAGCCTAGCTGTTTTTGATGTGATCCCTGGCACACAGCTCATGTGGACTCCCCAAGCCTGGCAACCCCTACTGTCATAACTTCAGATAGAATGGGTTTGCCTTTATATAGCGCCTATCAGGACCTCGGGATGTCCCAAAGTGCTGAAGTCAATGAATAACTTATTAAAATTGTACAGTAGGAAGCATGGCAGCCAATTTGGACACAGCGGTGAACAAGTAGCCAGGTAATCTGTTTTTGCTGATGTTGGCTGAGAATGTGTGTTGAGCAGGGCACCAGGGGACAATTCCTCCTCTGTTCCTCTTCAAAATGGTGCCATGGGATCTTTAATCTTCACTTGAGAGATGCCTGTAATGTCTCCTCTGAAAGAGATCACTTCCCTCGGTACCGCACTGCAGTAGTAGCCTTGATTGAGGGCTCAAGGGAGACGGCTTTTCTGTTTTACTTTCCTCTGCTGGGAAATTGGGGTAGACTAGGTGAATGGGTTCGACAGGCAATTGGGGCAAATCTCTGCAGGAGGATAGGATGAGGAAGAAGGTAGGTGGAGTTTGAAATAGGCCAGTAAAGGTCTTTCCTGTTGCTGATTGATTTGTCTTGGTGCTTTTTAAGTTTCTCCTTGTACACACACACACACACACACACACACACACACACACACACACACACACACACACACACACAAACACACACACCCCCCCCCCCCCCGACTTTTGGAGAATCAATGATCAGCAAACTCATTTTTAGTAAAGAATTATAAGCCCCTATTATGTTTGTACGAACCCATTGAGTGCAACGCAATGGTTCATGCTTAAATGCTTTCATTACGTTAGGTTTGTGAATGCCATCTTTGAGCTGGCAGGAGGTTGCTTATAAATTGTGTGAATGGGATATTGGAAGTGGAATTCCCCGGAGCCGCACAGTCCCTAATCTATAACCAGCAGCTCCCGGATACAGGGTGACAGCAGAGAAAGCACAGAAATTCCATTCCGTTCCACAAGTGCTGTGCCTGAAGACAAGTCCCCGGCTCATTGTCTGCTGGTGCTCCATCCTGAGCTGTTTCTCTGGGCACCTTTGCCATTGCCTTCCACTTTTGGGCAAATCCCAAGTCTACCTCAGCCGGAATGGGAATCAAACCCCTCCTGTTGGAATTATTCTGACCACACACTAGCCACCCAACCAACTGCGCTGACCAGCCTCATTCAGCAGAAAATAAACTGACAGAATTGTCTCCCTGTGCTGGGGGGACTAACTCATTACCAGGTATCCATAATCATTGATCAGATTTGCTGAGGAGATGTAGACTGTGCAGTAGCCATTATCTAGTTTTTATTACTGTGGGGCGGCACAGCAGTACAGTGGAGAGCGGCACGGTAGCACAGTGGTTAGCACTGCTGCTTCACAGCTCCAGGGACCTGGGTTCGATTCCTGGCTCGGGTCACTGTCTGTGTGGAGTTTGCACATTCTCCCCGTGTCTGCGTGGGTTTCCTCCGGGTGCTCCGGTTTCCTCCCACAGTCCAAAGATGTGCGGGTTAGGTTGATTGGCCATGCTAAAATTGCCCCTTAGTGTCCTGGGATGCGTAGATTAGAGGGATTAGCGGGTAAAATATGTAGGGGATATGGGGGTAGGGCCTGGGTGGGATTGTGGTCGGTGCAGACTCGATGGGCCGAATGGCCTCTTTCTGTACTGTAGGGTTTCTATGATTTCTTTCTATGATTACATGCCGTACTTGTTTTATGAGCTTTCTGTTTTTGTTTTCTGTCTCTCTGTCTCCCTGGGTCATTGCCACTTGCCTCCACCCTCACCACCCCACTCCAAACCCTCTCACAGTCCCTGAGTCTGGATGCAGAAGCTATGACCTACCCTCCAGCCAGTGTGTGCAGCAATGGGACGGAAGCCATCAAACAGTTTCTGTGCAACGGTAAGGGGTGTGATTGCCGAAAGATTGCCATTGTCACTGCCTCACTGGCTCACCAGAGGAATGGCCCCTTAACTCATTCACTGTACATTGGTGAAAGCAAAGTCTGGTATACGTGCCAGTGACAGGTACTGCGAGAGAGCACCACACACCTTCACCTAACTGGAAAAGGGAGTGAGTGACCTCTCTTGAAGTGTATGGGTGGCACAGTGGTTAGCACTGCTGCCTCACGGCACCAGGGACCCGGGTTCAATTCCTGGTTTGTGGAGTCACTGTCTGTGTGGAGTTTGCACATTCCCCCCATGTCTGTGTAGGTTTCCTCTGGGTGCTCCTCCCACACTCCAAATATGTACAGGTAGGTGCGTTGGCCATGCTAAATTGCCCCTTAGTGTCCCGGGATGCGTAGGTTAGAGGGATTAGCAGGGTAAATATGTGGGGTTACAGGGATAGGTCCTGGTTGGGATTGTGATTGGTGCAGACTCGATGGGTCGATTGGCCTCCTTCTGCACTGTAGAATTCTATAGGATAGGAAGGGAGCGAATTGGGAATGAAAATCTGCCTTCCCCAAAGGGTCCAAAGTTTCATGCTCCCCACATCACAAAGACAAAGGCATATCTAAAGGCTTGTGGACTCGAGCCGGTATCGTTTCCATTGTTGCATTACTGCTACCTGTCATTTGTTGAGACCCACAATCTTTGAGAGGGGGAGGGGGGAGGGAGAGTTTTCCAGGACTGACGGGAGGTTCCTGTTTATCCATTTCATCCCGTATGGGAGGGAACACTCCGAACCATCAGCAAACGCTGATGTGTGTAGGAGCTGACGCCTGTTTTACTTAAAATAACGTGTTAGGAGGAACTGCTGGGAACACAGCAAGTTAGGAAGGAATGAAAGACTTCATCATTCAGCCTCTTTCACAATGTGAGGATGATCCAAACAGCATTACACCCAATGACGTATTTTAGAATTTAGTCACGGTTGTAATGTAGGAAATGTAACAGTCAGTTCGTGCACAAACAGCATTGAGGTGTCATAGAAACCCTACAGTGCAGAAGGAGGCTTTTCGGCCCATCGAGTCTGCACCGTCAACAATCCCACCCTAGCCCTATTCCCTGCTTAGTTACCCTGCTAATCCCTCTAACCTATCACATCTCGGGACATAAGGATTAATTTAACATGTCCAATCAACCTAACCCACACATCTATGGACTGTGGGAGGAAACCAGAGTACCCGGAGGAAAACCGCACAGAATGTGCAAACTCCACACAGACAGTGACCCAAGCCGGGAATTGAACCCGGGTCCCTGGCGCTGTGAGACAGCAGTGCTAACCACTGTGCCACCCATCCAATCTGATTTTAATTGTTGATGAGGGGTATATATTGAGCAGGACACACGGGACAATTCCTCCCCTGTCCCTCGGCAGATTGATGCCATGGGAACTTTTAACTTTTCAAGTCAGCAGGAAGAACTCTCTGCTCTCCTTCAAATAGTGCTGTGGGATGTCTGTTTGAGGGGCAGATACAGCCACGGTTTACTGACTCACTTGAAAGTTGGCACCTCCGGCAGTGCAGCATTCTCTCAGTACGGCGCTGGAGGGCCAGCCTAGATTATAGATGCTCAAATTTCTGGATTAGGACTTTAGCTCATGGCAGTTTCTGCATTTTGAGGTGAGTGGGATACCTCGACTCAGTGGGAACACTCGAGGAAAAGGAAAGTGTAGTGAGGTCTCAAGTGGAATCCTTTATCTTTCTGAAGCTAACTGGCCTGATGTATTTCTGGCAATTCCAATTTTCTTTATCCTTCATTGTTTGTTTAGTTTAATAAACAAATGTTAGTTTATTGCCAACATGGTGTTGAAAAATTATTTAATTTGTTTTCTCAAATTTTCATGGCGTTTTCTCCCAAGCCCTCGTGAGTAATCGCCTTTTCCAACTGTTCCAAACAGAAAACAGTGAAGTGGAAATTGGGGCACAAAAGTCCAAGGTATTTCCTGGACTTTCTCGCTTCTGCTAATGGTGTGTTAGGTTTCAGTTCAGGGCCCTTCCCCGGGCAGTTTGCTCATGTTTCAGTGTTCTAGCAATGATACTGAGCACTCCACAAACACCAACTGTCCCTCGCTGCTTCAGTCCAGCAGCTGGGCTGAAGAATAGGCAGCGAATTGTCATCCAGCTCATTGATCTTGCAGGGACATCCTGGCCCTTCCTGACCCTGTGCTGACCTGCAGTTCACACACTTGCACTTTACAGAGTTGTCACTGGCTTTGATTTGTCATCCTTTTTAGCAAGCGATGGAGCAGAAGGTTCTAACATGCCACCTAACTGCTCCCAGAGCAGGGTTATAACCACTGACCAGAATTTACTCTTATGGGGAGCTCGCTTCAGTAATCTCCAGTCCTGCCCTGATTTTCCCACTATGACCTCTGACCCACCCCTCCCGATTTTCCCACTGCGACCTCTGACCTGACCCTCCTTCATTAATTTGCACCTTGAGTAACTCCTGCGGTTTTGTCCTTGGCCCTTCATGTGTGAATAAGGTGACTCTGATGCTGCCTTTGAACGTGGGAGCGGGTCTTTTGCTGATTTGCTTTCATCCTGCTGAAATCGGGTAGCATGGTGGCACAGTGGTTAGCACTACTGCCCCACAGCGCCAGGGATCCGGGTTCAATTCCCAGCTTGGGTCACTGTCTGTGTGGAGTTTGCACGTTTGCCCCACGTCCTAATGGATTTCCTCTGGGTGCTCCGGTTTCCTCCCACAGTCCAAAAATGTGCTGGCTAGGTACGTTGGCCATGCTAAACTCTCCCTCCGTGTACCCGAACAGGCGCCGGAGTGTGGCGGCTCGGCGATTTTCACAGTAACTTCACTGCAGTGTTAATGTAAGCCTACATGTGACACTAATAAATAAACTTTAACTTTAATGTCGTGGAGAGTTGACCAGGTCCGTGAGTAATGTTAAAACAAAATCCATTCTGAAAAGGTAAATGAAGAATGAATGATGCTTTTATCCTTGGCTAAGTGAAGCACCCAGCAATATGCTTACTCAAATAGACCAGAATGCCCACAGTCTGGCCACTTTGGTTGGATTTGAGCTCTGTCCCCATGCTTTGATGGGGTGGAATTCTCTCTGGTGTCCCAGCCAATATTTATTTCAGAACCCACACACCCCTTTCCTAAAACAAATCATGATTATCCGGGTTATCACATTGCTGTTTATGGGATATTTCTGTGTATAGATTGACTGCTGCATTTCTTGCATTACTTAAGGGCTTGGCTGTAGAAGGCTGTGGAATATTCTGGGATTGTGAAAGGTGCTATATAAATGCAAGCTCTTCCTTTTTTAAGATCCCCCCCTTCACTCTTAACGACTCCCACTGAGTTCTCCTGGACAGATAGGATGCCAGAGGTGATGACAGAGTGGACGTAAAGACCCTCTTCCCCTGCCCCACCCACATAATAAAAAGCTACTTGGGTGGACCCAATATAACCATATTCAGGGAAAAGGGAGATGTTACAGGGTGGAAATGGTTTAGACTGTGTTTGTCTCTGTAGGGAGGTGTTTGGGAAAAGGCACAGGTTTGTAATGGTCACATTACCGGCCTCACTGTGGACATGATTGGGAATCAGCCTGGGATTTCATTGCTTCCATTCCAGAGCTTGGAATCGAATACCTGCCTCCCTCACAGTATCTGCTGCCAGTGCTGGAGAGTGATGGGAAAATACCAGAGAGTGACGGAGTGGACGGCATGTTCCAACAACAGATGCAGGAGGTGGAGCAGTGGCAGGTGAGAAGTGCAGAGGTGCATCGTCTGTCGGCGAGTGAAAGTGGATCTTTATCATTGTGCTGTAGGACTGCGAAGGAATGGTGCTCCACATTCTCTCCCTCCCTTAAACAATCGACTTGATCAGCTTCCTGCTGCATTCCTACATCAACAGTGAACAAGTGATTAGCAGACCAGTTCAACCAGACCAGCTTGTGTGAAGGTCAGAAACTCACACTGCAGATTAGGTTAGGTTGTTATGGCAAATTGAGTCCTGTCAGTACAACGCTGTAAGAAGTCTAACAACAGCAGGTTAAAGTCCAACAGGTTTATTTGGTAGCAAAAGCCACAAACTTTCGGAGCCCCAAGCCCCTTCTTCAGGTGAGTGAGGACTCGTGTTCACAAACAGGGCATATAAAGACACAAACTCAATTTACAAGATAATGGGTGGAATGTGAGTCTTTACAGGTAATCAAGTCTTAAAGGTACAGACAATGTGAGTGGAGAGAGCATTAGGCACCGGTTAAAAAGATGCGTATTGTTTCCAGACAGGAAAGTTAGTGAGATTTTGCAAGTCCAGGCAAGCTGTGGGGGTTACTGATATTGTGACATGAACCCAAGATCCCGGTTGAGGCCGTCCTCGTGTGCGGAACTTGGCTATCAGTTTCTGCTCAGCAACTCTGCGTTGTCGTGTGTCGTGAAGGCTGTCTTGGAGAACGCTTACCTGAAGATCAGAGGCTGATGCTCTGAGGTTGTGCGGTTGTTTGAAGGCAAGAAGTGGGGGTGTGGGGATGGCCTTGGCGAGATGTTTGTCTTCATAAATGACATGTTGAAGGCTCCGGAGGAGATGTCGTAGCTTCGCTCCGGGGAAGTACTGGACGACGAAGGGTACTCTGTCCACCGTGTCCCGTGTTTGTCTTCTGAGGAGGTCGGTGCGGTTTTTCGCTGTGGCGCATCGGAACTGTTGACCGATGAGTCGAGCGCCATATCCTGATCTTATGAGGGCATCTTTCAACGTCTGGAGGTGTCTGTTGCGATCCTCCTCATCCAAGCAGATCCTGTGTCTACGGAGGGCTTGTCCATAGGGGATGGTTCTTTAACGTGTTTAGGGTGGAAGCTGGAGAAGTGGAGCATCGTGAGGTTATCCGTGGGCTTGCAGTACAGTGAGGTGCTGAGGTGACCGTCCTTAATGCAGATGCGTGTGTCCAAGATTGCAACCGATTCCGGAGAGTGGTCCATGGTGAGTCTGTTGGTGGGATGGAACTTATTGATGTCATCAGTGATTGTTCACCATGAGTCCAAAGGAAGAAAATGTCATCGATGTATCTAGTGTATAGCATCGGTGAAAGTACTGTGCGGTGAAGAAGTCTTGTTCGAACCTGTGCATGAAGATGTTGGCATATTGAGGTGCAAATTTGGTCCCCATGGCTGTTCCGTGTGTCTGGATGAAGAACTGGTTGTTGAAGGTGAAGACATTGTGGTCCAGGATGAAGCGGTGTTCAGTCATCCGTTGTCGTAGCGTCTGCATATACCATGCCTCGGGACACCCTTTCCTGCAGCGTATCGGGTAGACAACGTTGGCCGAGTTGCAAGAGTATGTACTGTGTACCTGGTGGATGGTATTCCCACGTGAGATGAGGATGAGTTGTAAAATTGCATCTGGAAACTGGGAGTTGTCAGTGTTGAGTTCTGAGGCAGTTGCAGTAATGCCATCATCGTGGGGGATGCTGGTGTAGAGTGCCGAGACATCCATTGTGACGAGGAGTGCTCCTGGTTCAACTGCACCATGTGCGTTGAGTTTCTGTAGGAAGTCCGTAGTGTCGCGACAAAAGCTGGGGGTTCTTTGTACAATGGGTTTCAGGATGCCCTCGACGTAGCCGGAGAGGTTCTTGCACAGGGTCCCATTGCCCGATACGGTGGGACAGCCGGGTGTGTTTGCCTTGTGTATCTTCGGGAGGCAGTAGAGATCTCCAACGCGGGGAGTACGTGGGATGAGAGCACGGAGGGTGCTCTGAAGGTCCGGATCAAAGGTCTTGATCAGTCTGTTGAGTTGACTGGTGTGTTCTTTGGTCGGCTACCAAATAAACCTGTTGGACTTTAACCTGGTGTTAGACTTCTTACTGTGTTTACCCCAGTCCAACGCCGGCATCACCACATCAGCACAACCCTGAGCCATCCATTCCATGTGTGTATACATTGTCTGTGCATTTGCATGCGTTCCCTGCTCTGCAGTTCATTATCAAGTGCTCTTGGCTCATGTATAACACAGTCAGGCACAGAATAAAACTCTCATCCCAGACATGTTCTTGTTCTGTAAACCCCAAACCCCTTCACTCTCCAAAACACACAATTTCATTATTTCCTACACCAGCTCTTGTCTCTGACTGCAGCTGTTTGGAGGCATTTCTCTGCTGAGAACCCTTGCTCGCTGGGACTGGATTCAGGTCAGTGCTACGCTTTCTGGAAATTCATTGCACGGGCTAATCGTAGTTTGTAACGTGCATCCTAACTTTGCCCTTTCCTGGTTTGAACCTGCAAATCTGCCTGAAATAATGATCCAAATTTGCCATTTACTATCCTGTAAATCTCTACAGTTCACCTCTTAGACGCTTCCTTAATGAAGCTATGCTCACAATTTGAACTGCACTGCTGCAAATCCAGCTTACTGTTCTTCCTGCCACTGGTGTTTGAATGTCTCCCCTGTGTCTCAGTGATGGAAGTGGACAATCTCTGAGCTGTGCCCTAACTACAGTTTGATAACTCCCTCTGATTTGTATTCCACCATGGGCCATGTAGATGAATGTTCTGTTTGGGGCCATTCATTTCCATTGTGTATTGTGGACATTTTGATCATTGAATCTATTGAGACCCCAAGGTATCATTCGACTGGGATAACCCTCGTCATCCCAGCACCACAGATGGAATATTACAGGATCTTACAATAGACAAAGTGGCCATTCAGCTCCTCGTGGTTTCTGAAAGAGCTATCCTGAATGTTACTACTCAACTCTTCTCCCCATGGCCCTGCAAATTTCTCCTTTTCAAGTATTTATTTAATCACTTTTGAAGGTTGCTGTTGAATCTGCTTCCACCACCCTTTCAAGCAAGCACACTCCAGATCATCATAACACTTTATTAAAAATGTTCTCCTCCCTTCCCTAGCAGATTTATTTAGTCAATTATTTGATATCCAAAGTTTTTAAGTTTAAAGTTTATTTAATGTCACAAGTAGGTTTACATTAACACTGTAATGAAGTTACTGTTAAAATCCCCTAGCCCCACACTCCGGCACCTGTTCGGGTGCAGTGAGGGAGAATTTAGCATGGCCAGTGCACCTAACCAGCACATCTTTCGGACTGTGGGAGGAAACCAGAGCACCTGGAGGAAACCCACGCATACACGGGGAGAATGTGCAGACTCCGCACAGACAGTGACCCAAGCCGGGAATCGAACCTGGGTCCCTGGAGCTGTGAGGCAGCAGTGCTAACGACTATGCCACCATGTGTCCTCTAATTACTTTCTACCACTGGAAACAGTAGCTTTTTAAAAATTTGCTCTCCAAACCCTTTATAATATTGAACACCCCTCTTAAACCTCACCATAACCTTCTCTACTCTAAGGAGAACAAGTCCTGCTTCTCCAGTCTCACTATGTAGCATGGTCACCGCAGATTGGGAGAAAAATAACAAGAAAGAACTGTTTGAGGAGTAATCTCAAGCTGTGGTGTTTCTTCCTTTGAACCACAAAGAATATCGGCAGCCAAAGGACAAAAGGTGAGCTAGAAACTGGGCAATCCCAGTAAAGATGTGGAGATGCCGGCATTGGACTGGGGTAAACACAGTAAGAAGTCTAACAACACCAGGTTAAAGTCCAACAGGTTTATTTGGTAGTGAAAGCCACTAGCTTTCGGAACAGGCTGTCCCTTCGTCAGGTGGGTGGGAGTTCTGATCACAAACAGGGCACAAAGACACAAACTCAATTTACATGAATAATGATTGGAATGTGAGTCTTTACATCTAATCAAGTCTTAAAGGTACAGACAATGTGAGTGGAAGGAGCATTAAGCACAGGTTAAAGAGATGTGTATTGTCTCCAGAGAGGACAGCCAGTGAGATTTTGCAAGTCCAGTCAGGGGTTGTGGAGGTTACAGATAGTGTGACATGAGCCCAATATCCCGGTTGAGGCCGTCCTCATGTGTGCGGAACCTGGCTATCAGTCTCTGCTCAGCGACTCTGCGTTGTCGTGTGTCGTGAAGGCCGCCTTGGAGAACGCTTACCCGAATATCAGAGGCCGAATGCCCGTGACCGCTGAAGTGCTCCCCAACAGGAAGAGAACACTCCTGCCTGGTGATTGTCGAGCGGTGTTCATTCATCCATTGTCGTAGCGTCTGCATGGTTTCCCCAATGTACCATGCCTCGGGACATCCTTTCCTGCAGCATAACAGGTAGACAATGTTGGCCGAGTTGCAAGAGTATGTATCGTGTACCTGGTAGATGGTGTTTTCGCGTGAGATGATGGCATCCGTGTCGATGATCCGGCACGTCTTGCAGAGGTTGCTGTGGCAGGGTTGTGTGGTGTTGTGGTCACTGTTCTCCTGAAGGCTGGGTAGTTTGCTGCGGACAATGGTCTGTTTGAGGTTGTGCGGTTGTTTGAAAGCAAGAAGTGGGGGTGTGGGAATGGCCTTGGCGAGATGTTTGTCTTCAATGACATGTTGAAGGCTCTGGAGGAGATGTCGTAGTTTCTCCGCTCCGGGGAAGTACTGGATGACGAAGGGTACTCAGTCCACTGTGTCCCGTGTTTGTCTTCTGAGGAGGTTGGTGCGGTTTTTCGCTGTGGCGCGTTGGAATTGTCAATCGATGAGTCGAGCACCATATCCTGTTCTTATGAGGGCATCTTTCAGCGTCTGGAGGTGTCTGTTGCGATCCTCCTCATCTGAGCAGATCCTGTGTATTCGGAGGGCTTGTCTGTAGGGGATGGCTTCTTTAACGTGTTTAGGGTGGAAGCTGGAGAAGTGGAGCATCGTGAGGTTATCCGTGGGCTTGCGGTACAGTGAAGTGCTGAGGTGACGGTCCTTGATGGAGATGCGTGTGTCCAAGAATGCAACCGATTCTGGAGAGTAGTCCATGGTGAGTATGATGGTGGGATGGAACTTGTTGATGTCATCATGTAGTTGTTTCAGTGATTGTTCACCATGAGTCCAAAGGAAGAAAATGTCATCCATGTATCTAGTGTATAGCATCGGTTGAAGGTCCTGTGCGGTGAAGAAGTTTTGTTCGAACCTGTACCTTTAAGACTTGATTAGCTGTAAAGATTCACATTCCAATCATTATGTCTGCCCTGTTTGTAATCCGAACTCCAACCCACCTGACGAAGGGACAGCCTGTTCCGAAATGCTACCAAATAACCTGGTGTTGTTAGACTTCTTACTGTGGCAATCCCAGTAAAATCAGGCATTTCATCTGTGCCCACCCTGTGCTAAGCCACAAACACTTTGACAAGCCATCCCAGGCCAGAACCAAACTGTTTAGTCGATTATGCAAGGACAGAGATAATACCGTACTCAAAGCTGTCTTTCTGGTTCTGTGGGCTCAGATTACGGAATTTGGGTTCCAGTTGCTTCCATCCTCAGAACTCTGAAGCTAAAAGGGATGTACTGATTTAATATTCAGAACTAGGGATGAGGTCATCCTGAAATCTGATCCAGTCAGTCTTTTCAAATGGGCAATCTGAGCTCAGATGTTTTAGTGCCAGTTCCCTTGTTTTGATATCTAATGTAATGTAGCAATTATACATAATTAATCACAACTTAAGTCAGCAAAGCTGGAAATGCTTACCTCGAGTTATAGCACTCAGTGCAAGTGCATCTTGGCTACAGCAAAGGTCTGCCTCTGGCTTGTTGCCATCTAATCCACAGCATGAATATATGATCATCTCTAATACATTTAATAAGGGATTCAGAGAAACCTCTTTCTTCAGTGAGTGGTTAAAATGTGGAACATGCTACCTTGTGGAGTAATTTAAGTGACTCGCAAAGATGCTGCAGCTCCAGCAACACTCCAGAAGCCCAATACCGTCCAGGACAAAACAAGCTGCTTGATTGATGCCCCGTCCACCGCCTTTATCATTCACTTCTCCCGTGACTGACGCACAGTGACATTGTGTGTCCCATTATAAGATCATTGATCTTAGAATCCCAACAGTGCAGAAGAGGCCATTCAGCCCATCAGGTCTGCGCCAACTCTTCTGACAACATCTCACCCAGGCGCTCTCCCCTGCCCTATCCCCATAACCCCACAGATTCCCCCTGGCTAATTCATCTAACCTACACATCTTGGGACAATAAGGGGCAATTTAGCATGGCCAATCCACCTAACCTGCTTTTTTGAACTGTGGAAGAAAACCGATGCAGACACGGGGAGAATTGCAAACTCCACACGGACAGTCATCCGAGGCCAGAATTGAACCCAGCAGCTGTGCTACAGATGCACTGCAGTAGGTCACCAAACCTCCTTCCAAACCCAAGAACTGTACCACCTAGAGTTGCTATTCCATGCACTCAATCAATTAAATATCAGGAACATTAGTGCCTATAAATAAGAGTAACTAATCACTTTAATTCAAAAGGTAACAGATAAATCTGAATAAGTTAAACTTTTCTGCAATAAACAAAACCTTTAGGTCCCAATTATCACAATGTTGTAATAGACTTGAAATCCTGAAGCTGCTACACTTGTTTGTTGTCTAATTTATGATCGACCTATTTTAAAAACAAAACGCAGAGTATACATTGGGCTTGCAGGATATGAGATAGTTTGGTCTAGATACATCCGTCAATTTCTCAATCAGCAAATTAGATGTTTGATTTGATTTATTATTGTCACATGTATTAACATACAGTGAAAAGTATTGTTTCTTGCATGCTGTACAGACAAAGCATACCGTTCATAGAGAAGGAAACGAGAGAGTGCAGAATGTAGTGTTAGTCATAGCTAGGGTGTAGAGAAAGATCAACTTAATGCAAGGTAGGTCCATTCAAAAGCCTGACGGCAGCAGGGAAGAAGCTGTTCTTGAGTCGGTTGGTACGTGACCTCAGACTTTGTATCTTTTTCCCGACGGAAGAAGGTGGAAGAGAGAATGTCCGGGGTGCGTGGGGTCCTTAATTATGCTGGCTGCTTTGCCGAGGCAGTGGAAAGTGTAGACAGAGTCAATGGATGGGAGGCTGGTTTGTGTGATGGATTGGGCTGCATTCATGACCTTTTGTAGTTCCTTGCGGCCTTGGGCAGAGCAGAAGCCATACCAAGCTGTGATACAACCAGAAAAAATGCTCTCTATGGTGCATCTGTAAATGTTGGTGAGAGTTGTAGCTGACATGTCAAATTTCCTTAGCCTTCTGAGAAAGTAAAGATGTTGATGGGCTTTCTTAACTATAATGTTGGCATAGGAGAGACCAGGACAGGTTGTTGGTGATCTGGGCATCTAAAAGCTTGAAGCTCTCAACCCTTTCTACTTTGTCCCTGTTGATGTAGACAGGGGCATGTTCTCCTTTACGCTTCCTGAAGTCGATGACAATCTCCTTCGTTTTGTTGACATTGAGGGAGAAATTATCGTTGCCACACCAGATCACCAGATTCTCTATCTCATTCCTATACTCTCGTCATTGTTTGAGATCCGACCCACTACGGTGGTGTCGTCAGCAAACTTGGGAATCGATTTGGAGGGGAATTTGGCTGCACAGTCATAGCTATATAAGGAGTATAGTAGGGGGCTGGGAACCCAGCCTTGTGGGGCACCGGTGTTGAGGATGATCGTGGAGGAGGTGTTGTTGTCTATCCTCACTGATTGTGGTCTGAGAGTTCGGAAGTTCAGGATCCAGTCGCAGAGGGAGGTGCTGAGGCCCAGGCCATGAAGTTTGGAGATGAGTTTTGTGGGAATAATGGTGTTGAAGGCTGGCGTAAAATGAATTAAACTGAAAATAGCAAAATCTCTGCTAGTTGGGGAAACAACAAAAGCTTGAAATGTAATGATATCATCACTGCCTCTTTAAAAACTAAAAACAAAGAGAGAGCACATGGTCCCTGCCAAGCTTTAGATATTTTATTTACAATTTGAACTAAGTACCCAGGATTACTCCTAGCTCAAACTGATTATTTTCAAATTCCAATTTATGTACTTTGATTTTTAAATTTTCTATTTACTTTCTAAGAATTGTGTTCAAAGGAACTTTCAAAATGCATATTATATATATCTCATTTTTCTCTTGAGCAGTAATTGTGGCCAGCAATTATACCCAAGATTAAGGATTCATATATTTACCCGATTTCAAATTGCACTTTTAATTCAGCTCACAGCTCCCATTTCAGATAATCACAAATTAGGGGAAACAGCATAAAGCATTAAAGCTAGCAACGTAACAAAGAAACCCCCCACAAATTCCTTATTACACACACACACACATATTCACCCATAGAAGCTTCCCACCACAATCTCCGCAGCATTCAACCCTTGCTTTCATGCAATCCTAACAATCTAAAACTGAAGTGAAAATAGAATATTCAAGAGTTTGTATGTTTCCCCCCCCGTGTCTGCGTGGGTTTGCTCCGAGTGCTCTGGTTACCTCCCACAGTCCAAACATGTGCAGGTTAGGCTGATGGGCCATGTTCAATTGTCCCTTAGTGTCAAGGAGACTAGCTGGGTAAATATGTGATGTTACGGGTGTAGGGCCTGAGTGGGTTTGTGGTCGGTGCAGGCTCAATGGGCTAAATGGCCTCTTTCTGCACTGTAGGGATTCTATGAAATCGGTTAATACGTAGTCTTCATTTATCTTTCTTCAAGACTGTAATTAAAACTCAAAGGAAAAGATAATTCTCAAGAAGTTATATATGAAAAGTAAGGTTAATAACATTCTACAGCCACAAATGGCTTTTGAAGTCAAACCAAAGTGTATAGCATCCCATTTTATTGCCCCAGCATCACCATTCTCCCGCCAGAACAGAGCAATTGTTTAACAATCTTCCTTCTTTTTATCACAACTTACCCTTCTCTTCACTTAAGCTAATTTAAAATACAACTATAAAAATTGAACAAGGAACCTTAAAACAACTACAGAACCAGATCACAGAGTTAACTAAGACTCTGACAAGAAAAATCGCACAGACACTGCAACACACGGACAGCAACTCAGGTTTTCCAAATCAACTCCGCTTCCAGCTCTCGCAAATTGGACTTGTGTTTTAATTATGCACTCGATGCAGCAACTCAAACTCTTTTCCAGACTGTTAGCTTTTCCCAAACATGCATTGTCCGTTTATAACTGATCTGAGTTTCATACGATGTTTATTGTGCAGAAGTGGATCTGTAGGAAGTTTTTACATCTCGCTAAATAGTTTACAGTGTTTTTGAGTGAGCTGAAGGACATAGTTCCTCCCCCTCCCCATTCTGTAGCACCATGCCACTCCTCCTCTGTTCCCCCCCCCCACCTCCCATTTTGTTTTGGCCCAAAGGGCTCCTTGGGGTTTTTTGCGGGGTAAATGAGGGTTTGAGCTGCTGCTCCTTGTCCTGTACTCAGCAGATACAATTGTGACTTTTAAGGGGCATCTTGACAAACACACGAATGGGAAGGGAATAGAGGGATATGGTCCCCGGAAGGGTAGGGGGTTTTAGTTCAGACGGGCAGCATGGTCGGTGCAGGCTTGAAGGGCCTGTTCCTGTGCTATAATTTTCTTTGTTCTTTGTTCATTCATGGGACATGCTGGCTGACCAGCATTTATTGCCTTTCTCTAATTGCCCGAGGGCAGTTGAGAGTCAACCACATTGCTGTGGCTCTGGAGTCACATGTAGGCCAGACCAGGTGAGGACGGCAGATTTCCTTCCCTAAAGGATATTACAGTCTGTTTTTATGGTGCAAGTGGGACTGGGACTGCCAGTTCCCTCGCATCGTCACCATGCAAGGATTATCCGAGGAGTGTTCCTGTCCCCATACCTATGGGCCTGATCTGCCGTGCCTCCCCAATCGATATCACTGTCTAATAAATCCTTCTCAGCCCATAGTAAAGACTTCGGTTCATCACTGTCTCCATCTATCCCACGATCCTCAAAGCACACATCAGACCTCTTTGAGCTGTAAGTTGCAATCTTAAATGATCTATCCCTCTCTGAGACTTTGCTGAGTTGATTTCTGTCTCTGTTCTGTGTTTGACTTATGTTGGACCAAAGCAGCCTTTAAGTCATTACACCTCTGCTCTATCTCCATCATCCTCCAGTTAGTTGCGTCTCTTTCTCGCACAGCTCTCGCTCTGTCTCGATCTGTTTTCTCAACCTGCATCTGCAATTGACTCTTATGCAACACTTAGATCTCATTCCGTTGTTCAGCTTCTAAGTCTCTAACAAGCCGTGTGTCAGTTTCCTGTTTTGCAGCACTCAATGCTCCTTCTTTGTCTGTCTAATCAGTTCCTGTGTTGGTTCCATAGCTGCACATCCTGTTCTTTGCTGCTCCTACAGTCCTTAGCCTGATACAGAGTTAGACCTATTAACCATCAGGCTTTGCTGGTGTCTTTATGAATACCCATCAGGCTACAGTGTACCTACCACACATGGACTGCAATGATTCAATAAGACAGCTCACCACCACCTTCTCGAGGGCAATTAGCAATGGAGAGTAATACTGGCCTCGCCCATATCCTGCAAAAGAATTATTAAAAATGCATCTGGATGCCCAGCCTGAAAATGTGTTGGAAGCAGATTCAATAATAACGTACAAAAGGGAATTGAATAAATACTTAAAGCAGAAAAAAATGTGCAGGGCTGTGCGGAAACACAGTCTCCACTGTGTCTTCTGCCAATGCAGTATGGCCATGCGAGATGAGAGTCGATACCAGTCCCTGCGTGCGTTCAGCCTGCCAAAAAACCTTTTTGACAATGGAAAAATAGTACGGGCTTTTAAAAAAGAAATTGGAGAAATCGAAGTCCAAGCTCAACATGAAAGCAGCAAAAGCTAAGAAAGCAAATTGCAGACGTCTGAACTCGAAGGCTGCTCTCAGTGTCTCAGGAAAGAGCTGACCTCCTGATCAATTGATCCCTGCTCTGACTCTGGGAGCAGATTTCTGATAGAAATCCAGAATTCCCAGTCACTCGCTGACTTGTACTACATAGAGCCTCATCCCACTCTCTGCATTAAATTAGAAACGTAGAAAATAGAAGCAGGAGTAGGCCATCCGGCCCTTCGAGCCTGCTCCACTATTCATTTTGATCACAGTTGATCATCAAATTCAATATCCTGATCCCGCCTCCCCCCCGCCTCAATATCCCTTGATCACTTTAGCCCCAAGAGGTATATCTAATTTCTTCTTGAAATCCTATTTTACCATTTTGATTCTAAGTGTTGGGTGGACTTGAAACTGGGAGTGGTTCAGATCCGACTTTTAGACCTGTTCTAAAGCGCCCCCATACGCACTCTGCCTGAAAAAATATCAGCGATTCCGAATCGCGCTGCACAAGCCTGTGGGTGGGGCTTAACGCACCTGGAACCTGGAGCTCCGATCGGCGCCTCCAACTGCGCATGTGCAGAAAAAATGATAGAATGCTGCTCCCCTGCCACATCCCTCCCGGACCAGATAATGCCTCCCCCTGGCCCCTAGAGACATTGCCCCACCCCCACAACAGTACTGACCCCCTTATCGCCACATCCCTCCCGGACCACATAATGCCTCCCCCTGGCCCCTACAGACATTGCCCCACCCCCACAACATTACTGACCCCCTTATCGCCACATCCCTCCTGGCCAGATAATGCCTCCCCCTGGCCCCTAGAGACATTGCCCCACCCCCACAACATTACTGACCCCCTTATCGCCACATCCCTCCTGGCCGGATAATTCCTCCCCCTCGCCACCCAGACCGATCACGGCCCCTCCCACCACCCCTCCCCTTCCCCATCACTGATCACAGGCAGAGTGGCAGCGGACCCCCCCTTCCCCCTCACTGATCTCAGGCAGGGAGCTGTTGGACGCTAGGCACCTATCTCCTCACTAACTGGAGCGCCTGAATCGGACCTCTATGGAGCTTGTCTGTTTCATGCTGAATCTGGATGGGTGAACGCGGTGGTAAAGGGGTAAGTGCTGGTAAAGTTGGGCATGCAGCCCATTAAGTCAATTTATATGCATTTCGGGTCTTGGTAAAGGGGGAACCAACGCGGATCGTGCTACTCGTCTCACGCCCAACTTTACCAAGTTTTCACACCCGAAAACGGGCGCAACGCGATGGTAAAATTGGGCCCAATGTTTTGGCCTCAACTATTTTCTGTGGTCGTGAATTCCACACATTCACCACTCTCGGGTGAAGAAATTTCTCCTCACCTCAGTTCTAAAAGATTTACCCCCTTATCCTCAAACTATGACCTCTGGTTCTGGACTCCCCCACCATTGGGAAAATTCTCTCTGAATCTACCTTGTCTAACCCTGTTAGAATTTTATAAGTGTCTATGAGATCCCCTCTCACTCTTCTAAACTCCTGTGAATATAATCCTAACCGACTTAGTCCCCTCTCATGTGCCAGACCTGCCATCCCAGGAATCAGCCTGGTAAACATTCGCTGTACTCCCTCTATAGCAAGGACATTGTTCCTCAGATAAGGACACCAAAACTTCACACAATACTCCAGGTGTGGCCTCGTCAAATAGAACAATCTCTGTGTCTGTTCAGAACCGGGAATGTGTCTGGGTGCTGCCAAACTTTGTGCTACTTTCCTATTTTCACAGGTTCAATGGGGGGAGAAACCTGTGTCACAACTCAATCCCAATCTCATACTCTCTCATTCAGCTGGAAGAGGTGTTTGTAAAATTCTCGATGAGTCTGGGAGGGGAGTTGTGAGAGAATGGAATAGAAACTGGGGTAGAAATTGAAGCAGATGGTTTCACCAGAGAAACAACGGTGCTTAGGTTATTGCTGACAGGTCTGGATTTAAGATGCAGGTTTTTAACTAGGATCAAATATAATGTCCCGGTACTGTCACATTTATTTAGCATGTCTTGTTCAGCTGCGTTGTCTAGAATTTGATTGGTTTGGCTACTCTGTCACTTGCAATGATGTAACAAAGTAAACACGGGTTGCCATAATGGGCGGCACGGTGACACAGTGGTTAGCACTGCTGCTTCACAGCGCCAGGGACCTGGGTTCGATTCCCGGCTTGGGTCACTCTGTGTGGAGTTTGCACATTCTCTCCGTGCCTGCGTGGGTTTCCTCTGGGTTCTCCGGTTTCCACCCACAGTCTGAAAGAGGTACATTGACCATGCTAAATTCTCCCTCAGTGTACCCGAACAGGCGACTAGGGGATTTTCACAGCAACTTCATTGCAGAGTTAATGTAAGCCTACTTGTGACACTAAATAAACTTTAAACAAATGCAGGTGTGCGGAAATGTAGAGTAACAGGCTTCACTTTGAAAATGTCAGCACAGGCACCATGGACTATTGTTCCGTAATTCAAAGGTAACTAGATAAGTATATGGTGGGGAAAGGCTTCGAATGATACCTGGATAGAGTGAGGTAAAACAGGATGAGAATAGGCCTACTGTGAGCATCAAGACCAGCATTGATCAAATGGGCCAAATGGCCTCTTTCTGTACCACACTGAAACAAATGCTGGAAATGTGAAATAAAAACAGAAAATGCTGGAAGTAGCCAGCGGCTCTGGCAGCCTCTGTGGCGAGAGATTAAACGGTAAAGGGTTTCCTGGCGCAAGCCAAAGGGACAGTGGGTGACAGACAAGCAAAGAAACATGAGTTGTGTCCGGAAATGGTGTCAATAGAGCTGCCGACCAAAAGCAAAAATAAGAAAACATGCGCAGAAAAAAAAATAAAATTGGGGCAAAGTCTATGGCCTGAAATTGTTAAAACACACTGTTCAGGTTAGAAGTGCTTGACGGGAAGGTGAGGTGCTGTTCCCCAAGGTTGTGTTGAGCTTCACTGGGGCGGCACAGTGGTTAGCACTGCTGCCTCACAGTGCTAGGGACCTGGGTTCAATACGGCCTTGGGTCACTGTCTGTGCAGAGTCTGCACGTTCTCCCCGTGTCTGTGTGGGTTTCCTCCAGGTGCTCTGGTTTCCTCCAACAGTTCAAACATGTGCGGCTTAGGTGCATTGGCCATGATAAAATGCCTCTGGTTTCGGGGGGATTAGCATGGTAAATATGTGGGGTCACGGGGATAGGGTGAGACTGTTGTTGATGCAGGCTCGATAGGCCGAATGGCCTCCTTCTGTACTGTAGGGATTCCATGATTCTATTCTATGATTCACTGCAGGAGGCTGAGGACAGAGAGGTCAGAGTGGGGGCAAAGTAGAGAGTTTACATGATAGGGTGACAGGAGGCTCGGGATGATGCTCGCTGATTGTTCAGAGAAGTTCCACAAAATGATTATCCATTTTTTAAATTCATTCATGGGATGTCGGCTTAGCTGGCTAGATCTGCTGTTTGTGATTTATATAAACGATCTGGAAGGAGGTGTAACTGGGGTGATCAGTAAGTTTACGGACGACACGAAAATGGCTGGACTTGCAGATAGTGAGGAACATTGTCAGAGGCTACAGAAGGATATAGATAGACTGGAAATTTGGGCAAAGAAATGGCAGATGGAGTTCAATCCAGATAAATGCGTAGTGATGCATTTTGGTAGAACTAACGTAGGGGGGAGCTATACGATAAATGGCAGAACCATATAGGGTGTAGATACGCAGAGGGACCTGGGTGTGCAAGTCCACAGATCCTTAAAGGTGACGTCACAGGTGGAGAAGGTAGTGAATAAGGCATATAGCATGCTTGCCTTTATAGGACGGGGCATAGAGTATAAAAGTGGGGGTCTGATGTTGTAGTTGTATAGAACGTTGGTTCGGCCGCATTTGGAATACTGCGCCCAGTTCTGGTCGCCACACTACCAGAAGGACGTGGAGGCTTTAGAGAGAATGCAGAGGAGGTTTACCAGGATGTTGCCTGGTATGGAAGGGCTTAGTTATGAGGAGAGATTGGGTAAACTGGGGTTGTTCTCACTGGAAAGACGGAGGATGAGGGGTGACCTAATAGAGGTGTATAAAATTATGAAAGGCATAGATAGGGTGAACGGCGGGAAGCTTTTTCCCAGATCGGTGGTGACGTTCACGAGGGGTCATGGTTCAAGGTGAGGAGGGGGAGGTTTAACACGGATATCAGAAGGACGTATTTTACACAGAGGGTGGTGGGGGCCTGGAATGCGCTGCCGGGCAAGGTGGTGGAGGCGGACACACTGGGAACGTTTAAGACTTATCTAGATAGCCACATGAACGGAGTGGGAATGGAGGGATACAAAAGAATGGTCTAGTTTGGACCAGGGAGCGGCGAGAGCTTGGAGGGCCGAAGGGCCTGTTCCTGTGCTGTATTGTTCTTTGTTCTATGACACCAAGATTGGTGGCATAATGGACAGTGAAGAACGTTATCTCCAATCAACATTTATTGCCCATCCTTAATTGCCCCTTTAGAAGGTGGTGGTGAGCTGCCCTCTTGAACCGCTGCAGTCCATGTAGTGTAGGTACGCCCACAGTGCTGTCAGGGAAAGAGTTCCAGGATTTTGACCCAGCAACAGTGAAGAAATAGCAATATATTTACAAGTCAGAATGGTGAGTGACTCGGAGGGGAACCTCCAGGTGGTGGTGTTCCCATGTATCTGCTGCTCTTGGCCTTCTAGATGGTAGTGGTCATGGGTTTGGAAGGCGCTGTCTAAGGAGCCTTGGTGAGTTCCTGCAGTGCATCTTGTAGATGGTGCACACGGCTGCCACTGTGCGTCAGTGGTGGAGGGATTGAATGTTTGTGGAAGGGGTGCCAATCAGGTGGACTGCTTTGTCCTGGATGGTGTCAAGCTTCTGAATGTTGTTGGAACTGCACTCATATAGGCAAGTGGAGAGTTACACTCCTGTCTTGTGCCTTGTAGATGTTGGCCAGGCTTTGGAGAGGCAGGAAGTGAGTTACTTGCCACAGGATCCTCAGCTCTGACCTGCTGTTGTAGCCACAGTATTTATATGGCTAGTCCAGTTCAGTTTCTGGTCAATGGCAACCCCCCAGGATATTGGCAGTGGAGGATTCAGCGATGATAATGCCATTGAATGTTCAGGGCCGATGCGTAGATACCCTCCTGTTAGAGATGGTCATTGCTTGGCACATGTGTGGCATGAATGTTACTTGCCTCTTGCCAGCCCAAACCTGGATATTGTGCATTTAGACATGGACTACTTCAGTATCTGAGGAGTTGCAAATGGTGCTGAACATTGTGTAGTCATCAGTAAACATTCCATTTTATGATGGAAGGAAGATGGTTGGGTTTAGGACACTACCCCGAGGAACTCCTGCAGTGATGTCCTGGAACTGAGCTGATTGACCTCCAACAACCACAGCCATCTCCCTACGTGCCAGTTATGACACCAACCAGCAGAGAGTTTTCCCCTGGATTCGTGTTGACTCCAGTTTTGCTAGGGCTCCTTGATCCCACACCCAGTCAAATGTGGCCCTTCTATCAAGGACTGTCACTTGCCTACCTCTGGAGTTCAGCTCTTCTGTCCATGTTTGAACCAAGGCTGTAATAAGGTCAGAGGTGAGTGGCTGTGGTGGAACCCAAACTGAGCATCGATGAGTAGGTTATTGCGAAGCAAGTGCCACTTGATTGCACTTTTGATGACCCTTTCAACTTGGTCTCTTTACACTTGGTGTTTCCGGTTTAGAGGATAGGGTGTGTTAGCAGCATAACGGGTGGCACAGTGGGTAGCACTGCTGCCTCACAGCGCCAGGGACCTGGGTTCAGTTCCCAGCTTGGGTAACTGTCTGTGCGAAGTCTGCACGTTCTCCCTGTGTCTGCATAAGTTTCCTCAGGGTGCTTTGGTTTCCTCATACAGTCCGAAAGATGCACTGATTCGTGGTTAGATACATTGACCCGAACAGACGCCGGACTGTGGCGACTAGGGGAATTTCACAGTAACTTCATTGCAGTGTTAATGTAAGCCTTACTTCTGACAAATAAACTATATTAGTCAGTAGCGCATCCCTAGTAATAGAGAAATAAAAGAAGGAAAGGGAAGAGTCTGAGGCAGAGCCTGGCAAGGTGAGAGGCAGAGCCAGGGGCGGCGAGAAATGAGTGGACATTGGACTGAATGTGGATGAAATTTTCCAGCTCAGGACAAGAGCAGGAAGTGGAAAGGCAGGTGGCCTGAGTTGGACGAGAATAAATTGTCTTCTACAAATCCCACAAAAAGGCAGATGTAGCTAAGCGTCATGCGGGTTCACATTGCAACATCTTTCTATTTGGAAGAAGTGAATGGAGTTGAGAAGTTGCTCATGTGTGAATATGTTCAGCCTGGCGGTGGTATTGTCACTGGACTAGTAATCTGGAGACCGCGGTAATGCTCTGGGGACCCTGGTTCAAATCACACCACAGCAAACTTGAAACCAGTCAAATCTAGAATTAAAACCCCAATGATGACCATGAAACGATTGTCATAAAATCCCATCTGGTTCAATCACAGGAAAGGAATTGTGCCATGCTCACCTGGTTTGTTCTACATGTCCACAGCAATGACATTGCCTCTTAAAAGCCCTCAGAAATGGCCTAGCAAGTCACTCCGTTCAAGGATAGTTAAGGATGCACAATAAGTGCTGGCCCTGCAAGCGACATCCTCTACAGATGCACCATAGAAAGCATTCTTTCTGGTTGTATCACAGCTTGGTATGGCTCCTGCTCTGTCCAAGACTACAAGAAACTACAAAGAGTTGTGAACAAAGCCCAGTCCATCACACAAACCAGCCTCCCATCCATTGACTCTGTCCACACTTCCCGCTGCCTCAGAAAAGCAGCCAGCATAACTAAGGACCCCACGCACCCTAGACATTCTCTCTTCCACCTTCTTCCATCGGAGGAAAGATACAAAAGTCTGAGGACATGGACCAACCGACTCAAGAACGGCTTCTTCCCTGCTGCTATCAGACTTTTGAGTCGACTTACCTCACATTAAGTTGATCTTTCTCTACACCCTAGCTATGACTGTAACACATTCTGCACTCTCTCCATTCTTTTTCTATGTTGTGTGTTTTGTCTGTACAGCACGCAAGAAATAATACTTTTCACTGTGTACGAATACATGTGACAATAAATCAAATCAAATCAAAAATCAAATTACACCCCCTGAATGAATTAAAACACTTCAGCGGTCACGGGCATTCGGCCTCTGATATTCGGGTAAGCGTTCTCCAAGGCGGCCTTCGCGACACACGACAGCGCAGAGTCGCTGAGCAGAAACTGATAGCCAAGTTCCGCAAACACAAGGACGGCCTCAACCGGGATATTGGGTTCATGTCACAATATTTGTAACTCCCACAGTTGCGTGGACCTGCAGAGTTTCACTGGCTGTCTTGTCTGGAGACAATACACATCTTTTTAGCCTGTCTTGATGCTCTCTCCACTCCCATTGTTTTGTTTCTTAAAGACTGGATTAGTTGTAAGTATTCGCATTCCAACCATTATTCATGTAAATTGAGTCTGTGTCTTTATAAATTCTGTTTGTGAACAGAATTCCCACTCACCTGAAGAAGGGGCTTAGAGCCTCGAAAGCTTGTGTGGCTTTTGCTACCAAATAAACCTGTTGGACTTTAACCTGGTGTTGTTAAACTTCTTACTGAATTAAAACAAGGCAGGGGAGGGTGGTCGTGGATGGGGCCTCTGTTCAAGGCAGAAGTAGAGAACATCCTTGAGGGCATGGGGGTGCAGAGAGATTGGATACATAGATGAAAAGGAGAGATGGTTCGGGCTAATAAATTGAAAGCTGTTAATGTAACAAGAGGACGTTGGAAGAGTCACAAAAATAGGTGGAAACAAGGAGGGAAAAGATTGAGTTGAGTTAGAAAGAGATCCGTTCAGTGGAACTGGAACAGACCCATTGGGTGATACCTGTACCAGAGACTGCTGCTTGAAGTGACTGTTGCAGGTGCTGTATTTACAGAAGTTTTTCTTCTGTTACAGAGCAAGTTCATGGACTACGAAAAGAGGAAGGTAAGAGATCACACACAGCTACTTATTTATGTGGTTGGTCCAATTATTATTTTGCAATAACTCTTAATGAATTCCAGCTAATTGTCCATCCTTGATTCCAATATTGAATCCAATATCTGTAACTAATTTCAATGAAATTGGTTGGACATTTGAACAAACTATAATTGTAGGGTTACTAGAATAGAGCAGGATAATGGTACAGTAGTTAGCACTGCTGCCTCACAGCGCTAGGGACCTGTGTTCGATTCTAGCCTTGGGTCCGTGTCTGTGTGGCGTTTGCACATTCTCCCCGTGTCTACGTGGGTTTTCTCCGGGTGCTCTGATTTCCTCCCACGCTCTAAAGACGGGTTAAGTTGATTGGCCATGATAAAATGCCCCTTTGTGTCAGGAGGATTGGCAGGGTAAATAAGTGGGGATACGGGGATAGGGCTTAGATGGGATTGTGGTCGGCGCAGACTCGATGGGCTGAATGGCCTCCTTCTGCACTGTAGGGATTCTATGAATGGGGCTGACGAGAATGCTGCACTGAGAGCCAGGATGGACTTGGCAGGCCGAATGGCTTCATGCTCTGCCATAAATAACTTGCTGACTCAATCCACCGATCCTCTCCCGATCCATTCCATTGCATTGAAGTCCAATTGTTCAAACCCTTTGCCAGTCTCACCCATGGTGCAGTATTCCATTGGGCAAACCCCTTTGCCAGTCTCACCCCACTACACAAAATTCCATTGGATCAATCCTTTCCCATTCATACCTGCTGTACACCGTTCCCATTGTCTAAATCCATTCCCAATCCCACCTTGGGTTTTCCAGCCCTGCCATTGGGGATGTGCTGTGCCAGCCAAAAAATCCATTGACCTTCGGTGGAACTGGAAAATCAAAGAACAAAGAACAATACAGCACAGGAACAGGCCCTTCGGCCCTCCAAGCCCGCGCCGTTCCCCGGTCCAGGATTGAATCCTGAATCCAGGATCCCCGCCCAATTTTCCAGCCTATCTACATACCAATATCCTATCCACCGAGCTGTCCCTCACAGCTACGATGCTTTGTTCATCACAACCTATTAACTCACCCCCACCCCCCCATTCCAGACCATGTGATCTCCAGGGAGAAGCGAAAACCCAGAGTGAAAACCCCAGGGCCAATATGGGGAAAAAAAATCTGGGAAATTCCTCTCCGACCCCCTGAGGCGATCGAAACGAGTCCAGGAGATCACACTGGCCCTGATCGGAAAATGCTTCCCAACCCTAGTCATTTCCACTTCCACGAACACCATATGAATTCCCTACCCCCGAGACAGGTTCCCAACTATCCGCAGTCTCGCTCTGTACTGGCACCAGCAAGATGATCATAGAATGAAGCCTTGAAACGAGAAACAAGGAACAATTAGACCGCGCCGCTCCCTGGTCCAAACTAGACCACTCTTTTGTATCCCTCCATTCCCACTCCGTTCATATAGCTGTCTAGATAAGTCTTAAACGTTCCCAGTGTGTCCGCCTCCACTACCTTGCTCGGCAACACATTCCAGGCCCCCACGACCCTCTGTGTAAAATATGTCCTTCTGATATCTGTGTTAAACCTCCCCCCCCTTCACCTTGAACCTATGACCCCTCGTGAACGTCACCACCGACCCAGGGAAAAGCTTCCCACCGTTCACCCTATCTATGCCTTTCATAATTTTATACGCCTCTATTAAGTCTCCCCTCATCCTCCGTCTTTCCAAGGAGAACAACCCCAGTTTCCCCAATCTCTCCTCATAACCAAGCCCCTCCATACCAGGCAACATCCTGGTAAACCTCCTCTGTACTCTCTCCAAAGCCTCCACGTCCTTCTGGTAGTGTGGCGACCAGAACTGGACGCAGTATTCCAAATGCGGCCGAACCAACGTTCTATACATCTGCAACATCAGACCCCAACTCTTATACTCTATGCCCCGTCCTATAAAGGCACAAGCATGCCATATGCCTTCTTCACCACCTTCTCCACCTGTGACGTCACCTTCAAAGATCTGTGGACTTGCACACCCAGGTCCCTCTGCGTCTCTACACCCTTTATGGTTCTTCCATTTATCGTGTAGCTCCTCCCTACATTATTCCCACCAGAATGCATCACTTCGCATTTATCAGGATTGAACTCCATCTGCCATTTCCTTACCCAAATTTCCAGCCTATCTATATCCTTCTGTAGCCTCTGACAATGTTCCTCACTATCTGCAAGTCCTGCCAGTTTTGTGTCGTCCGCAAACTTACTAATCACCCCAGTTACTCCTTCTTCCAGATCATTTATATAAATCACAAACAGCAGAGGTCCCAATACAGAGCCCTGCGGTACACCACTAGTCACAGGCCTCCAGCCGGAAAAAGACCCTTCCACTACCACCCTCTGTCTTCTATGACCAAGCCAGTTCTCCACCCATCTAGCCACCTCCCCCTTTATCCCATGAGATCCAACCTTTTTCACTAGCCTACCATGAGGGACTTTGTCAAACGCTTTACTAAAGTCCATATAGACAACATCCACGGCCCTTCCTTCGTCAACCATTTTGGTCACTTCTTCAAAAAACACCACCAGGTTAGTGAGGCATGACCTCCCTCTCACAAAACCATGTTGACTATCGTTAATGAGTTTATTCCTTTCTAAATGCGCATACATCCTATCTCTAAGAATCTTCTCCAACAACTTCCCCACCACGGACGTCAAGCTCACCGGCCTATAATTACCCGGGTTATCCTTCCTACCCTTCTTAAATAACGGGACCACATTGGCTATCCTCCAATCCTCTGGGACCTCACCTGTGTCCAGTGACGAGACAAAGATTTGCGTCAGAGGCCCAACGATTTCACCTCTCGTCTCCCTGAGCAGCCTTGGATAGATTCCATCAGGCCCTGGGGATTTGTCAGTCTTTATATTCTCTAACAAACCTAACACTTCCTCCTTTGTAATGGAGATTTTCTCCAACGGTTCAACACTCCCCTCAGAGACACTCCCAGTCAACACATCCCTCTCCTTTGTGAATACCGACGCAAAGTATTCATTTAGGATCTCCCCTACTTCTTTGGGCTCCAAGCATAAGTCCCCACTTTTGTCCCTGAGAGGTCCGATTTTTTCCCTAACAACCCTTTTGTTCCTAACGTATGAATAAAATGCCTTGGGATTCTCCTTAATCCTGTCTGCCAAGAACATTTCGTGACCCCTTTTTGCTCTTCTAATTCCCCGTTTGAGTACTTTCCTACTTTCATTGTACTCCTCCAGAGCTCCCTCCGTTTTTATCTGCTTGGACCTAACATACGCCTCTCTTTTTTTTTGACCAGTCCCTCAATTTCCCTGGTTATCCACGGTTCTCTAATCCTACCCTTCCTATCCTTCTGTTTTACAGGCACATGCTTGTCCTGTAGCCCTAACAACCGATCCTTAAAAGACTGCCACATACCAGATGTGGATTTACCCTCAAACAGCCTCTCCCAATCAAGAGCTGCCAATTTCTGCCTGATCCCAATAAAGTTAGCCTTCCCCCAATCCAACACCTTACACTTGGGACACCACTCATCCTTTTCCATCACTATCCTAAAGCTAACAGAATTGTGGTCACTATTTGCCACATGTTCCCCAACCAAAACTTTGAAGACCTGACCGGGCTCATTCCCCAGTACCAGGTCCAGTATAGCCCCCTCTCTAGTCGGGCTGTCTACATATTGTTCCAACGAACCCTCCTGTACACATTTTACAAATTCCTCCCCATCCAGAGTCCCTGCCCTCAGCGATTTCCAGTCTATACCAGGGAAATTGAAGTCTCCCACTACAACAACCCTATATTTCCTGCACCTATCCAGTATCTCCTGACATATCCATTCTTCCACTTCCCTTGGGCTGTTGGGGGGCCTGTAGTACACCCCCAACATAGTGACTGCGCCTTTCCTGTTTCTAAGCTCCACCCAGAGTGACTCGTTACACGACTCCTCTGATTTGTCCTCCCTCTGTACCGCTGTAATATGCTCTCCAACTAATACCGCTACCCCCCACCTCTTTTGGCCCCTCCTCTGTCTCGCCTAAAACACTTGTACCCTGGAATATTCAGCTGCCAGTCCTGTCCCTCTTTCAACCAAGTCTCTGTCACCGCAACCACATCCAAATTCCTCGTGCGCATTAAGGCCCCAAGTTCGTCTGTCTTACCTGCTACGCTCCTTGCATTGAAGTATAAGCACTCCAGACCTCCAGGCTCAGTGAGGTCGTCCTCCCCCAGAGTGCTCTTCTTCTTTGCCAGCCTTGTCCCAGCCCCAAGCTCGTCCCCAGCCACCACACTTATAGACCTAATAGTTTGATCCCCACCCCCCTGCCATACTAGTTTAAACCCCCCCGAACTGCACTAGCAAAGCTCCCAGCCAGGATATTTGTGCCCTTCCAACTTAGTTGTGACCCCTCCCTCTTGTACAGGTGCCATCCTCTCCTGAAAACCTCCCATTGATCTATGAAAATGAAGCCCTCCCTCCTGGACCAGTCCTTTAGCCAGGCATTCATTTGTACCTAGCTGTAATACAGAATTCCAATAGACATCCTAGAATTCCCTGCCTAACAGCACTGTAGGTTCACTTACACCTTGGGGAACTGCAGTGGTTCAAGAAGGCAGCTCACCACCACCTTCTCAAGGGGCAGTTAGGGATGGACAATAAATGCTGGCCAGCCAATGATGCCCACATCCTGTAAATGAGTTTTAAAAAAAATCCATTCCAGTTCTCGTCCTATTGCGCAGGGTTCTAATTTAGCAAAGTCTTCCAGCCTGGTGCTAATATTGTTACATCGAATATTCTAATGTCCACGACGGTGGCACAGCGTCAGGACCCAGGTTCAATCCCAGCTTCAGGTCAGTCTGTGTGGAGTTTGCACGTTCTCCCCGTGTCTGCGTGAGGTTCCCTCCCACACTCCAAAGATGTGTGGGTTAAGTGGACTGGCCATGCTAAATTAATCCTAGTGCCAGGGGGAGAAGCAGGGTAAATATGTGGGGTTATGAGGATAAGGCCTGGGTGGGATTATGGTCGGTGCAGACTCGATGGGCCGAATGGCCTCCTTCTGCACTGCAGGGATTGTATGAGCATTGCTAATACGTTGCTCATTAGATTGTTAAACTGGTCTTGATTTAACACACCCATTTGGATTGGTGCCAGGCATTCAATATGGGGAAGCACTTTGTACTGGAACAAGTCACTGTCATCATTGATCACCCCTTCCTTTGGTCCTGCCCACCCCCCTCTCTCTCTTCCCCCTCCCCCCCCTCTCTCTCTTCCCCCTCCCCCCCCTCTCTCTCTTCCCCCTCCCCCCCCTCTCTCTCTTCCCCCTCCCCCCCCTC